>NW_004567111.1:16946356-17040215 GCF_000260355.1 Condylura cristata
AAAAAAAAAGTACCTCCAATGGATGTTTATGTGAAGAGGCTCATAATCTTGCTAGAAAAACCTCCAAACTGAACTATTTTGGAGACTGCAACTTCAGGTTCTTCACAGATGATGAGGCAACATATGTACTTATTTCTCATTTCAACTCATGTGAGCTATTTCTGACTAAAACAATCTCCTTTCCATTTACTAGCCAAGTATATACCTTCCTTATGACTGTTATACTCTAACATGATATTAATTTGACATTTACCCCACAGCTCCTTTAAGTATACAGATTCTTGGCAATACCAATGATCCTCCTTAAATATGTCTTCTGCAAATTCCAATTGTCCTTTGTTCCTTTCAGAATCCAAAGGTATTTCTCCAAGTGATTTCTAAAGGCCATACTAATCAGTCTGGCTAGGGTAACTTCTGTAACTGCTTATTAAGTAGACATAACCAACTACAGTTGAGCTCTCTTATATGTCTGTTACAATGAGACAAATGGAGAGCATACAGACATCTGCCACAGTTAAAGAAAACTTGAAAAACTCTGGAAATTAACTACACTGGACATCACTTTGGAAAAATACCAATCTGTTTAGAAAATGAAGTCCAGAATTGCTACCCAGCTTCTCTGTGAAAAAGATTTGCCAATTCAAATATAAATACATGTGGTTATAATCAGTGTCTATGACTCTTCTAGATTAATATTAAATACCCATTCTAAGATGAATGCATTCATTTTAATCATATACATCTTAAAGTTTCTTGTTAAAAATTTTTAATAGTTAAAATATAGATTTTGGGATTCTAATGAAGAGTCCTAATAAAATGTGAATGACTGGAGAAGGAATGAAAACAGAAAAGTAAGAGTAAAAATGTGACAGAATAAAGAAGGAGAAAGCAAAAGTTAGGGGGAAAATAAGAATAAGGAGATGAGCTGTAGCCTCCAAGTAAAAGGAAGTTGGAGACTGAGAAGCAACAGACATAGTTATATGTAAATCACAACCAAATTTATTAAATTTGTGCCATTAGTCTGAGATCCAGGTTGATGTTTATAATTACTTCCTGTACTCTCTCATTGGATGTAATGTCTCAAAATTAACAGGTTTAAAGGCAAACCATTATCTTACCATAATTCACCTTCATCCCCTGAACATACCATACCCCAATATATTTTCTAGAAGTGACTAGTATACCTTAGTCATCTTCTATCTGTGAGGATAAAAATAAAGTACTTCCTGGGACGAGGTGGCCAAGTTGTGAGGGCGATAGACTGCTAAAAATAAAGTACTTTCCCAGACTCCATGTGGACATGTGAGTGATTCTACCAGTAGAATATTTGTAAAATGATGAATGCTAATTCCAATCTTATTCTTTCACATTCCTGCCCTTCCTTTGTCTGACAGCCAATAGAACCCAGTGAAAAACTCCAAGCTCTGGGTTGGCTACAGCACTAAGAAGAAACAGACATGCCTGAATGCCTATAATAGAGTCCTTTCCTAAGGCAGATTTACGAGACTGGTACATGAGCAAGAAATACACCTTTACTGTAATTGAGACATGAGAATTGGGAGATATGAATTACAAGGACTCATTTTTTGTAACTAAATTGGTAACTTGAAATGAGAAATTATGATAATACCAGAAGTACATGGCATGGCCTTAACAGATGAAAATTGAGCAGTAAAGAAACAGCTATCATAGGCTTTGAAAAGATGGCAACCTATATCATACAATGGCAAACTATTAAGAAAAACCACTGCCTATTATCCATCTGACAACAAAATCTCAAGATCTAGAAGAAGGTAGAAAAGAATCTGAATCACGTTGTGTATTCCTTGTCACTAGCTTCCTCAGACAAGGTATTACAAGAAAGATGAGCTTTGAAAAGATTTGGCTTGTTCCAAGCAGAAATAAGAGAGAAAAGACCACAGAATTTTAGAAAAATCCCACTTTCACTAGGCCCCTAAATAATAATTGTGAGAAAAGCTTTAAGCAGAAAATATTCAGTAAACTTCTAATCAAACCAAAGAACTCAACCTTGTGGCAAAGATTTTAGGTTCTAACCTCCTAATCTTGCTTACTGCTGCAGACAGCCTCTGTTACCTCTATTATATTAAGAGGGAAATAAAGGACTGAGATTATCATTTTAAAGGGGAAAAAAAAACAACCCTGAGAACTAATCTAGAAAAGTGGTTGGTATTTGCACTAAAAACTGATGGGAAACAATAAGATTTGTCTACTACTTTTTTGAGGCAGATGTATTGATGAAAAAAAAAATAAAAATAAAAAGCATAAACCTGGTCTTAAAAAGCATAAGTGTTCAGTGAGTCTTAAAATAATCCTGCAAGGGAAGAGTCTTAAAATAATCCTGCAAGGGAAGACTAATGAAAAGTGGGCGTCCTTCAGATGGACACTATCATCTTCTGGGCCCTCCCTGGTGGCAACGGGTTAGAAAGTAGCACTGCAAGCTGGTGACAATATCATCAATATCATTTTCTTTGGATGTGGTGTAGGGAGGTACAGACACAGTCTGTTCCCAGAGGACAGACTAGGTGTCATGTACTAGGGTTTGCAAAGGAGCAGAACTGGGACTAACCAAGCAAGTTGCCTACCTGCAGCATAGGGAACCTTCAGAACGTCTGCTGGTGAGTTTCCGAATCTTGCCGGTGACCGCGTCTTACTGTACTGCTCTTTCTGAGTGGGCGTGTCTGTGATCATTCAATCTGTTACGTCACTGTACTTGGGTAGGGAGCGGGACTTCCGCAATCCTACCAGGCCCCTCTCAACTTCATTCTTCCCTCTACCACATGTTCTCAGGACAGCATAACGTGGCCAAAAAGATACTCTACTGGGTCAAGAGTCTGGACACAAGTAACTTTCTGCAAAATATCTTAAAACACCCAGACCTTGAATCTACTGGGTCAGCTCCAAGGATTCTCCAATTCAAATTCGCGACTTCATCGAGACGTGGCAGGGAGGGGACACACACAATTTACCACAAACATCAGCAGACTCTGCACAGAACGTCTCTGGAGTTTGCTGTGCTCTTGCATCACGCTCTGGCTCTACCCATTAGCGGTGGCAATATGCTGATGAGAATGTTATCCATCTTCTGCCGCTCATAAAATAAAAACATCATGGTTGCCTTCCCTAAGCTCTGTATTTTCATGAACATGCCTTTTTTATTTTATCTGTCTGATCACTGTCCAGCTGCCAAATTAGCAAGAACTTCTTCAACATTTTGGCATTTCACTGATAGTTATTTTTGAATATATAAACAGAAATACATGGGTTTAGAAACATCTATTTCAATGGCCGAAGTTAACTGCTTCATGAGAAATGTCTTACTTGTAGCAAAAAATTACCAATGATGTTTGGCTTGGTTTAATCCTACTTGGATAAAGGGTCCAAATCTGTCATGACTGATCTTTGCCCAAGCTTATTCTCAAAGAGCGGGGAACATATGCATGTTATCAAGTCATTATCCCATTACTACCATTAGTTCTGTGCTGGGCAAGGCACATCATCTACCCTAAGCCTGAGAACAGAATTTTACTGCCAACAGTTATCAGGCTGCTGGGAAAATGGCAAAAGCTAGACTGTGGTAAGATTAGGATTCAACTGTCTATGCTAGGAAGTTTAGAAAGCTTGAAAAAAATTGGCCTGGTCAACACGCTTGATTTTATGCTCCTTTACATAGAAGTTTTAATATACATGCATAAGTAAATAGTTCAGCTTTGCAGAAAGGCATGATAACTTACAAGTTTAATAGAAAAAAAAAATGTTTACAAACCATAACTCATGATTGTAGTTCCCATTAGGGTGAGAAATGTGTCCTAAAGTTCCCTTTAAATAAATATATAATTTAACACATCTTGAAGTTCTTGGATAGATACTTCATCGTGATCCTTTTTTTATTTGGGGGAGGTTTTTTAAATCAAAACAACATCAGAAATATGTAGAATGGGGATTTTAAATAAGAGTTTTCTTTCTTTCCCACAGAGTCTTAATTATCAAGGATCCAAGATCCTATTTCCTCCTCTATCAGCAGGGAGCTGCAGAAATGACACTAGCCAGACTGTGGGAACAAAGACCAACGTGTGAGTTTTCCATGCATTTTTCTCCATTAAACCAGAGCCCTCTAAGACTGTGGAAATTTCTGCTCCTTTTGGCTGCATTCTCCCAAATACACTATTTGGACTTAAGACAGAAGTCCTATATTTCTCTGAAATTCAAGAAAAACTGAACACCCCATAAAATTCATTAGCCAATTAAACAAATGTCTAGTGTCTGGGTAACCAGCAATAATCAGCACAAATATGATCATTGATTTTGATAGTTGGTGGACCCAATTTCCTTTCTTTTCTTTCTTTTAGTATGAGAGCAAACCTAGTAAATATATAAGATATATTATTTAAAAAAAAAAAAAAAACCACTACAGTCTATTCTCTGATTCATATAGCAAATTCCTAAAACTCAAAAAGTATTTTCAGCACAACACAGTATTCAGGATGGGAGAGAGTGTATAAATAATGCCTAAATACCTTTACCATGAGTGAAGTTCTAAATTTTATCTGTCAGCTACAACCCTTTGTTATAGGGCACCCCAATTTTATTAGAGACAGGGGGAGAGAGAGGCACCCCTGAAGCCTCAAAACCTGCCTGCTCTAAGTGGGTTCTGTCATCCACCACAACAAGACAAAATATATAAAGCTTTAATGAAAAGTCACTTTAATACTGTGAATATACAATATGGAACACAAAGAATATAATTTCTAAATCAAACACCTGAAGCTACCCATCCCCTTGAGGACAAAAGTCCACCCAAAAGGTACTGGCCCAAAGCAAGGCCTGAAAGCCTGCCACAAGACTAAAGCACCTTCTGGCCGGGACCCATTGAAAAGGGTCAGAAATGGCCAGACAAATCTGGGAGGAAAAGAACAAAATCAAAATCAATATAAACACTGCCATAGTCACCTCCCTACAGGGATCTCACCCACATCTGCCTTAACCAGTCCAGGGTCAGGAAACAAGCCCGGTTTCTTCATCACATGCTTGCTGCTCCATGTGGCTTCCCTAGGTCTCCGTCTTTTTCTCCATCTGGCCTCCTTCTCTCCTTCTCTCTTCTTCTTTCTCCTTTTTTTCTCTGCTCAGCTCCACCCTCCTTCTGGGTGGGGCAGGGAACCTGGAACTTCCCTTCTCCTAGGGACCACCCAGTTACACTTTCAACCCCCAAATTCTTTTTCTTGACCATCTTTAATTCCCCCTTATCCTTTTCTCCTTCCCAGTTCTCTCTTATCCTCAGAGTGCTCCATGCCTGTATTAACATCTGCTAGTATTTTTAAGCATTTTACTTTAACAAGTCATGCATTATATAAATGCCTAAACTGTTGTTTTTTGTTGTTTATTTTTGAACCCATAATTGTATTGTTCCCCTCAAATTATGTGTGTTTGTTTTAATGCATCAGCACCATTTTATTTGTCTTAGGGGTTAAAGTTTCAAACCTTTAGAAACGTATGCTTTTATAACTATGCCCACTATGAATGCCCTAGTAATCCTCCATCTTGTTTCACTGGGCTCCATTCCTCTCCTGCTCCACTGTCCCCTTTTGCTTGCCCCAGTTTTGCAGTCAAATGTCAAGAGCTCGTTATTAGTTTGGTTTTATCTGACATGTTGCTTTGTTTCTCTGTATTCCACATGTAAGTGAAACCATTCAATATTTGTCTTTCTCCATCTCATTTATTGGGCTTACTATTACCCTCAGCCTTTCCATCCAGGCTGTCACAAATGTCAAGAGTTCATCTTTTTTCTTATATTTGATTATTTCATATTACATATTTCCCCCCAGCATTCTCTAATCCTGTCCTCTTTCCTTAAGTAATTAAGTTGCCTCCAGAGTTTGATTATTGTTAATAGGGTTGCAATGAACATAGGTGTTACATTCAAGTCCTTTGTCCATTTTGAGTTGTACACCATGTGAGATTATGACCTAATTTCATTCTTGCATGCAGCAATCTAGTTTTTTCCAACACCATTTAATGAAAAGGCTTTCCTTGCTCCAATGTATATTCTTAGCTAGTAAATTAACCATCCATGTGGGTGTGGGCTTATTTCTGGAGTCTCAATTCTATTCTATTGCTCTGCTTTTGTGTCATACCATGCTGTTTTAACTATTATGGCTTTATCATATAGTTTGAGATCTGGACATGTAATACCACCGTTCTTCATTTTTTTATCAAAATTGCTTTGGTTATGAGGTATTTTTTTGTAATTCCACATGAATTTCAGTAGTGTTTTTTTTTAAAGAATATCATTGAAATTTAGGAAAACATTCTCTGAGAGCTCCAAGACACCATGTAAAATATATGGCCTTCTCAAAGAAATAACCTAGTGTGCAAGGCATAAAGCATTTGTAGAGGCCCAATACAATGAGACACTATATGGAGAGAAAGGCTCAGTATCACTGAGACACCAAATAGGAACATAAAAAAGCCACTTTGGAAATGGGTGTTAATAGCCTGAGCTTCCTGTGATTACACCAAGTGGAACCATTCCAAAATTCCTGATCTACATTCTTGAGATGGAAAAGAAGATAGAAATGAGTGCTTTAAACCAGTAAGATTTGTTATATATCAAGAGATAACCATGACATTTTCTTGCTTTTTTTTTTTCCTGGCATATATTCTCCTAAGTTAAGATCTTTCTATTTTAGAATATTTTATAAGCTTTTAGCTACAATAAACTATAAAACATTCATATTTAGAACCTCCTAAATATGGAACTCACTTCATAAATAGGGTTACTCCTTTCATATTAGATAACTGTTTGTAGTTTTCTGAGTTTTCATAGTAAGTGGGTACTCAATTTTGTCACATGTTATTCCTGCATGTATTCACATGATAAAGTAATTTGTCACTATTGACATGGTAGATTGCATTGATTTTCAAATACAGAAAAAGCTTTAATCCCAGAAATAAACTCCAGTTATTTATAGTACATAATTAGTTTCAAATTGTTTGCAAATATTTGTAAAGGAATTTTACATTTATGTTCATGTTCAACTAGTTGTAGTTTTCTTTCAAAGTATTTTTAAATGTATTTTTAAATAGCCATAGCAATATATTCAGCCACACAAGTTCTGCCAAAAATCACAACTCCTCCATCAAGGGTTGAGGTCACTTTCTTTTCCCTTTGAAACTGACCAATCTTTTGTGACTAGCTGAAAGAACACAATGTGGCAGAAGTGATGCTCTGTGACTCTGGGCAAAGTCTTCAAAGATAATGTGGTGTTCCCCTCTTCCATCTCAGGGTGCTAAGCCTTTCAAACTCAGTCACTGAATTATATGGAAGTTCAGTCACATAAAGAGACCCAGTCATGGGCTCAGTTAACAGACAGCTCTAGCCATTGTATTTGTGGAAGAGAACACTTTCAGATCATTCTGTCCCAAATAATGTTACCACAAGTGATTCCAAATTGGAAAAATACAAATTGCCCAGGACTTAATTGCAATTTATGAACACAATACAGTCATTTTTTTTTTTGTAGTACTTGACATTTTGTTGTGTTAAGTCATTAAATTTTAGAAAATCACTGCATTTGGAACCCATCAAGAATAAAATTTTTCTTCCTCCCAAAACAAACACACCTGGATGAAAATAATTAAAAATTTCCCTGAGAATCACCTATTCCAGGCAGTCTCCCAATCGTTGCCAGAATTAAAAGGAATATTTCTCTTTTTGAAAACATAGATGCTCCCTTATTAAATGTTTCTTATTAAATGTGACAGGATGTGTGAGCACACTGGAGCTAAGACTTGGCGTGCCACAGGAGGCTGGTTACTCAGCAGACATCAAAACACAAACAAAAAGACATCATTTTAAGAGTTGTCCTCTCTGTTAGACCATCCATTCTCTTCAGGAGACACAAAGTATATAGGTAGATGACTGAGTACATTACAGATGACCATGCCGTGAAAAAAATGAAGCAAAAACAGAGGGCAGGCATATCAGGAAGGGAGCAATTTTAAGAATGAGGCAAAGAGACAGTAGAGGGAGAATACCTGTGGGCAGAGCTGTGTGGCGTTAGGACCAGGAGGGAAAGGGTGCCTGATGTTTTCCAGGACAGGTGACAGAGAGCCTTGGTGGATGGTGGAGGTAACCAAGGAACTAAAAGAACCCTAGAGAGGGTATCTCATGGTGGCTCAGATTCAACATCGTGCATAGGTGTGAGAACACAAAAGTGTTGATTCCAGATATAATGTGCGAGACTACCTGAAGCTGCACTGACCCAGAAGTAAGAGTTCTCCACACTATTGAAAGGAAAGGAAAGACAGGAAGATTGAAAAAACATGCTAAGCAGCTCTCTGAGACACTCTCCACCCCAGAGCTGGGTGGTCAATCACAACTAGGAAACGCGATGTGGCTACAAACCCAAGTATTCTCTGTGACATCACCTCTCCTTTCCTGGGTACCACCTGTCATGCCAATCTCCACAGCACCCCCAGAAAAGTACACTTGCTGGAGCACATGCTGACGTAGTTTCAAGCTTACTATAATGTTGTAAAACTGTATAAATCATTTTTCCCTAAACAATTTGGTAATTAGTAAAACTGTTTACTTTCTATTAAAAAAAAAGGACATTCTCTCACATAAACTCGACATCACCATCAGAATTCTAACAGTGACGCAGATCTGCATTTAATTCCTGAACACTCTGCTCAACTTTCACCAAGTTTCTGAAGGAAATATATGTCTTTGCTATATACTGAGGACCTAGTATTCTTTTCCAGAGACTGTTCTGGTCACCACTCTAAGCAGATGAAATATATCAGTGAACAAAACAGATAAAAATTCTTTCATTTTATAGAGCTTCTATTGCCAGGAGAGAGAGGAACAGATAATTACACCACAAAGAAACAAATTACACTGCACGTTAGTGTTATATAGATAAATGCTAAGGGACTGGGGGTGGGTAGTGGAACAGGATGAAGGGGGTCACAGGAGAGTGAGAGGAAAGGTTCCAGGGCAGTAGGGGCTGATCTTACTGAAAAGTCAACTAATAATTTCACCCGTGGTCTCCAGAAAACTTGAAAAAGGCAAGCTATTCTGCCATATTTATTGTGTCGTAGGCAAGTATGGACAAGTGCTGAGTGTGAAGGGTGAGGCGCAAGAGCTATTATTACAGTAGCAAAGACCCCTAGGTCTTTTTTTGTTTTAAGATTGATTTATTTATTTATGTACACAAGAACTGGGGTACAGGCCAGAGGTATGGGCAGTGAGAGAATTCACCAGAGACAGAGTGGGGAGCAGAAAAGGCCGATTGACTGAAATACACTGCTGAGGGGAGCAGCGGGCCAGTCAGGAGAGGTCTGCTGTACCATGTGGGTCTCCTCCCTGGCCAGGGATCAAACTGCAGTGGCTTCGGAGAGCTGCACAGTGCTGTGCTTTAACCCACTGAGCCACCACTGAGGGTCCAACCCTTAGGTCTTTATAAGGACCTTACTTTCATTGACAATGAAATGAGGAGCCATTACAGTATTTTCAGCAGAGGGGGGCAGTCAGCATTACTGACTGCAGTGTTGAGAAATAGACTGTAGGGGGAGCTGTGGTAGATGTAAGGAGACCAATTAAAAACAGTTAACAGTAGTTCAGGTTAACAAATATGGTAGCTTGTCAATGGCAGTCCCAGTAGGGAGGTAAAAACAATCAGACTGAATATATATTGAAAATGTAAGAAAAAGGTGTCTGTACAAAAGAGGGCTGTATAGTGAAGGTATAGTGAAGTTATAGTGAAGGTATAGTGAAGTAAGGTATACAATGTCAGGACCATATGAGTAACTTCAATAGACATGGCATGTCTACTTTAAATATGGCCATGAACCTAAGTAGTTATTCTGTGACAGCCCCCTTGCCTATCTTGCCCCCTTCCCCCTCCCCACTCCAGCACAACCCCACCCCCATCAAGCAGATCTCCATTGGTGGAGTCATAATGAAGATAGTAGCTTCTGTCTTTGTACTTGACTTTTGGAAAGATTCAGCAGCATCACTGGTGTAAGGTAGTAATATATTGGTATCTCCCTCCAGATATATTTTGCAGGTATTTTTGTTTGGGGAAATATTTTCACTTAAAGGCATGTGATTAGTAAGGGGAGGCTTAAACTCCAAGAAGCAGTGCTGATGTGTGTGTTCACTCAAACCACTTCAAAGGCAATGTCTTCCCACAGCACGATTTTCCATTGATGTGCTCCCCACTCAACCAGAGAGGTGGAGTCATGGTCTTGTCTCTCCAAGTATCCACCATTTAGTAAAGGGGGATAAGTGGGGAGCTAGCCAGGAAGGAAAGACTCCATGTTGGCCTTACTCTAATTCCTTGTCTGTTCCCCGAGAGAAGCAGCCAGCTGACAACTCTCTAAAATCTCCAGAAACTGTGAGACTGAAACTATAAATGTTTTCTATTTATAGCTTCTATTGAAAGATGAATTTTGAGAACTAGTCTACTGTTGTAAATTTCATTAAAGTGAAACCAATTATACACAAAGGGAAAACATAGCTAATGGATAATTTATAGAATGTTAATTCTAAAAATGGCAAAAAAGCTGTTCTCCATTTTTTTTCTTTTCTGCACTCCCAAACTGGCACTTCCGTTAACCTCAAAATCCTTTGCCATTCCTAGTCTCTATCTTGGTGCTGCTATTGTCGTTCTTTACTCTCATATTGCAGCCATAGTCTCCAGTCTAACTTTGTGTCTAAATTTTTCCCTTTCCCAAACTGTTAACTCTCCCTTGCTCTGAAAACTCCCATAACTCCCCAGCACCTACAGTTTAATCCAAAAGCTGTCCCATGATGCTCACTTGCTTATTCTGTGCTGGGACTATAGACAATGATAGTTGTTCTTGCAAGATGGAACACTTTCTTTCGTTCTAAAGAAAATCATCGGTGAGAAATCAAGAAGGTAGGAGAAACCTACTTTCAAAACCATAAAAAAGAACACCTAAGAGGAGTCAACTTCATGTTCCCAAGGAGACACTACTTTTGGTCCGCATGGATTTTAGAAGGAGCTGCACATGTTGAAGTAGAATCTTCTCCATTGTTTTCCAGTACTATAGCAACGGTGGAATTTTCCAGACAAAGCATGAATAAGCAATCCTTGATTTACAATTTAATTGGTTGGTCTCCTGACCTTATTATTGGATCCCCCCAATGTTGTGAATTAAAATTCCATTCTTGAAATGGAACATATCATAAAAATACCTAAGTTAATCAGAAATAAACTTGAAAACACAAAATTTGCTTTTACACACATTAAGAATGTAAAACCAAATATTTAATATCATTTCTTAAGGGTTCCTTTGGGGAAGTATTTTTCTTTTTGTGGTCTGGACAGGCTAACATGTCTTAAAATATAAGTGTAAAGGGTTTTAACATGGAACTATTTTGGTCTCAGTTTCAGCTGAGGCTTTAATAGTAGTAAATTCCAACTATTCCAACATTCAAAAATATAATCCCATATCATGTATGCAGAATTAGCAAAGTGATTGGCTAAAAAATCTGTTGTGACATTGATACCTCAAGTCTATGCAAGATATAAAAAGGTTAAAATTGTAGAACTAAAAAGAACTGGAAATTAGAGAGAAGATTTCTTATGTACCATTGTAGCTGTGCTGAGTCTTCATCCACCCCCATTTTGAGAATGTTATCTTCTTACCTCAAGCCTCAAACCTCACTATAAGGTCTTTGAAGAGGCTAATGACAGAGTGGACTGGTATTATTACCTGAATAATCTACAGAGCAAGAGGCTGTTGAGGCGTCAGAATACAAACCATAAACTGAAAAATAACTGCATTTCCAGGGACAGAGAGCCTCAAATGTGCATTTCTCCTACACTAAATGTGGCTCCCGAATGCGTAAGTGGCAGGCACAATCTTACATCCTATACAAGAGAGCCTCCTGAAGGGACAGAGGAACATCAGCAGGAAGTTAGTAGAGAACTTGCTGCAACTCTCAGGCCATGACTGAAGCATAAGTGACCATGGCAGATATACAGTAATCAGCAGAATGGAAACTCAGAAGATCTGATGGATGGAGGGATGTCTTCAAAGAATGTAAGAACTCCTAAAATGCAGCCATGGTGGAGGTACTTATTCAACAAAGACCCCCTTCTGATCCTTCCACCTTTCTTCCTCCCAACTCTACAGGAATTCACCTCAGTGGGGTGCAGAGATACAAGGCATGGGAATGGAGGTAACCAAGAGGTAACCATGACCCTAACTCCACTGCATTTGACTAAAAGTATTTCTCAGCTCAGATTCTCAGTGATTAAAAGTGACTAAATGTTGTCTATGGTTGAAAGGGACCTAAAGGTCACGAGCCTACTTTTTAGAAGAAAATATTTCAGTCATACTAAAAACTAGTACAAATTGTCTGAAAAATTTATTGCTGAGATTCATGAAAGATAATGTAGGGGCAGTTTTTTTTTATGTAATCATTGTGTAATCCAAAAAATTGTACTTCAAAAATTCCTTGTTCTTCTGTCTGGATAAATCCCACTTATTTCAAGAATAAATATTGTATAGTTTGTTATAATTCCATATGTTTTATAATAGAAGAATTTATGTAACATAAAATTAAGGAATTCTGGTCAGCTAATATATTGTTTTAATATCTCAATTATGATTCATGTAGTGAATGTAACATTTAAAATATTTTCTTCCTCCTCCTTTTTCATTCATGCTTTACTCATTCATAATTCTTTTTCTCCACCACCATTCTGTATCCACCTCCTTTGGCCGTTAATCCCCGCCCCTTTTCCTCAACTTCAGAGTCCTCACTACATTTACTAATGTTTACTAGTTTTTGTGCTTAGTCGAATAATCCTATAATCCTATCCTTATATAAATAACCAATGTTTGTTTTTATCATCTGACTTGGTTTACTACACATAACTCCTTCTAACTCCTTCCATCATAAAGGGCACCACTGACGTAGTGCTATCATGTAAGATTCCCAAATCCCCCCATTTTTCTGTAAGTGGTACACTTTCTTTATGGCAGAATAGTATTCCATAGTGTGAATATTCCAAATATTTTGATCTAATATTCTATTGATATGCATTTAGCCTGCTTCCATTGCACTATTCTAAATGGTGCAGTAATGAACACAGTAGAGAAGATAGCTTTTTGAATTGAGGGGTTCATGTTTCATAGATACTACAAGTGGGTGGCTGAGTCATACTCTATCGCCATTTTTAACTTTTTTGTTTTTTTTTTAAAGATTTATTTATTTGTGCATACAGAACTGGGGAACAGGCCAGAGGCCCAGGGGCGGTGAGAGGCTTCACCAGAGACAGAGTGGGGAGCAGAACAGGCAGATCGCACTGCTGAGGGGAGCAGCGGGCGGGTCAGGAGAGGTCTGCCTCGCCATGTGGTCACCTCCGGGGCAGGCAGGAATCGAACTCATGCGGAAGCGGCTTTAGATTCTCAGTGCTGTGCTTTAACCCGCTGCGCCACCAGGGAGGGCCCATTTTTAACTTTTTAAGGTAATTCCAGATTGTTTTCAAAATGGCTGCAGCAGTTTAAATTCTCACAATAGGGTAGTAGGGTTTCTCTTACACTGAGCCCTCTTTAGCACTTGTTAGGGTTCATTTTAGCATGTTACATTCCCATCGGTATGAGATGTCTTATGGTTTTAAACTGTATCTCCCTTATTAAAAGTGATCATGAACATTTTCCATATATATATTGACTATCTGGGTATCCAGATTGATATATTATTTGCTGCCCACTTATTAATTTGGTTATTTTATTTTTCAATTGTTGAACTGTTTATTTTCCTGTATATTTTAGCTATTAACCGTTTGTTGGTTGTGGGATGTGTGACTATTTTCTACCATTCCATAAAAGTTTTTTCAATTTATATTTTCTTTCACTATGTAAAAAGTTTTTAACTTAAAGTAATTGCAATTGTTTATTTTTGCTTTATTTCTCTTGCCAAAGCGGTCAAGCATATTTATCATGTATGATCTTTTCTTTCTATATTTTATTATGGTATGCCTTACATCTAGATTTTTAATCCATTTAGAATTTATTTTCATGCATGAAGTTAGATAATAATATAATTTCTGGACACTCCCTGGTGGAGAAATGGGCTAAAGCACAGCACTAAGAAACTAAAGCCGCTTCCGCATGAGTTCGATCCCTGCCTGCCCTGGAGGTAACTCACATGGCGAGGCAGACCTCTCCTCACCTGCCTGTTGCTCCCCTCAGCAGTGTACTTTGTCAGTCAACCTGTTCTGCTCCCCACTCTGTCTCTGGGGAACCTTCTCACCACCCCTGCACCTCTGGCCTGTACCCTAGCTCTGTATGCATAAATAAATAAATCTTTTTTAAAAATAATATAACTTCTTTCTTTTACATGTGGCCATCAAGTTTTCCAGACATCATTTGTTAAAGAGATTATCCTTTCCCCACTGTATGAATATGGTACTTCATCATAAATTGTTGACATATACATGGATTTACTTCTGAGCTTTCATTCTATTCAGTTGATCCACATTATCTAACTTGTACTACCACCATCTAGGTTTAATAACTGTTGCTTTATCCACCACAGCTGCCATTAGGCCCAGCTGTTCCTGTCACAGCCTAGATAACCAGCCTATCACTCACCTGGATCTGCTCTGCAGAAGGCTGCAGCTACTGTATCCAACACCAGCTAAATACTCAGAATAGTAGGAGAGGGAGACCCTTGCCCAACAGAAGTTCCATCTGTAGCAAACCCAAAAGCAAACAATGAGGAGAAAGAAAAATACAAATTGTCAAACATGCCCTCAGGGGAACAATATACCACAAAAAAGAACAAAGTGTCTCTGGAACCCAACAACATGAACAAAAAATACAAGAATTTTCCTTGACAGATGGAGAATTCAAAATTGCCTTAATTTAAAAAGTCAGAATTAGAAGAACACAAACAAACTCAAAAAAAATCAAGAGATATAAGATGGTGCAGGGAAAAAAAAGAATGCCACAAGAAACATAACAAACAGAAGATTAAAATTGAAATTTTAAATAAGAAAACAAAGAAACTACAGGATAGATAAACATCAAAGGAGGAGGAAAGAACAAAAAAAAAAAACCTCTGGAGAAATTCATGGAAATAGATGAAATGAAAGAACAAATTGTAATCCTGAAGATGCTCGCCAAAAAGAATCAAGATAGGAAGAAGGAAGAGAGGTAAAAATTAAAAATAATGAAGAAACACTTAAGAATTACCTGAAGCCATGGGAAAAGGAGATAGAAGAGTTATAAAGACCCCAGAAGGAGAAGAGAAAGAGAAGGGAAATGAAAAGCTATTTAAGGAAATCATTTAAGAAAACGTCTCAAACTTTAATGTGAAAAGGATGCCAAGCTACCTTAATGGAAGGAAATCTACAGTAAGACACATAGTAAAACTTCGAGGAATCCAAAACAAAACAAAAATAGTGAAGCTGGTGAGGGGAAGAAACAGATAACCTCTACAAGGACAACAGTGAGGCCACAATCAAACTTTTCAAAGAAACAATATGGACAAGAAGGGAATGCAGCGACATGTTCCACAAAAGTATTATTTGGCCATTGGTTCGTAATATGTGATTTTTTATTCTATGAAGTAACGCCCATCTTGTTTAGCATTTTCAATCATAATGGGTCTGAACCTTATCCAATGTTTTCTCTGCATCTACTGATATGATTATATGAGTTTTATCTTTTGTTGCTAGAGATGCTTTATTTTCATATTTTAAGCCATTTGTTTGAGAATTTTTTAAAAAGTTATTTTTTATTGTTTTTGAATAGATTTCCACTTAACACATAGCTGAACATTCAAGACAAAATTTGCTTGATTTATAATGTATGTTAAATTCTCCTTGAGTCTAGAAATGTAAACCACAAGTTGGGTCATTGCTATCTAAAGCCTTCATTTAACTGTAAAAGTGAGAAGGGGTCTTAATATATATAGCCTTGTAGTAGGACTTGACGTAAGTATGGGTGATTTAATATCCCACTGTAGTAAGTTTCAAACATTATGGCCAGAAGGCACCAACATACCAATGATACTCAGAAGAACTTAAAAGATCCTGTGAAGTTGTCCTAATATTTGAGAAGCATCTACTGAATGAGAGATAGATCGGATATAATGAATGTGAGGGGATAATAAGAAATGGGGTGTAGCAATTTTTCACTCAACATCTGTCATGTATCTTACCAAGTAAATAGATAAAATTGGTTTCATTCTATTCTACCTGTATTTTAATAGTAAACATGCTTTTATAAATATGAATACTACTGTCTCAGTTTATAGGGCATTTGTTTATCTGTTAGACATAGGGCTTTATAGTGCAGGGGACTTTTTAGCCATCCAAAGGTACAGAATGTTAGCACAACAGATGGCACAACAGGTATGGACACAGCACTACAAGCTAGCTGTAGCTACTTCAGTGCGAGTTCAATCCCCAGACCCAGAGGTGACCCACATGGCTCAGCAGACCTCTCCTGACCCGCCCGCTGCTCCCCTCAGCAGTGTACTTTGGTGATCAGCCTGTTCTGCTCCCCATTCTGTCTCTGATGAATCTTCTCACCGCCCTGCACCTCTGGCTTGTACCCCAGTTCTGTGTGCATAAATAATCATTGGGAAAAAAAAAAAAGATGTAGAATGTTGATCAAGCTAGCACACTTAAGTTCAAAAAGTAGTAATAAATAATTAAAATATACTGCACACCAAAAAATAGTAGGAAATAAGGATAGGGAAGATTATAGCTACTATATAAATAGCCTGAAAAGCATTATAAAGGCACTGACTTCCACTTCTGGTCATCTAATCATGACTGGGGAACCTGGACTAGTTTACCCAACTGCCTTACATTTAGAAAGAAAGGAAGTAGGCAAAATACATGAGACAATATTCTTCAGACTTTGCAAAGCACGCGAAACAGAACAGGAATCTTTGAGAGAAAATAAACAAGGTGGGGCCTTACTAGTAGATCAAGGGGTTAAATCTCAACACTATGAAGCTATACACAGCCACCACAACATGAATTTGATTCCTGACCAGGCAGCTGACCCACATGGTGCGGCAGACCACTCCTGTCTCACCCACTGCTCCCCTCAGCAGTGTGTTTCATGGATCAGCCTGTTCTACTCCCCATTCTGTCTCTGGTGAATCTTCTCCCCACTCCCCACTCCCTGCATCTCTGGCCTACACCCCAGTTCTTGCATGCATATATAAATAACAATAAATCTTAAAAAATGTAAGCAGGATGAGTCCCACCAAGTGACCAGTCACTCTTGCGTGAGGCATAGAAAACTTTATCCTGCATGGCTTAGAGAGCAGGAAGAGCAGGAACCAAAACAGAGTACCGAGTAAAGGACACAGAATTGAGAATCAGGAGATCATGGGAACTAGAATCATCAATAAAGTCTATAGGGAGGTAAAGAGAGAAAATCAGCTCAGAAATTTACCAGCAACTCCCTTGCTTCTTTGAATACTGAACAACATGTGATTAACTACTGAGACCAGAGAAAGAAACACCTGGAAAGAATAGGTGGCATAGTCCCTGAATCTCACAAGGCCAGAAGATCTCCTAGTCCCACAACCAGAGGAGAAAGACTGAATAATACAAGGAGAATCGAGGAGAGGCCTCAGAAGGGCATTGCCTTAGTAGTGGTGCCAAATTAGGCACAGACTACAGGCCACTCAGGACCTGCCTAAGAATACTTAAAAGCAAGCCTCAAAGGATCAAACTGATGCCAACCAACTTAATTGCACCCCAGAGCAAAGCCCAGAAATATTTAAAGAAGTACTAAAAAAAAAAAAATCCAACACCCAACGTTATAAAATTCACAATATGTTGGCATTTAGTCAAAATTATTAGATATACAAAGAAAAAAAAATTACCTGTAACCAGGAAAAAGATTAATATAGTCTTTAACATCATTTAGTATAGTTTGTATGTTTCCTGAAGGAAAGTGGGTATGGGTCAGGAGTGAGAAATAAAGGATTTTAATGCAAGAAACATGAAAAATGCAAAACATAGAACTTCAGTGGTAAGATGTAGATAAAAATCTGGAAATGAGGAGACAATGATGTGCTTAAGAGTTGTTTCTCTTAAATAAGATATGAGATGTTTTAAATGTATAAATTATGGGGCTTGCGTTTGGAAAACCATGAATAAGTTTAAAAGCTCCATTGTTTCTTTAATTAATGCAACTGGGGGGTGGGGAATGTTATCATGACCCAACAAAAGACAAGTAGAAGATGATAAAATCAGCCTTGGATATGCTGAGTGTGAGGTCATCGTGGGCATATCCAACTGAGGATGGGCCATATGAGATTAGAGAAAGAATGGCAAGAGCAAAGTGCGAGATGCCAGCAACTCTCCCACCAACTCTCACTGCTTTCTGAGAATCAGAAGCCTCAAGGGATGTGGCTTTGCTATCCTATACATTGTTGAGTCACCCAAATTAAATCCAAAGAGGGAATCCTATTAAATAACAGAACTCTGTGGAAATTCTAGACTTGTTTCTGAATCATCTGTAATTTTGCAGGGAAATCCCCCCTAAAATCAAACTTCCCGGAAAGTCTGGGCACTGGAGACTTGCACCCTTTGTCATAGCCTCTGGCTCTTCTGCAATGACCCCCACTCCTCTGTGGGTCTGTCTGGTCTCCTGCTCCCCCTCGCCCTGCTGCTGGACTTCCAGCAGTCTTTGTAAACTAGCTCCAGGCAAGCTCCCTCCTGCCTGGCCTTGAGGCTCACTTCCTTCTCAACCTGAGCATAGTAATTATTTCCAGTAAGGTGATTACCCTCCCAGGTGTATACTTCATGCTCTAACCTAGTGTTCCAAGGTTGGTGAGAATTCCAAACAGTGAATTAGCATTTACTCTCTAGACCCTTTTTTTGTCAGCCACTTTGTGTCCAACTTCTTTTTTTTTTTTTTTTAAGGTTTATGCATACAAGAACTGGGGTGTAAACCATTGGTGTGGAGTGGGGAGTGAGAGGATTCACCAGAGGCAGAGTGGGAAGCAGAATGGGCAAATCTTCTGAAATACACTGCTGAGGGGAGCAGCAGGTGAGACAGAAGAGGTCTGTTCTGCCATGTGGGTTTGCTACCTGGTGGAGGATCGAACTCACAACATACTGGCTTGTGATAGTTCAAAAGCCTTGCATTTAAACTCTGCACCACCAGAGAGGATCCATATCCAACTTCTTTGAGAGATAGAGCAACCCCAGAAGCATCACTGGCAGCTCTTCCCCTAAATGACAGATACAATTTGCTTTAGTCATTATGCTCAGTGTAGCCTGTATCATAGGCTATGATAAGAAGAGCTATGTCTAAAGCTTCATTTCCCTTTCACAGTACTTCCTATAACAAATAATTCTCTCTTGGTGGTTATCAGGTTGGAATCAGAAAACTGACCATTTAATTTGTCACTTTCCACATGATCCTATGTACTTCTGTTTTGTGAGTGTCTAAAAATATTATTCTGAGAAGGTAGAGACCTCATCAAACTACCAAAAGCACATTGGTACAAAAAGATGAAGGAATCCACTGAAATTCATCATGTCAGCTTAGACCTCCATTATCAGATTCAGAAATATAATTAAAATCTTGACCACCTGGAAAAGGTAGTTTCTGGGAAGAATTGACAGTAAGAAGATGAAGAAAACATTATCATAGCTAGTTTCTCTTTCTCTGATTGTGGTTCATCTACTTTGAGAATAATTCCTGTGCATACAGCCCTCCTAAAAGTTGGACAAAGTCGCTTTTGACCACACTCACAGTTCCATTTTTTCATAGAAATGATCATGATTGATATTATCTCATCAATTTCCACATTACTTTCTGTCTCCCCACCGGATTATCTGTCTTTTTCAATCTGTAGACCTAGAACACTGTCTGATGGAATGGAATTCCGTAAGTGCATGATTGATGTAAACATGAATTAACTAACAAACAGGAAGACTAGCACCTCTCAGAGTAAATGGAGTTTCTATTTACATGTTTCATGACCCTCCCCCCCAAAAAAACCGTTCCTGCTCATTACTTCTAGATATACATTAGCTCCTCTCCCCCAAAAGCCCACTGAGAGGTCACTTGAATTCTCCCCCTTTCTGTCCCACCCAGCAAGCATCCTCATCTCTTGCCGCCTCCCCTGCTTTCTTCCTCCTTTGTTCTTCTAGAGTCAGCTCAGCCTGCCTCACTCACACTACATGCCACAAGCGACCACCCTCACCCAGCAGCCATTTTTCACCTGGCTAAGGGGCAGCAACTTTCAGAATTTCCATTGGACAAAGTTCTCCATCTTGCTACATACACTTGAAAGGCAAAATGAAAAGCACAAAACCAACACACGCATGTGAGTTCAAAGGAGGGAAGGCCTTAAGCGGTCAAGAAAACCTTCGAGGCTGGCAGGTGACTTGAACTGCCTGGAGGATTCGGTTGCGAGGACTTCACGCTGCGCCCCACCTGGGACAAGGCCCCTGCAGTACAGATCAGCATTTGTAGCACTCACTGGCTGACATGCAAAATGATTCAAGAAGGGAACTGGAGCTACTATTTAAACAGGCCCAGAAGGATCCTCAGCACTGAAGGTCCATTCACAGCTTTAGTTCAAATAAAACTGAACTCTCAGTTCTCTGAGTAAACTTCATCACCTCTCAAACACTTATCCCTTCAGCAGACCATGGTGCAGTCTCTGATTTATGAAATCTTTAGAAGGTGCTAAAGGGCCTAGAGGAGGATATTCAATTGCAAATTCCTCAGTGCCTCCCTGTTCTGGGACTCTATAATGACAGGAACACTAATATTTGGCATTTGACTAGACTTTCCATGCAAGGCACCCACAAACTCTTCACACATACTGCTTAAAACTCTTATTAGAATTTTGCATTTTAAAAATGCTTCAAGAAGGTCTCCTATTCTAATATTTCCTCAGGTTCTAGCCCCAAAGTACCCACTTGTATGACTTCATGATATCTGAGCCTAACAGCCATTAGGAATTGCTTTTTTTATTTCCATCAGGCTCATGTTTTAAATGCCAGTGTAGTTTCTGCAATGGGGAACACATCACAAACTGACGAGCACTTTACTGGTGCCAGGCGGGACTCTTAAAAATAGAGGAGGGTCTTTAAGTGAAAAGAAAGGAGTACATTTAGATTGTGGAAAGAAAAGCAGAGGGGTGGGGGAGTGGGGAATGAAAGCCCCAGATCATGGTAAAGGAAGAGTGTAGGACTGTTGGGCAGAATGTGGCTACATACTGTCATGGAGGCAGTGGGAGAAATGGCCAAAAAGAGATGGTTGCCAAACCAATCCATCTGAGTACAGACGTCAGGGCAGAACCAACCAAAATGCTCAGAGCAGCCCTCCAAAATCTGATAGAGCCAAAAGCTGACCTAGAACACATTGTTCTCAGTGATAACTTCATAAAAAGTATAATAAACATTTTAAGTAGAAAACACTAATGCGATTCTTGTACCATCTCATCAGAGCTTTCTGCTTTATACAGAGTAGAGGACACAGCAGATGTCCATCTACGGTGATTCCCAGGGATGATTCTCATACGCATGCTCTCCCCAGCGTTTCCCATCTACGCTTTCTTCCTGCCTGAAACAGATGGGCATCTCTCCAGTAGACCTGCTTTTACCTTCCTCTGTGGTATCAGTTTAGTCCCTTTCACTATACCCAAAATCCAGCACAAATCTCCACCACTCCCTCTTTTTCTCTCCTCTTCAAAAGCACCGCTGATCCATCAACATGAATCCGCATTCCCCAGCTCTACTCCAGCAGCATCTAGGCTGATAGCACTGAAATTCATCATTCTTCCAAATGCTTTAAAATTAATTTTAATGCCTAAAATTATCTCCCAGATGCAGTCAACATTTTTTCATGTAATCTGTTCCTCTCAATTTAGTAAACTGAGGTAGATTGTATTCTAGTCAAAGAAATATGTATTATTTTTGACTGATTACCATCATGTGTAATTGTTTTCATCCTGAACAAAAGAAACACCTTAAAGTGCATCTTTTTCATTCTACAATGTATACCCTAACTCTGAACATCTTTTATCAAAGGAAAATATTAACTTTGGTTTCTTCCTAGACTTCTCTCTCGCTCTCCTTCTCTCTCTCTCACACATAAAATCTAGGGCTTCTTTCCAGGACTGAATAGTTTCACTTAAGTCACCTGCCTCAAACAGGAAGCTCAGAATAATGGAACATGTGTTTGGCTTCCTGTCAAAAGAAACATTGCTTTCCTGTTCCTCTCATGCCATCCCCTCAGCCAAGGATCCCTGGGCATCCTTGAGGTTTTCATGTCTTGCTTACTTTAGAGGTTAAGGGAAGGAATCTTTCTAAATTACTCAGTCCTAACTGATCAGTTTAGGCAAACTACTCTCATTTCTTCATTGAATCATTCTCTAGGACTAGAATGTCAGTTCTGTGTGAAATAAAACAAACTGCTTTTCTTTGTTTAATCCACTAGTAAATTTCCATGTTTTAGGTAGTTATGTTTTGTCACTAAAGAGCCTTCCCTTTGAAATCCATCAAATTCATTAAGCCATACTTTGTAGTGAAGGAGCAACCAATGAAATCAAAACACCTTGGTTCTCTCCCAGATTCTTCTTCTAACTATGCAGTTCTCCAAATTCAAGTAGGTCTCCATTTGCCCATTAATCAAATGAGCAAGGCAAGCTATACGACAGCCATACTCTTCGAAACTTCATTACTCACTCAGCATTTATTGAAAACCTACACTATGCCAGGTACTGTACTAGGCACAGGGTGTACAAAATGTCATGGCTTCCAGGAACCCACATAGTGATGTGATTGACACCTAAACAAATGATATCCACAGGGGAAGAGAAATTGAGAGATAGACAGAAGAAATCCTAACCTTTCCTAGGCTTCAGAGCAGTGAATGGGGACAGTAAATAGGGACTTTTAAGATAAGAAAGAGTTCAGCAAACAAAGAGGGCAGGATGAGGGACTGAAGGGGGAAGGATGCTATATCTAGAAAAGAAGAAGTGCAGCAATGCATTAAGAGTTCCTTGACCTTTCCAAAAGACCAGCTATATACAAAGGAATTGCATTTTGGGAATGGGGAGGAAAAGGACACAACCAATTTCCACATATCCATTTTGTTATTACAAATGGTAATCTTTTGAAAGGTAGTAATACTAAGTAAATAAGACCCTGAGGTGTTTGTTTGTTCCTACAGTAAGCATTAAAAATGTCATTATTTGTAAACATGAAGGGAGAAACTGAGGACTGAAAATGTATGTGTACGTTCCTTACATTAGATTCCAAACCTACACCCCCGTAACAGGGAGTATTGTGAAACAATAAGAATTAAGTGCAGATTCTTGCTATAAAAATGGATGAATCTCAAAAAAGGTAGACACAAAAGATTACACATTGTAGCATTCAAATTAGATAGGATGTCTAGAAAAGACATATTTAGAGACTGAAAACAGATTAGCAGTTTCCTAGGCCTGGGAGTAGAAGTGGGTTCTTTTTACAAACAAGAGGAAACTTTCTGAGATATTATTAAACATGTTCAAACATTGCTATCCAAAAAGTAGATAGTGATGATGGTATGGGAGCATAATTCTATAAATTAACTAAAAGTTACTGAATTATATGACTATAACAGGTGAAATTTTCATTTGTAAAATACATACACTTCAATAAATCTCCTTTCCAAAAAAAAAAAAAAAAAAGCCTCTGGAATCAATCCATTACCTCAGGATTTAGAAATGGAGAATTGACATTTGAATGCATAACTTTGTGATATTTGGAATTTACATTCTAAAATCCTCCCATACCAAATTTTGGAAAGTAAAACTGGTTCATTTTCAAGGAGCCTATTACATTAACCCACTGGACTGTATTAGTAATTGTAAAAAGGATTAGTCTAACAACTATCTTCCATTAACTGCTCTTGAAGCAAAGGCAATAATTTCCTGTGGTCAGGATAGAATGTACGAGTATGTGCGGTTGATCCCTCCACAGATATCCCATGGGATCACGCCATTGTGCCACTCTCCCTTGGAGAGTTAGAGTGGTTTGGCTTAACATAAATAATTTTTTTGTCCTAAGTATTTGCTTAAGTAGAACCATCATCATTATGCCATTAGGTTGAATTTTAGGACTTAGATTTGTTTTGCTGACTTTTGGTGCATTTATAGTTGGCTCTCTTAAGGATTAACCATAAACCATGAGTGAAAACAATACAGTGAGAACACAACAATGCTCTTCTGTGCTGAGAAAAGTACAAAAATCTGGGCAAAGACAATGAGGGAAGACCTTAGCAATGTCTTCCAGACGTTCGCCCTGCATTCCCCAAACACATTGACAAATCTATTTGAAAATCATTAAGGAAACATCATTTTCAGAAATCCTCTGAACAGAATCTCCCCTCCACTGGCTGCTCCAAGACATGAGGTCTTCACTGGGTGCAAATGGCCAAGACTCTGTCATTTTAAAGAACAAAACCAAGTTATGTTGTCTGTAAGGAAAAGAGAAAAGATCTGGACTGTTCTCCTAAATATTAAATATGCCTGAAATCTTCTCCTCCATTATCTCTAAGATCCCGAAGAGTAAAAGAAGGGATGGGGGGCTGTTAAAATATATTGGCCATGGGAAAGGTTAACTTTTGGAAGAATTTTATATAACCCTCAAGTGTTTAAGGGCATGGATGGAGATAGTGGCTGAGGGTGAAGATTAACACATTCTTTGAAAAAACTATTCAGATTAGTTTGTTCATAGAAATGAGATATTTCTCCCTTAATATCACTTTGAAAAACTATTTTAGTGTTTATTTCTATGAGTTGTTGGCTTTCTCCCTCACAGGATTAAAATCCTTACATTATAACTGTGCCATATATAGTATTGCGGTCACATTCTCTGGCAAGCTACTTTTCAAATAGTTTGTATTCAAAATAGTGTCTGTAGGATGGATAATAAAAGTATTGAATAATAAAAATATTATAATCAAAAATAAAAGTATTGAAGGACTATTACAGAAGTTTTTATAAATAAAAGTTTTTATATAATGAAGTGAATTTATTGGAACAATTACACTGATTAACGATGCATTTCACCTAAGCAAAGAATGTTCTCATTTGAAGATTTTTGTACCCAGTATTCACCTATTTATTCTTGCAAGCCAGTTGCTTATGTAAATATGCAGCTTACCATATGCCTTTAGCACCAGAAAGTCATGTTATCACTAGGAATTTCTCTAATTAATGTCATGTTAAAGAAATTTCCAAGCATGCCTCCATGCTGCTTATATAAAATTCCTCTTTGGTCATTATAGCATATCAAGTCTAAAAAAATGACTTGCTGAATGGACAATAATGTTTCTAATACTCTGTACTGTTCTTTTAGCTATAGTCAGCGCTACTTGTTCTTCCAAATCCATCTGTTATAGTGATGTTAATATACAATATGTAGGTCTCACAGAATGCTTTATAATTACATGCATTGCCCTTTGGGAGGGAAATCCAATCAAATGTAACCAATAAATAACATGACAAACTAAGCTGTGAGATCTTCTCTTACTCTGTAGAATCTCTTAAGTCAACCTCACAATTTACACTCAACAGTGGAACTCTAGAAGTAATATATCAGTGGCAAAACAAGAATGGTAAGCACAAATCAGTTCCCAGTGCTTTTATGAAGGTAATGTCTATTACATTTTAAGATTAAGGAAAGATAATGTACTGATTAAATAAGTGATCAGTAGTTGTTCCATCACAGTCAAACCACAGGCGAGCTAGACCTAAAGTCAGCTGGCACAGATTGGCAGTGGACACAGCAGGGAATGGCTGCATTCCAGCCACTGCTACTGGGTGACCCCTCAGTGAACAATGGAGATAAAGAACAAGAGAAATTACTGGTAACTTTCTTCATCCTGGATAATCAAGAGGAGGCTTGCTTCCATTCACCATCACAACTGCATAGCAGAAGGCCCCTAAAAACTGACCTAAATCAAACAGATCAAGTTGAGGTTTATTTCATTACATTTTTAGTTTTTCATTAAGTCTAAACCTGGAAAGATGTAAATGGCCCTTGAGCAACAAAGCAGCTCACATGCCCAAGTAGGAAGAGAGCATGACTCCTTGTTCAAACGCTTTTTCCGAGGCAGTCTTAATGACAGCAGGAGAGAAGATGATGTCTCTTACCAAGGAAATATTTGGCTAAAGTTAAGCTACTTTCAATAAAAAGTATAGGAGAGAGGGACTCAAAAGTAAACCCTGAAAAAATATCTTAGAGAAATTCAACAACCAACTCTACTCATTTTTTTGTGGTCTAAGAAACCAAAAGTGGGAAAATCCACATTTGAGGGAAACTTTACACCTTCTAGACTAACATAATGATCATCAATGAACTGTAACCTGAACTGTTTATTAAGTGCCTTCATTTTTCGATCTGTATTTCAAAGTGTATGCAATTTATATGATTTTTTTAAATGTAGGTTTTGAAGAATTTTTTATATTGGGGATATTGGGGAACTTTAAAAATTTTTTAGAAGAACAAATGATAGGTTATTTTTGACAGGTAAAAGTTAAACTAAATTTATCCTAATCTCAGAATAAATTCTTCTAAGTTGGATTCCTTAAGCAGACAGAATATTTTAATTCTCAAAAAAGCTGTGATAATTTAAACTGCTAGGCTTTCATTTGTCTACTACACCACTACCCTACGAGAAAAATCTGCTCTCAGTATATCCTAAAATTCAGCATTGATGACATGAAGATAGAGTTTGAAGTCTCTTAAACACACATGGAGTGGAACATATTTTTGTCACCTACTCATGGTGTGACCTGCAAAAACTGCTTATCCTTCCTTAAAGTGGTTACCTCATTTATAAGAAGAGTATAGTTACCCCCAGAAGATCACTATGGAGATTAAATGAGATAATATAACTAGAGTATCTGGCTCTAGTGTGAGATCTTTAATAAATATTGCTTGTTTTTCTCTTATAAGCTGAAAATGCATTTTAGCATGTCTATAGGGTTTTATAGACCTAATATTTGACTGATATTGTATAGACCAGTAGACTCTGAAAACATACCTACATTTAAGGAATTAATATCTCTGTCTATTTTAGTAAGGAGAGGTAAACTAGATTTTCCTGTTTCACCTCTCGCTTTTTCCAATCCCCTCTGAACCCTAGTCACACGTTAAGTGTCAATATACGCAAGAGAGGAAATTTTGGTTTTAAAAATCGCCTATCTGCAGAATAAAAAACAAAACAAAGCCAACCCACTAGGTGCAACATTAGGCTGTACACTGTAGAGTTAGAAGGGGGGCTTTCTCTTTACTTTTACATGAAAATCAACAACAGTCTGGCTCCCTGAGAGTGTACTGGCATGGAAAGAACTGGAATGCAGCCCATTTGGCATGAAAAGCACCATGATGGATCCCAGGCACTGCCAACAGTCAAGATTATCTCCAACCATCGCTAGAAAGAGGTCTTCAACAGAAGGAAAGCCGAGCAAGGGAGAAAGAATTTGGTTACTACTCAAACTGGAACCAGCCAGTCCCTTTGGGGACTTCAGGAATACTTGAAGTAGAAGTGTTTTAGTTCTACAGTATAAGCAGTGACTGAAACACATCATATTTATAATACCACCAAGTTCTATCCACCAATCATCAAGCCATGTTTCATTCACATTGACTCATTGAATGTCATAATCATTTGTCAGGTAGGTAATATCATTCTGTCCATCACATAAATCAAGGTGAGGTGACAGGACCAAGGGCACACAGCTAGCCAGCTATAGAGTTGCCCCTTTGAGTAGGCAGAGAGGGCTCTGGGATCAAAATTGCTCATCATTATACTTCACAGTGAAGTTGGTTAAGCCTGGGAGAAGACAATATATTTCCAAATAATGTAAAAACTAAGGGAGAAGACAATATACTTCCAAATAATGTGAAATTAGTCAATAAATACAGCATCTAAAGAAGAAAAACCAAAGGCAAATATTCAAATTTGACATTAGTGTTTTGTAGATTTTTTTTGCTTTATTCATCTTTTAGCCATTCTCTGACAGACATTCTGGTAGATAAAAATAACTGACATTTAGAAATCATTTTTAGACCTTTATAATAAATTTACTTTTTCTTCCATATTTCTTTTCTTTGTGGCTCCTTACTAAGATAATCTCAAAATCTTAGTTTTCTAACTGTCATGTTAGAGAAAGCATCAATTCCAATAGTGTTTCACAAGTCAGGAAATTGGGGCAATGAGAACAAGACAGAAATTATTTACTGAATAGTAAACAATGTCTTAGTGGGTAAATATTTGGGATATGGAGTTTGTCAAGTATTTATCAAATTTTAACTAAATACCTAAATATACATGGTAAAATAAATATCTGAATCACCACAAAGAAACAATGTAGAATTCTAAAGTAAAACTTAAGCTTATTAAAGGCTACCACATGATTTTGTTGCAATCCCAACTGACCATGAATTGAAGACCTGCATGATGCAATGAGGACTGACATTCACTCTCACAGTCTTGTGTTTCAGTGAGCTCCACATGCTAAAAAAAGACTTTGTCTTTGGTTCTCCTGTGGAAGTAAACTGTAGGGAAATTCAAAGTACAGCATTACCACCTTACCTAACATCTAGAGCAGAGCTTTCTGAGAGAACATTCTATACCTGCCCTCTTCAATAGAGCAGTCCCAAGTGCTGTGGAGCACTTGAAATGTGGCTAGAGTGACAGAGATACTGAATCTTTAACTTTATTCAACTGTAACTAATTCAAGCTTAAATAGCTATGAGTGACTAGAGGCTAACTTCTTGCGCTAGCACAAATCTAGAACTTTCCACATACAGTTCATTTTTGGTCAGTTTCTCCTACTTTTCTATGTATAAGTAAATACGTCTAATATCAATAATTTCTAAGAATTGAGATCTTTTCTTTTTCTCAATCATTTCCTAGTCTAAAAAATATCTAGTCTTACTTACTTACATAAGTTTCTCCAAAACCAGCATATAGAAATTAACCTCGTTAGAAAGTCAGAAGTAAGGCAGCTAAAGAAACACTGGCATAGGATCCTACCTCACAGGAAGAGGGCACTTAACCTTAATCCAGCTTGAACCAGTATCTCATTTTTTTATAATAGCTTTTTTGAGATACAATTCCCATACCATAATATTTATTCAGCTTTTTTAGTATATTTCAGAGTTATGTCATTATCACCAGTATTTCATTTAAGAATATTTTCATCACCTTAAAAAGTAATTCAACCCACTATCAGAGTTCCTCTCTTCTCTACTACCTCCAACCCCTGGCTTCCACTAATCTATTTTTGGTCTTGGCACTCTTGTCAAAGTCCTTCATTCTTTAAACAACAACTCTATTAAGTCATTTTTGTATTTTTTTTCTGTCTTCTTTATATTTTTAAATTTTCTTTGCCATTTTAAATTTTTATTTTCCGTGAATTTCTCCTTGCTTGTCCTCACCTACCTTCATGGGACTAGACCCACCAATCTGTCCATATTCAATGTGACTTAATACTTTTAACTCCCAGACTAAGAGACAATAGCCATTTTATCATCAAAACATGACCAATGAGCTAGCTAAGTTAAAGACTGAGATATTATGAGTCTGTAGGGAAAGTGCAGATGGGATGAGAAAATCTCTCTACTTCACAAGCCATCTGAATAGATTTATTCCCAGCCCCACCCCAGCTCCATCTGGGACTGATCTAGTCCTCAGCATCTGACACATGCGTGGCATGTCCCACCCGCCATAAGTCACTGTTGAGTGAAGGAAGGGATAGACGTATTCTTCCAGAATATGTTTACAGGTTTATCCTCTCAGAACCACCTGGTTAGAGCATTACTCATTCTCATTCAAAAGTTGCTTATTAAATAATATCCTGGTGCTTGAGAGATCACTATAGAAAGATGGATATGAATTTGGAGTATTTTTCCTGGATTGCTAAATCTGGAGCACTAGCTAAATGCTTCTCTCGGGTGAACACCAATTTAAGAAGACTCTCCTCTAAGTCCGTGGAAAATAATGACCTTGGCTGGAATCGTCCCTCAGCGAACACAAAAATGCAAATCCCTTCATTATCACTCCTATTAGTTTTTTCACTAGTGTTTCTTAGGCAACTTTTACTTATAGACCATCGTAAACAGTTGTACACAGTGATTTTAGGGATTCTGTGATATTGTTTAAAAAGTAGGTGAGGGGAAGAAAGAGAGGCAGTAGGGAGTGACTGCAAGTCTCCACACAAACCTTTCTTTCAGTTCAAGTATGAAATGAAGATAAAAAGCCAAACTGCAGACATACTGTACTCAGCAGGAGCCAAGAGCTACCTTTTAGATTGGCAGTTCCAAAAGGCATCAACAGGAATCCTTTTGGTAATTACCAGTTGGGAAATGTCATCCCATTGATTGTGACAGACATGAAGCAGCTGTGCTTTGTTGAAGGAGAACAGAGGCTGGGCCTGAGCAGTAACAAACAGCGGGCCAGCTGCAGCCTGCATTCGACTTCCTCCCCACAAAACTCCTGTTTAGTACTTGCCAAGCACTGAAGCAATTAATCACCCAGTAGAAGTGGATCTAAAATGTCTGAAATTGCCTGTTGAAGATTAACTGAATCTATCATATTTCTAGCCTGATCTGCAGGCCACAGGGCAGAGGGTAAGAGTTTCTTTTTATGGAGGAAATATTCTCAGTCAAGTTAATTGCAAAGATCTCAGTCTGGTCATTCCATGCTGACTGAAATATAGAAACTCCTCAGACCAGAAATCCTAATTCTTGAATGAAAACAAAAAGGGGTCCTCCCTGGTGGCGCAGCTGGTTAAAGCACAGCACTAAGAAGCTTAAGCCACTTCCACTGAGTTCGATTCCCGCCTGCCCTGGAGGTGACCACATGGCGAGGCAGACCTCTCCTGACCCGCCCGCTGCTCCCCTCAGCAATGTACTTCCTCAATCTGCCTGTTCTGCTCCCCACTCTGTCTCAGGTGAAACCTCTCACCGCCCCTGAGCCTCTGGTCTGTGCCCCAGTTCTGTATGCACAAATAAAAATAAATCTTTTAAAAAAGAAAGAAAAACAAAAAGGGCACAGATATTTGCCTTTATGAATTTCCAGAATGGAATCAGTTATACAGGTCCAGCCAATACAGGTGTCCCTGTAAAGCAATGTTGAATTTATTCTGCCTATTGTTTGTGTAAACAGTTCCTCAGCACCAACACCCACCCCTTCCTGCACAGGGAATTTCAATCTCTGCAGGGGTCACTGATCCCCAGCCTGAGCCCCAGAAGAAGAGGGCCTCTCACCTGGGCCTGTAATACTGCTCTTAGCTCTCTGAAACCTCCACAGCCTATGAAAGTCACACTGCCTGAGACTAAGGAAATGCTGAGGCCATGCTGCAAAATCAACTGTTGCCACAGTGGCCTGTGGAAGGGCTGCTGGCTGATCAGCCTGAGCAGGGCTTCTGAGGCTCCAGCTCTGGTCCTAGTACAGGGCAGAGGAGGGGGAGGGTGGTAGATATTCCCAAACCTAGAACTGATCTCAGGATCCCAGAGGTAGTTCAAACAAACCCCAGGGTATCCCTGTATATTACATGCTCATTGTCCTTAAATACCCCATACCCAGGCTTCCAGGGAAGCCCCAGGAGATCGTCATTTCACAGAGGGAAAGAATCAGATCTGCTTTTTTTTTTTTTTTAAGATTTATTTATGCATACAAAACTGGGGTACAGGCCAGAAGTGCAGGGGCAGTGAAAGGATTCACCACAGACAGAATGGGGAGCAGAACAGGCAGATTGATAAACTACACTGCTGAAAGGAGCAGCAGGTGAGACAAGAGAGATCTGCTGCACCGTGTGGGTCAGCTCCCGGGGAGGGGATTGAACTGGATGAAGCAGCTGCGGCTAACTTCACAGTGCTGCATTTTAACCTGTTGTACACTAGGGAGGACCCACATCTGCTTTCTAACTACACCAGCGTGTCTCATTTGACCCTCTGCCTGTTCATTCCTTTGAGGGTGTCATCACTATGAGTAGAGGAAAGTTAACTCCTTTCTATTTTAAACCATTTATATAACATTGGCTCCTGCCAAAAAATACTGTTACTTGAAAAACAGTGTTTACATAAACGTCTTCTTAATAACATAAAAATCTACGACATATATGAACTGTCCTAAAATAGAACAGAAGGCCTGTAGGTTCTTATAAGAGAACAAAAGCCCAAAATATACAGCAAAGTGAAAAAACAAGACATATTTTCAATGAATTCATTTCCTGAAAAATAGTCATACATAGTAAAAAGTAATTTGGAATAATATGCTTTAAGTATTAACAGTAGCTACCTCTAGGAGAGATTATTGGGAACTTTCGCTTCTTATACTTAATTGTCCTGTAATGTTTGGCATTCTTGTAATAGATCTTGGGACTTAGGGAAAATTTTTAAGTAAAAAGTAATTACCAAGCAAAGGCAATCACTAGTTGCTATCTCAGAGCAGAGATTACCTAAGGCCCTAAGGCTTCACCATCAAAATGTGGCACCCAAGTTACCAACAGCAATACCTCAGTCTTCTTGGAAACAGACTCTTAGGCCTCGTCCTTTGTCAATTTCATAATATGTTAAAGCAAGAGACTGAACTTATTAACTATTAGTTTCTTTACCATGTGCATGTCATTCATTTTTATTTTTAAAAAGGAATTTTTTTAAATTTACAAAAATACCAGTTATGTTAAAACTTAAAATAAGAATACACAAGTCTTTGTAAGAAATGAATTTTAACCATTCAATAGCAATGGCTGAGCTTCCACAAAGAGGAACGGACTGCTCTCTCTTTACATGGACAGTCAAGGCTGAGTGCATGACCTGCAATAGCACGTGGTCACAGAAAGACACAAATGAGTCGTCACAGGGAAAAAGATGTAAGACTGGTAGGAACACAAGGAGAACAGGATATAGTCACAACTAGTCAAAAGTCTGTAAGTCGTGTTACTTGGTTCAATAAAGAATAGCCAATGTCCTTGTATGTCACGCGTTTTATAACTCAGAAGTAAGGAAAAGACATTGCAGCTCCAAATTCTGCATTCTGACTATCAAAGAAGAATATAATTGTAATAGAAGAGCAAAAAGGAACCGGAATAGTAATTTAAGTTCAACATGCCACTGACAATATTAACAAGAGAGCAATGAGTACCTCGGTGTTTCAGACAAGCCATGCTGATTCAAGCCTAAAATGAAAATAATTTGGAGTGGACGGTCCTGAAAACGAATCATTTCTTCTATACCTTTGCTCATGATCCAGCTTGGAGGAAAAATTCTGGTAAAGAAGTGTATGTGGATCTAAAGGGAGTTTTTGCTGAAATATCTGAAATTTTCAAAGGTGATTTACAAACAGTGAAAGGATGTACACACGGTGGAAGTTTATGACACTTTCCTTCAATATGCTTCTACTCGATTTCAGCTGTGTGAACATGGAAATAAAATGTGTGGTTTTATTCAGTATGAACTGATGAGCTGAAGATGTAAAACTCTGGGAAAGATTTGTGATTCCCTTGGGAACTGGGGACTCATATTCTGCCAATGAGAGTAAATGACACACCATGCAGGTCATTTTCTGAAGAAAGAAAATAAAAGACTGGATAAAAACAAAAAAGGTGCTTTGAAGTATCATTACATGCGTGACTCTGGAGCACAGCCCCGGAGGCTGGGAAAGGGTGTGCACTGACCATTTACGAATCAGGGCCCAGTCGCCTACAATCCTAGAGTCTGCCACACATATGGAACATTTCAATAAAGGCCTGGGAGATAAGATTGACAGCTTCATGTCAGACACAATTAGAGGATCCAGGGTTTCAATCCCTGATATGCGAGATGAAAGTAAAATAGGACAAAAGCAGAAATAATAGCAACTCTTTAGATAAAAGAGAATAGGACGGAGATATTTGGGGAATAAATGAGAGAGATCCACCACAGTCACTCTACTTTGAACCCAGCACTGTCTTGACAACCCTCACAGACATTCCAACACTTGAGCCTAAAGAAATATTTATCAGGATCCTCCATCCAGGACGCCAGTCCTTTTTTTTACTTGGCACTTCTAAAGAACATTGTCATAGCTTATTGGCTGATCTTCATAATGCCTAAATGAAAATATATGGAATCATGTGTAAAGTGTGCTTTTAACACAAAGCTCCTATTTCCACACAGAAAAATAAAAGAACTTTATTTCAAGATAAAAATGTCACATCACTAGAATTATTGACTACATGGTCTATTTTCCTTGGATACAACTCTCAGAAGGCTTCAAGTTTTTGAAACCAGGCTGTCTGGTTAAAACAATAGACTTAAATGCACTGCTTTGTACTTCACCTCTTTTGGGTAAAGACTTGAGGTGACTTACCTTCCAATATGTGCAAAATAAATAGAATAGAAATGTTTCAAGACTTAGAATTCAGGAGAAGGCAAAAAGCGAGTAGTATACCTCTGTGCCTCACACACTGCCAGACTGCCGGGAATGAGCCACGATCCCTGCCTTGTGCTTCCTGGGAGAGTCTGGGTGTTCTCCTTACAAGGAAAGATTATCAAACTTCTATCATGATATGATGTAGCAAAAGCACAACCATGTTACTTGCCTTCTTTCTGTTGTTAGTATAAAGGACAAGGCCGTGTCAACATTAATCCCTACCCTCCTTGAAATCCTGCCTCAACGGAGGGTGCTAGACTCGGATGCTCTCAGACTGGCCACCTGGGGAGAAAAACAGACTCAGCCCCATTTCACACCCACAAAATCAAAGCTGTACTTTGTCATGCTGCCCAAGTGATCCCCATGCACACCGAGGCATGACAGGCACAGAGCTGGCCTCAATGACCACACGGGGACTGGTTTTTGTGCAAATATGTAAGCTGCATACACCTAACCTTCTCCAACGATGATCATTCTCTTGGGGCAGAAATTCACTTATTCCTTTCTGTTTTCCATGAACCAAGAACACTGTAGGAGTTGAAAAGATCATCAATGAATGATCATAAAGGAAAAAAAAATAGACCAAGAGACTCAAAATCAATTCATACCATATGAAATTATAGAATGGAGTATATATTGTAATAGTCTTTTAAATAAATTTGTAAGCATGACTCATTCAGTACTTATTTGTGGCATGAAATAATATCATCGTCTGTTTCACAGCTCTATAAGATAGTACTACCCCCACTTTACAATTAAGGAAACAGATTTCAGATTAAACAAATTGCCCACATCAACTGTTCAAAAGAGCTAGGACTATAATTTCATCATAGGCTGATTACAGGTACCATTTTTGGCCAGTTATCTAATGAGAGCTACCTGGCTTTCTTTTGTTTGATTGGTTTTTCAGATTATTAACATGGCCATTATTTATATATTTATAAAACTTGGAGTTAGAGTTTCACACCTCCAAAGACACGCATGCTGACACCTCCCACCAGCACCCCAGTGCCAGCCAGCACCCGTACCCACCACTAACCCTTCCTCTCTTCCCCCATTGCCTCTGCTACTGGGAGTCCAGAGAATTATTTTCCCTGTGCTTTGCCAGTATGTAGCTTTGGTTCTTTATATTCTACAAATAAGTGAAACCACCTGATCTCTCTTTCACGTTCTGATTTATTTCACTTAGCATAATCACCTCAAGATCCATTCATTTTGTCCTAAAAAGCTCTATTTCATCATTTTAATAGCTGAGTGGTACTACGTTGAGTATATATTCCACAATGTCTTTATCCAGTCATCTGTCATTGGCCACTTAGGCAGAATCCACAACTTGGCTGGTGGATAATGCTACAAATGTAGGAGTATATAAATCTTTTCATATTAGAGTTTTCACAAGCAGTGGTATTGCTGGATCATTTGGTATTTCCATTTTTATGTTTTAAGGAATCTCCATAACGTTTTCCACAGAGGCTGCACCAAATTACATTCCCACCAACAATGGATCAGTGTTAGTTTTCCTCCACTCCCCGCCAACATTTGTTGTTTCCATTCCTTTTGCTATAGGCCATTCTCATGTGGGTGATAATATTTCACTGCGATTTTGATTTGCATTTCCTTTATGATAAGCGATAGTGAATATTTCTTCATCTGCCTGTAGGCAATCTGTATGTCTTCTTTGGAGAAATATTTAGATATTTAGCTCATCTTTTGTTTTTTGTTTGTTTGTTTTTTTAATGTTGTTAAGTTGTGCGAGTATGTATCTAGGGAATTAATCCTTTGGGTCAGACTTGAGATGGACAAATAACTTTTCCCAGCCTGTAGACTGCCTTTTTAAGAGTAATTTTTTTTTAAAGATTTATTTATTTATTCATACAGAACTGGGGTACAGGCCAGAGATGTGGAGGGTGAGAGGATTCACCAGAGACAGAGTGGGGAGCAGAACAGGCAGATCAACGAAGTACACTGCTGAGGGGAGCAGCGGGCATGTCAGGAGAGGTCTGCCACACCATGTGGTCACCTCCGGGGCAGGCGGGAATCGAACTCATGCGGAAGCGGCTTTAGATTCTCAGTGCAGTGCTTTAACCCGCTGCGCCACCAGGGAGGGCCCTAGACTGCCTTTTTGTTTCTGTGATTCTTTGAGATACAGAAGCTTTGAGCTTATTGTAATCCTACTTATTTTTACTTTTATTTCTCTTGCCACTAGGGATGCATATGCAACCCCTCTCTGCAATTAGTATATCCAGTAATATATCACCTTTTTTTCTTTTCATTATCTTGTGATTTCAGATTATGTAACCAGGGCCTTTGGTTCATTTTGAATTAATTTTTGCACATGGAATCAGGTAAAGCTCAAATAATCAGATGAAGCTCTAGTGTCTTCTCATTTTGTTTTGTGTTTGTCCATGTTTCCCAACACAATTTGTTCAAGAGATGGTTTCCAAAATGGTGCAAGACTTTAGGACAAAGTAGTAATACCTAAGAAAGATCAAGTGATTGGATCTAATCAAAATTAATAATTAGTACCTCACATTTTCAAACAATTTAGGATAATGTTTTGTGACTCTAAAATCACATGCTTGCTTGTACAAATTTCAAGCTATACAGTGAAAGCAAGAAATAGGGAAACAAATTGGATAATAGCAAATGGAAGCAAATCTTAGACCTTTTATAGATCTCCACTACAAACTATTTAATAATCATCCCTAGGGGTGTGTCTAATCATAAACTGAGTTTCCCAAGATGATAGTTGTCAAATATAACTGATGAGAAACTGAGCTTCCAATATGTTGTGTGAGTCAAAGACATCATCAGGTGATATGTGCATACCTTTAAACATCTGTCATGACCCATTATATCCCCACACACACCTTGGCAGAAAATATTAAATAGAGCAGATGTATGTATCTATTTACATGCATGTGGAGTACATGTTTAATGAACATTATCACAGGTGAACATGAAAATGTGTAGGTGGAAAGTTATATGACAGTGACCTGCAAAGTCTTTTCCTCCTTGAGGACTAGGACTTTATGAGAGTTCCTGGTGGCCTATGGGATTAGTCTCAGCACTATCTCTGCTACCTGAATTTGATCTCCGGCCAGGGAGGTGATCTCCATGGCACAGCAGACCCCTTTTGTCTGCTTGCTGCCCCCTCAGCAGTGTATTTCAGTCAATCTACCTGTTTTACTCCCCTCTGGTGAATGCTGTCCCCTCACTCCACCTCTGTCCTACATCCCAGTTCTTCTACACAAAAATAAATCTTAAAAAAAAAAAGGCTAGGACCTTGATTCTTGATTTTTCTTCATTTTAACCCCAGCACCCAGGACTATACCTGGCTCTTAGTTGGTATTTGTAAATTTATTTGCTGATAGGTACTCACAAATTGTCTGTTAAACTTTACAATCAGACATCTGGATTTGGGTATAAGTCTTACTAGTACCATAGTAAGTTCTTTAAACTGTCCACTTTCAATTTCCTTGCGTGTAAAATGGGCATATTATGCTAAGCTCAATAAGTTACCAGAATAAAGAAGGATAATATGAGATTCTGCATGTAAATTGCTTAGTACAGCCCATGTTTCATTAAATGTACAATTAACCCAGCCAGCGATGCCAGTAATCTAATAATGTTACAGGTAGCCTCAGTTCTTACCCATGACTTCTGAGCCTACTAGCTTATAATTTTTCATACATATAAACAGAAATAACGAGCAGATTTTCTTATCTGTCTTTCAGTAGTAAAGTCCATACCCCAAGTGCCTCATTCACTATTCACAGGAGGTCTTTATTAAAAATAAGATACTGAGTTATATGGGTACCTTTCTCCATCAGAAAACATCTCTGCCAAACTCCTATACAACCCCAAAGAGGGAGTGGACATCCCACCTGAACACAAAGAAGGTCCAAGGATGGAATTATGACCATATTGTCAAAGTTGCCCTCTTAATAAAGAGGAACTATTTATACTACCTGCCCTGTTTACATAAGCCATTCATCTTTTGTGCTCCAGGATATTGTTAAAATCAACTTCCTACCCCCAATACTTCAAGTTTGCTTGAGTAGTGGTCTCTTTGCATTCCTTACACACCTTTGGGCCCAAAGAAGACATATATAGTAGACAGAATACCTGGGAACTCAAGTCTAGTATTGCATAATTTTATGGATGATGAGATTAAGAGGAAATGGACAAAGGAAGAATTAACTAAAAGATGGTGGCGTTTCCAGGGTCATTATGAATATAATCATCATGACAATGTTGACAGGAGGCAGTACAGAGAAGAGGTTAGAAGAGGACAGGCAACCATTCCCTGCTAATTTGGCCTGTGAGCCAAAATTCCGATTACGGCATGATTTTATATGGCCCTCAGACTAATACAGGAGTTTCCATCTTTAGAGAGCAGCAAAGAAAAGGGAGAAAAAGCAATAGCGACAGAGATCATGTGCCAGATAGATCCTAAAATATTAAATATCTGACTCTTTTTACAGTTTGCCAATCCCTAGCTAGATTTTGGTGCTAAATGCCTGAGAGCAAGTCACAATGAACATGTTACTAGTTCAAAGACCTCAAGCAAGTGACAAACAAGTCACTTAATCACTCGACAATTCAGATTCTTTATTGTTACTCTAGGGAAACAGTATTTACCTGGGCCTGGGATAAAATAACTTCTGTAAGTGTTTGCTTACATTATTTATGCTGAGGCAAAGGAAGTGAATTGGTTTAAGTATGATTTATTCCTCTTCCACTTTAGTCATCACTATGTTCCCAATACTTGGCATAATTCTAGTACATAACAAATACTCAAGAAAACTTTGAGTTAGTAGACATTAGATTCTTTGATTTTTGGAAACATTGTAATTTTTATTTTTTGGTAAACCAATGTTTGTCATTTGAAACTTGTTGAATAGATATTTAGATGAAATTTTTTTAAAAAACAAAATTTTTTAAATGTTCTCGGAGTATTTGTAAAAGAAAAGATATGCTATTTGGAATTTGCTTCAAAATAACATGGTTATAAATGACTGACTTATTAAACAGAAGAGACAAATCTCTCATACAGAAAAACTCCAAATAACACCAAAGCTTCCCTCTTAGGTGTAGACTCTACACAGTGACTTCTCCAGTATGAGGAAGGGATGGAAAAGGGTGAACTAAACTTACAGTGGAAAAATCTGACAAACACCTGAGCCTTGGTCAAGGCCAAGATCTGCATTCAGAAATCAGGTAAATGGGGTGTGTCTTTGACACAATGGGATGAAATGACACGTTACATCTGGGGTTTCCGACAACCCATCAGGGAATTATCACCATGAAACAAACATCAGACAAATTTCAACTAAGGGACATTCTACAGCTTCTCAGTAAGGCCATGCTCCTCAAAACTGTCACAGTTATCAAAGACTTTTCCAGAAAGTCTGAGAAACTGTCATAGCCTATAGAGTTGAAAGAGACCAGACATCTAAATGCAATAAGGGATATTGGAACAGAAAAAGGATATTAGATAAAAACTAAGGAAATCTAAATAAATTATGAACCTTATTATATACCAATATCATTACCTATAGCAAATATATCATACTAAGGCAAGATGCTAGAAATAGAGGAGACCAGGTATGTTGCATGTGTGTACGTTTTTGTCTTATTTTTTAGTAAATCTAAAACCATATAAAAATAAATGTAAAATATAAGGAGAGGTGAAATTGATGAAGGAGTAGCTGGAACAAAATTTGACCCTGGATCACTAATTATTAAAGTTGGATTATGAGTGCGGAGAGGTTCATTTATACTATTTTGTCCATTAAATATGTTTGAATTTTTCCACTGTATTTTTTTTAAATTTTTCAATAAAAATTAAGAAATGCCCTCCCTGGTAGTGCAGCAGGTTAAAGCCCTGCACTAAGAAGCTAAAGCCACTTCTGCATAAGTTCGATCCCCACCTTCCCAGGAGGAGATCCACATGGCAAGGCAGACCTCTCCTGACCCGCCCGCTGCTCCCCTCAGCAGTGTACTTCGTCGATCTGCCTGTTCTGCTCCCCACTGTCTCTGGTGAAGCCTCTCGCCACCCCTCAGCCTCTGGCCTGTATGTACCCCAGTTCTGTATGTACAAATAAATAAATCATTAAAAAAAAATTTAAGAAATGCTGTCCTGAAGCAGGTAACAGTAAAAATATACAAAGAATATGCATAGCTCAATGACCGAAAAATACAGTCTGGTTGAAAAAGGTAGAGACCTGAATAACTTCTCCATAGAAGATATGCAAATGGGCAACAGGCACAAGAAAACATGCTCATCACCCCTTATCAGAAAAAAATGCAACTCAAAACCTCAATAAGCTACCTCATACCTGTGAGAACGACCTATGTCAAAAATACTGGAATCTACAAGTATTAGCAAGGGTATAGAGAAAAAGGAACCCTCACATACTCTTGGGGGGAAAGTAGACTGATCCAATCCCTGTGAATTTTCTCAAAATATTGAAAATAGAATTTCATTTGATCCGTTAGTTCTATTCCTAGGTATCTATCGAGAAGCATAAAAGCACTCATTTAAAAAGATAGATACACACCAGTGTCCGTTGTTGCCTCCTATGACAGACACCACACGGAAACAACCTACATGACTAACAACAGATGATCAGATAAAGATGTGTTATGGATACACAATGGAATCCTACTCAGCTATTTTTAAAAATGATAAAATCTTTCCATTTGGGCCAACATGGATCAATTTGAAGGGGATTATGCTAAGGGAAATGAGTCTGAAGGAGAAAGATGGATACGTGCTCATTTCACTCACATGTGGACTAGAAAGAAACAAATCAAAGGAAAAGACAAAACCAAAGCAAAGCAGGCAGAGGGTGGAGGCGGTCCAGTGGTGAGGGTTTATAGATACCTGGGTGGTGGGCATGCTGCCAACACACAACTGACATCAGACATGTGCTGTAAACCAAAGCTCTCTCAATTTTAAAAATTAATTTATAAAAAGGGGGGGCCACCCCTAGTGGCCCAACGGGTTAAAGTGCATCGCTATCAAGCTAGCTGCGGCTGCTTTGGCACAAGTTCAATCTCCAGCCAGAGAGGTGACCCACATGCTCAGCAGACCTCTCCTGTCTCATCTGCTGCTCCCCTCAGCAGTGTCTTTGATCCATCTGCCTGTCCTGCTCCCCACTCTGTCTCTGGTGAATCCTCTCACTGCCCCTGCACCTCTGTTCTGTACCCCAGGTCTTTTAAATACATCTTTAAAATAAACTAATTTTTAAAAGAGAAACATGTTAGACTACATTTCCCCCACAGATCTATTTTGACATCTGTATAATTCTCAACTACTACAAAACTTTAAGAAGAAGCTGGACATGAAGCCCAGTTTGTTTACTCAATAACGCCTTTCATGTGATATTTACAGATGCTACAGACAGCAGGCAGGAGAGATCTCTAAAGGAATATTTACAAGGGTGTATGAATTTACAGATGACATGAATCTATTTCTAATTAAATTTGTTTCATATTAAAATTGCTGAGTAGATTCAGGCTCTCCTTTGAAGATCACTGCTTCCTATCATTGCACTACCACTGTTTGGCTTAAATCAGGGCTGTGCCAGTAGTTGGTGAAGGTCCATCATCAGTAGCTACCACAGTATCCCTAACCCCCATTTCATGTGATTTATTACATAAGAGATCTATGCAACTTTTTAAAAACTGAATAACTATCAGAACGAAGATACTGGTGTCAAAATCTTTAAAAATGCTCATGAAACAAAGATATTCTTGCCCTCTCATGTAATTCACTGTCTAAGATACTTTATTTTCAAAAAACTAGCCAAACTTCCTAATTGAAGGCAGCAATATAGTAATTCACATACAGGTACCTTGTGATAATGGTAGAAGAAGGTAATCCATTTTATAAATAGGGAAACTGTAGCAACAAGAGCTTAAATTCAAACTCACAGAACTGGTGAGTGACAAAGCCAGGTATATAAACACAAGTCCGAACAAAGTTAAAGCTCAAGGCTTTTGAATTATATCATATTCTTTTGAAATATTCAATACAAAGACTCAAACTGCAACATCTAAAATTGCACCATTTACCTATATCCAGTTCCTCTCTGCTTCAGGGTAGAAAACTGGTAGACCAGCACTGGTGTTTTGGTAATTATGTCATTGAGTTAGAAAGCATGAATATAACCAGGGGTTTTGTGCTTCTTTTCCCACAATTCCTCCATGCAATTTTTTCTTTCTTTTTTTTTTTTTTACATTAATGAAGGTGCTGTAGCCACCTTACTACATCCTACTACAATATTATTTTGATCAACAGTTTTCACCTTTATTTGGCCACGGGCATAACATGGGGATTTATAAGATTATAATTCCCCTTCTTGAAACTCAGGGAGTTTTGCTATTATTTATTAAATGTGCTGGACTGGTATTGTACAAAACATTTGCATTTAAAAGTCAGATTTACTCTATTGAAAAAACTGTCCACATAAGAATTCCACAGGCATTGCAGTCTGTACTTTCTACAGCAAGAGTCTTGAAACCAAGACAGCCTTCTCTAAAATCCACCCAGCCATTTCCAAACTCACCTCTTTGAATCATGTGGTCATATACTTCTCCCCAAGTATTTATAAGATCTGCTTCATAACAGGAAGGCTTGATAATACAGAGAACGTGGCTAAGAGAGGAACGTAAAAGTATAATGCCTGATTCTAGTAGACACATTCAGGCTATGTCTATAGCCCCAGAAAAGTTAAAGAAAATGGTGGATGGAAAAACATCTTCAGAAACCACTTTGTCTCCACCATCTTGCTAAAGGAGTGATAATACTTCACACCTGCTCCACAACGGACATGATGGAAGAACAAGATAACATCTGTAGACCCTGAAATTTCTTGAATGCAGGTTCCCATAGACAGAATCTACCCAAGGAATTTTAGTAGACTGCAGACTTCTGTGGTCCACCAAGACATTTTTTTTTTTAACCTTGAAATTATCAGTGTAACTTCCAAGAAAAAAAGGCCAGTATTGTGCCAGAGGCCTGAATAACATGTAGCATACTTAGGAACATTGAATTCCAAGGCTGTTGTTAATCCTCAGCCATTTTTTTTTTTTTTGAAACTCTGTGTGCTTTAGCTTCACCTACAAAAGACCCAACAGAGATTTTCTACAGAACAAACATCAGCAGAGAGAATAATTGTAAGGCCCTTTACAAAAACAACTGTTATGACTATTTAGAGAGAGCCAGCAACGATCAAACTTGTCCCCACTTGCTGAGAAAGCCAGGAGTGATTCTGCTACACCACCCTTACTCACACAGCAGACAAGTCTCCAGCCTGGCTCATGATAGGTCTTGTCATAATTCAGCTGGAGCCACTGGTAAATATCCACCTGTCTGTTACTCATTAATAGAGAGAGACAGGATGTCAGCTGTTTCCGTGACTTGGAGAAACACAGGCTTTTACCACCTTCTGGCTTACTCTCAAAGTAATATTAGAAACAATAAGGGCAGATAAAGATTTAAAAAAAAAAAAAAAAGACAGGAGGATGCAATGTCAAAAATAAAAATAAATCATTGTCTGATGGGTACAAAGATTACAATCTTTAACTTGCTTTACAGGGTTTTGTAATTCAACTTTTATGGTTTGGTTATCTTCACAGAAGATGGAGAAAAATAAGTCTCCAAACGGATTTACATATGAGGAAATTTTATTCTGCTAGTGCTGATGGGTAATTTGATCTTCAGTGGTTGTAACTCACATCACTGATGGTTAGATTATATAACTGGTGCTGATTTCTGTTTGTGTAGTGAGTAACTTATGTCATAATATGTTTAATTATGTATGATTAGAGATTGTCTAATCTGACTAGCCAACAGTTGCCTCTCATCTTCAATTTTAAACTAGAATACACTCCCTGTGTCAGTTATAATACTGGTAGTTGTAATGAATAAACACAAAAAGACAGAAGTTAGTTGGTCACTCATCTAGCAACCCAGAGTGGATAAACATAAAGTCAGATTGGAGAACATATACCTTTCCTCCCCCTGAGGAGTTAAGGACCTGCGGTCTGTCCATGCTCTATGCTCCAGTCCTCAGACCAGTGTCAGTGTCTGTCTCAGTGGTGGAGGTGATGGGGAGCATGAGACCGGCAGAGCACTGAACAGATGCCTCAGCCTGGAAGTGACACCCCTATCACACCCATATCCCCAACGTACAGGTCAGACTCACACATGGGGGTAGCCGTCGGGTACCCCTTCCTATAGTGTGTGGGAAAGAGGTGCATAAATCCTACAGTTGAGTTCCCTCTTCTGTAGGCCTAAACTTACATGGATGATGCAGGTTTTTCCTAAATGTCTCCTTAATTCATTAGGTAATATCTGAAATTTTGCAAGATCTCATCGATTTAGGGCAAGGCTATTATAAAGCAAACATTTTTTTCAACTGTTCTGTTATTTACATTATGAATGGCTTTCAGCTCCTTTCTTTACAGGAAAATAAAAAAAAACTCATGGGGTAAAGGAAACATGAGAAGATAGAACTTGAGATGGGGGGAAGGAGAAGACCAGAGGAAGGCCATGGAATTGTTTCCTCAGAGGCCTTCTCAGCCTGCAGCCTGAGTCCTGCATCTTTATGCCCCAGGACACTTCGCCACAGAGAAAAGTGCGGGACAGTCAGGAACCTGGTGGTGGAACATTAAGGATCCTGAACCCATTCTCTCTGGAAACTCCTGAGTCACATCCAGGCAGTCCAGTCTGGTCCTGTGCCCAAGACCAGTCTTGGTCTCTTGTCATCTGCTGTGACTAAGTTCCTGCTTTAAATACTCCCTGTAATGGGTTCCTTGCCTCCATACCTGAATTATGGCTTTATTTTGCAATGTTTTTAAAAAGATTTGTTTATTTTTGCTTATAGAACTGGGGTATAGGCCAGAGGTGTGGTGGGTGAAAGGATTCACCAGAAACAGAGTGTGGAACAGAACGGGCAGACTGACAAAATACACTGCTGAGGGGAGCAGCGGGCAGGTCAGAGAGGTCTGCCATATCATGTGGGTCAGTTCCCTGGCTGGGAATCGAACTTGTGCTTCAGTGACTTTGGAGAGCTTCATAATATGGTGCTTTAACTCACTGTGCCACCAGGGAGAGCCCTGATTTGGCAATTGTATGAACATCAATTTCATACAATCTTAGTAATAGAGTAGTACTAGACAATCTTAGTAATAGAGAGTAATAGAGTAGACATTATTTTCTCTTTTGTAAAAATATAGTAATAAACTCATCAGCGGTTAACTACTCGCTCAAGTTAATCCAGCTATTGCCTAGCAGAGCCAAGACCTGAAATCAGACCCTCATTCCTGATCCAATATTCTTTCCACTATGAAATTCTGTCCTACTGGATACATGTTTTCCTCTCAGCCCGGGGCATGGGGCCCTGTTTGCTGGCACAGTCCTCTAGTTTTCCCTGTGCCTAGAGTTCTGCTCCTTTGATGCCTTTATCCCACGTAATTATATATCACTAGTATGTGCCAAACGCTTGGTGACCAAACAAACAGGCTGCTTCCCTTATAGAAGCTGGTCTAGTCACCAACAAAATAAATGTATAATTTTGCAGAATGAGGATCGCTGCAAAAGAAATAGTGCAATAGGAAAATGCACATGGAAGAGGTGGGGGAAATGGGGAAGAAAATGAACATGGATAGGGCTGTCAGGAGAGCTTCTCTGAGGAGGTGACTGACATTCAAGCCGAGACCTGAAAATTGATTAAGTCAGCAGTGAGAAGAAAGCGGCGGCATTGGTGGGGAGTCCCTGCACCAAGGAGTTTGACAGGGGTGAGGGGTGGGAAAGATGCCAGCACTGCAGTGGAGTGGGGAGAACAAGGAGGGTTAAGAAAAGAGACAGACCCAGGCCCTCCCTTGTGGCGCAGCGGGCTAAGCACAGCACTAAGAAGCTTAAGCCACTTCTACATGAGTTCTATCCCCGCCTGCCCCGGAAGTGATCCACATGGAGCAGCTGACCTCTCCTGACACGCCCACTGCCCCCCTCAGCAGTGTACTTCATCGATCTGCCTGTTCTGCTCCCCACTCTGTCTCTGGTGAATCCTCTCACCTTCCCTATCTCTGGCCTGTACCCCAGTTCTGTATGGATAAATAAATACTAAAAAAAAGAGAGAGAGACAGACCCGTGGACTGTGAATTTGGATTTTATGTGACTTCCAATTGGAAGCCACTAGAGGGTTTTGTTTTTTTACAAGAAAATGATGGTATCACATTTATTCAAAGTTCTCTCCGTGATACGGAGAATAGAGGGAAAGAAGACACATGTGCAGAGTGCTGAGCCCAGGGACAAGATGATGGAAACTTGGAATATGGCAGCGGCAGAGTCAAGCTGGGTACACAGAATGGGGATATATTTGGAGGTAGGATAGTTTAAGGAGAAAGAAAGGGGAAATCCAGTTTGCTTCTTCTGGCCATGGGTTTTGCAACACGCTTCTTCAGGCAGTGGCTGGTAAAGGGCTCACTCACTCCAACAGCAAAACCTGGCTAAGCTTTTGAGCAGGAAAGTGTGGCCATTTTAGTGTGTCCTTGATTTTTCAATTCTAATCTGCATTTATTCCCTATTTTAAAGTTTCTGAAATCCTGGCAAGCCTTATATTCAGTATCAAAGGAGAGCGCTGGCGACAGACTGTGACAACATTGTCATCACTTGTAAATATGTGAACTGAGCCTAGGCTGGCTCGAAGGCTCCTGCTCATCAGGTTGTCAAGCCACCTAGGTTATTTGCACTGATTGCACAACAAATGGTGCATTTTAATGTGTTAAATAAAATATGTTTGCATAGAGATTACACTATAAAGCAGCCTTGAAACAATGAGGTATTGTGTGTGCAGAAGAACAATAAATAAATAAATAAAATGAGAGGACCCAACTTTGCCATAAATGAACCACATATTAAGACTCTGGAAAACACTGTTTTAACATAAAACAATGAGCTAGTGTTTTCCAGGCTCCAAAAGCTAAAGGCAGACACAAGAAGATAAGCTGGAGCTGAGGGGGTAGGGGAGTGGCTGAAAGAGCTGTGACTAGGAAATGTAAACTCTATTGCCTGTCACGGAGCAGGTAATGTATTAAAGACAGGCTAAATTGCTCAATTCTAAGGATTTCAACACAGAATTTTCAGTGCAAGGAAGGTTAATTTGAGTCCTCCAGGTACTGAATATCCATTTGAAGACAACATTCAGCTGGCTTTCCAAGAGGTTTGAATTCTAGTAAGATGAAATTCACTTAATTGTAGTAAGATGAAATGCCAGACATTTTAGTGGTGCTTTGCTTATCTCTGCTTTAGTTGAGGTAGGTGGGTTGGGGGTGTCTTGAATACCTAGCAGAAGAGAGATGGTACAAGAAGGCTACATGACATGAAGTCTGTAACAACGAAACCTACCCAAGCAACATCAAGCATTGTGAGAAGAGAGAAAATCAACACTTGTTAGTCCAGAAGAGGACACACTCTGATAATGGCGGTGGTGCCTGGAGTTAAGAGGCAGCCCATCTGGATGGCAGCTTTGGGCTGAGGATGCAAAACCCGGCACTGAGAAGGGGCATCTTGGGTTATGTATAGCACTGGCATAAGGACCAACCTCAAGTGCCATGCTGACCCACACCAGGAAATAGGTGTGGAAATAAAGGTCAACCAAATGAGAACTGACTATTACTCGGTAAGGGTAACTATTACTCGGTAAGTGGTGTCACCACTGTCACTTGATTTTTTTAAAAAAGATTTATTGATGCACACAGAGCTGGGTTACAGGCCAGAGGTGCAGAGATGGTGAGAGGATTCACCAGAGACAGAGTGAGCAGCAGAACAGGTGGACTGATGAAGTACACTGCTGAGGGGAGCAGCGGGCGGGTCAGGAGAGGTCTGCCGCACCATGTGGGTCACCTCCGGGACGGGAATCAAACTCATGCTGAAGCGGCTTTAGCTTCTTAGTGCTGTGCTTTAACCCACTGTACCACCAGTGAGGACCCTGTCACTTGAATTTTAGCAGAGATTCAAAGGCAGGCTGTGCAATGGAAAAATGCTATTGTGGAAAAAAGGAAGACTTGTGGTGTGCTCTGAGGGCTGTTAACCAGCAGCCAAGCATCCTACTGATTGGCTAGGGGCACATATTTGGTTTTCTCTGGTTAATTCTTTCTCTGGTTGGTCCTAAATTGGAAGCAGAAGTAAAAACCAGGAAAACTATCATTATTAACCAAATCCTAGCCACTGGGGGGCTGATTATTCCAAGGGATTTTTGGGGGGCTTCTGGGCTGGTTGCTTGAACCAGTGGTCTGAATTCCAACAAATCTGCTTATAGATAGTAGACTGGCTTCCAGGCTGGATACTAGAGAAAATTGATTTCCTGGGCAGGTAGCTATAAAAAGGAGGCCAGAGTTTGGTTTAATATAGGATCTGGACATTCTCTTCCTGAATAATTCACTGTCTCATAGATCTCAAGTCTTTGCCCCAGTAGGGACCAGCAGGAGCTCAGAGAAGGACCATGTGGGATGAGTACATGGGTTGTGCCAAGTCACCAGGCCCTACAAGAAGACCATGTGGGTTGTGCCAAGTCACCAGGCCCTACAAGAAGACAGTGTTTGCTAACACTGTTGTCAGGGTAGAAGACTCTTCCTTTGGGGCTTCCCCAGATCAGCACTGACTATTAATTTGTAAAATATTGAGGAAGTCTAGCAATATAAAGTAATTAAATATGGATCTGAACATATTGGAGCAGAATAGATAAGAGGAGAGCATAATCAACAAGGCAACCAAAACTTTTCCTAGAACAAAACACCTAAAAAATAATCTTTTCCACTGAGCTCGCATTCATCATAACTTACATACAGAAGAGTATAATTAACTAAGAACCCTCTAGCATTAGAAAAAACCAAAAAAGACAGTAGCTAATAGGTTTAATTTAGAATATAATGATAACCTCACAGGCAATGCTCTTCAACATATCTCATGATTGTTAGAGGCAGGAAATTACATATACACTGTTAGAAAATAATCCCAATATCCCTAATTCAGGTGATAATAATGACATCAATAGTATAATATTAATAAAAAGTACCAACAAGCATCACATATACAGCTACCACATAAGTCATCAAAGATTACCTTGAGGAAGGAGTTATTCCTCGTGAGCATTGCATTTCAGTTGAAGAGAACATCAGTGAAAAGTAATTTCTTTCACCTTATTTTTTGATACAGTTATTGAAGATACCCACCGTTAGTCTCAGCAGACCCCACAGGAAACATACGTTCTTCATTCCTTGACTATTCTGAACAAAATATAGTCAATGTCAGTCATTCTTTCTCGACTTATTTCATCTGTCACAACCACTGATTATCAAGTGCTTTCTAGTGAAGATTAGAACAGCCCCACGCAATAGATATTGCAAATCCCATTTTGTTAGTGTGAATACTGAGTCTTAGAATTTGAGAAAAATCAAAGTCACCCTCATAAGTGTGAAAGTTGGTCTCAGTTTTGTCTTTCTCTTCAATGTTCCTGCTCTTCCCACTCTGTTTCCATGTGACAATCTTCTCTAAGAGGAAAATACCTTAATGGGACTCAGATATAATAGAGTGTATACAAACAGAAGTTTTGGCTATCAAAATTTTTATTTGAGGGTGCTAACTACTCTATTCAACTTTGAGAATTTTTGGAAACTGGCTTCAGACCCTCTACAAGCTTCAGAAGCTAATTTGGGTGTCAGCTTATAAACGCCCTCACACCAACAGTAAGCAGGGGCCTCCTCCCTGTGAGTTTGGGGGGCATGAAAAATACCTCAGTGTCCTTCCACCCCTACCCTCACCCGCACCCCCACCGCTTACCCATTGGGTGAAGTCTGAAATCCCCTCACTCAGAGCTTAATCCCTTTAATTTAAAAGTTTGATCCCATGTTAAAAAGAAAACCCTTCGAGAAGAGCAACAAAGAGTCTAAAAGCAAAGTCCTAAGCTGGATGGCTCTTGCTGCAGTTTAGACTAATTCTCTTTATCCTATTGTAGAATACTCACTCACTCATTTTTTTCTCATTGGAGAAACAAATCCATGCTGGAATGTTATTTGTACTTAATGTCCCACATGCCAAGGTAATTTGTATTTTAACAGTAGTCATCTGGAAATACATTCTGATTGGTAAAATATTCAAGCCAATAGTTGAAAATACTTTTGCAGATTTGTCTTCCATCCCTACAATCACTCTTTTTCAATCTCTTGAATTTCATTTGTTCAGATTACCATCTGGTTTTGGAGATTCAATCAGTTTCATATGGAAACTTGTTTCATAGGTCAGGAAATTTCAATTTATACCGATTTTTTTCCTACAAGAAATGGAATTACTCTGACTTTATTTAGCATGAGTAGACTTCTCTCAAAAAAGAACTTTTTTGAGACCTTAAAGTTCCTTTTAGCAACTATGCAGAATTATTCATTTTGCTAATGATACAAAATGAAATATCAAAAAAACCTTATTCCCAAATTGCAGAACATGATGCCTTAGAATTTAGAATATGCATGTTTCATCCCCTTACATGACCAAACAAAGTCCTAGGCCCAACCATTTAATTTAGTACCGAACTCACCCTAATTACTTATTAAAGCCACTGAGAGCCACACACACATGCTCGAAGGGATGACTAGAAGAAATCCACTTACATCTATGTTTGTGAGACTGGACTTCCTCTACCAAAATGGACCAGAATTCATTGCCACTTGCTTGTTGTCCTCAAATTCTGCCACTCATTTAACATTTACATAATAGTTATACAAGATATAGGATAGAAGGGCTTTCCAACAGAGATGCACACTTACATATTTTTCTTACTCTGTTTTGAAAGCTTGATGCAAGTGAGAGTGAAACCAAATTACTTTCTCACTCAGTCTGCAGTGATCTAGCTGGATATGAAGCAAAGGGGAAAATATAAATCCATAATCACCTACTTGATCTTTAACCTGGACTTTGTCCCTATCTACTGAATTTATAACTGAAAAAAAAAAATGTTAAAAATAAAATCAGAAGGGATCAAGCAGAGATAGGAAAAAGCAAAGAGAATGAAAAATATAAGAAAATACTTATTTTTAAAAACGCTGCTCCTGCTAACAGAAGAAACTTAAAAAGCCTCTTTGCCACAAACTCCTGAAGAGATCATTTGCAAAATGGTGAGGCAAGATTTGTTTCCATCACATTCTCCTCTCCGTGTTTCAATTCCTTTGAATTTTTTGGCTCATCAAGTTCCCTCTCAATCTATTGGAATGGCATTTGCCTATTAGGGATAACGCTGCTATCAGCTTCCTTAACATGGACTACGAGTGTGAGATAGACTGTGGGAAACACTGGCTCAGTGGCGATGACTATATTTCTGTTTTTCTTTTTTGGGCCAGAATATCAGAAACAAGTCTCTGAATCATATGATTTACTTCCCTACACTGGCCACACGTTGCCAATGTGGACTAAGATTCTTAGTTTAAGTGTAGGATGGACCTAAAACCAAGTTCTATCTTCACTTTTTTCTTGATTAGAGAAATCACCTTGAAAGTCATTACCCCATTCTAAACCAGAGAGATCTCTAAAAAAAATACGTGGATCATTTTAAGTAACAAACCAGAGAAAGCCAGTATGTATTTAAACTGCAAAGGATATTCTATAAAAGCAGAGCTATTTGGAAAATTGTGGGTAAGATTTTTATTCTATATTGAGCACACACAAGAGTAAATAAGACAGTCATTTATGTACATTTTAAATAGAGCAGAGAAATGGATATTACCAGCCTGACTCCTGAGTACCTTCCTGATCACCACCCTGAATGCTTCATTTCTCACCTCCATAGCTTGACTTCATATGCATGGATCACTAAACAACTTTTCAGTGATGCCAGTTTCAACATTTTAGTAAAATCACAAAGTATGCTTCTCTGCCTGCTTTGCTTCTTTTACTAGATCCCACTTAGTGAAAGACAATGACACTTGTAGCTTTATTCATTCATCTAGTCAGCTATGGCCTAATATTCACTGCACTGAAATCTGCATTTTCTTTAGCTAGTGAGCATCGGGGTTTTCTCAGATTCTTCATCTTCAGAATTACACTACACATGTCTCATAATGTTCTTGGAGTTTCATGAAGGAGTTCCAACAATCCTCCCGTAACCAGTTAGGACTAAAGTGTTTTTGCAAAGAGGCTCTCTCCATCAACACCGCCAGCAGTAGAGGGTGAGAGCCCCACTGATCCTTTCCAAAACTTGGTTGTAAATATGTTTCTAATTTTTACCAGTATGATAAAGTCTGAATAGCATTTCATTTATGCTCCCTTTTAGAGATTACTGATGAAATCAAACATCTTCTCATGTTTATGAAACAGTCATGTATGCTTTTGTATGAAAGACTCTCTTACCTGTTTTATGATGAAGCAAATTGATGTGTGTTTCACTTCATGTGTAGTAGAATACTCTTTTACAATACTCTTGCTAGTTGTAAATTTTTTCAATCCCTTTCTTTCTAGTATCAACAATTACTTATTTTAATGTGGTAATTCATCAATCATTCTATTCTATCGTTTGACTTCTTGATGCCTTATTTTAGATATTTTTATCCAAAGGCCATAAAATCCTGCTTCAATAAAAAGTAGCCAAAACTTCAAGAAGTTTTTTAGTTTTGCCTTTCCACTGAAAACACTAATCCATGAGAAAGAATTCAACAGCTTCTACTGTAGTCAATTCACATAAAAAGAGGGTAGTTACCAAAACCAAGGATTTTGGACATGAATGCTGATACCATACAAGTAAAACCTACAAACTTTATTAAAACTTCATTTTTCTCACTACAATCCTTTTAGTGTTTAAGCATCAATCCAATATTCACATTCCATTTATTTTGGCATTAGCTTAGTCTCCCTTAATCTGTGACACTATTAATCCTGGTCCTATCTGTGACACTATTAATCCTGGTTTTATCTATGACACTATTAATTCCTGTCCTTTCAATAAAGTACTGGTCAGATATTTTGTAGGATATGTCTCAGTTTGTCTTTCAGTTTTGTCTTTTCTTTTGTATTTTCTCATGAATAGAATAAGATTTTATATTGTTATTAATAGTATAATAGATACTATTAATAGAATCATAGATACTATTAATAGAATCATAGATACTATTAATAGATGTGATTTGCCCTTCTCATATCTTCATACCAAATAATGTAACCATGGCAATTAGTAAAGGTGTTATCTACCATAGGTCTCCCTGTACAAGTGATAAATAGCTTGGAGGAGAAATTTTGGACTCTAAGTTTGACGAGAAAAAGATAGTAAGTCCACTGATTTTGGCATCCAATTATATTTCTTACTTGCAACTGAAACACTTTTCAAATGAAGTATTTATGTTATTCCTTCTACAGTTCTTTACTGGAATTCTTCCTTAAGGGCCCTTAGTCACATATTTTTATCAGTATCAACTTATGAGTATCTGCACTACAACAAATTATGTATCATTTTTCCAAATTGGTCCAGTTTTTCATTTTGGTTCCTGTGTTCTTTTGACATACCATATTTCTTTGATTATCTTTTTTCCCCTAGTACCACAAGATGATCCAAGATATTTCCTGTCCCAAACTTTTAATTAACCTTTTATATGTGGATTCTTCTTATTGGAGGATAGTATCTGGACTTACTGACTAGAAGCAGGCTTGTCCGTTGGGTTGGGCTTTGTTTTCTCTTTAGTTTGCACCATCAGTCCAAATACACTTTCCCAAGTTCCTGGAGTTAGTTCTCTTCCTCATTCTCTGTGAGGTCATGTGGTTAATTTGCAATACATTGAAGTTCATTTGTTTCTGTTTCTATTTTACTTTGGGATCTCTGGTTGACTATTTCTGAGGATATGAAACAATACTGTTTTTCTTAGAGTCAAAGTCACCCAAAATTATACTCCGATAGGAGATAACGATCCCATTTCTCATTTCTCTCCACCCATGTCCCATCTACGTATTTCTTTTTCTAATGATCACCTCACACTATCATGCATCTTTACACACCTTTCATTTTCAGTTCCCTTAGTGACCTGTTTGCTCGCTTAACTTTTTCTCCTCTGGTTTATCAGGATGTGTGTTTTTTCCACTAGCTTTTAATATTTATTTATTGTTTATACAATAGTGGGTTTCTTCTGTTTCTTTTTTTTGTGTTTTTTTTTTTTAAGAGTGACTTCATTTTTTGGTTATTTATGCATACAGAACTAGGGTACAGGCCAGAGGTTCAGGGTTTGTGAGAGGATTCACCAGAGGTAGAGAGGGGAGCAGGACAGGCAGATCTACTAAAATATACTGCTGAGGGGAGCAGTGGGAGAGACAGGAGAGGTCTGCCATCCATGTGGGTCACCTCCCTGGGCAGCCTGGGATCAAACTTGTGCTTAAGAGGTTGTAGATAGCTTCAGTGATGTGCTTAACCAATTGTGCCACCATGGAGTGCTCTCTTATTTCTTTTTCTAATTTTGAGTGTATTATTTCTACTTCATCACATTATGTTACAGTACACTTCAAAGTTCATTTTCTGCCTTCATTACTACTTTGTGTAATCTTTACAGTCTAAAATGCTGTCTTTCCTTTTGTTGAAATTTTCCTAATCACCACTAGGGCAGATAAAGCTTGCTCTCTGCTTTCTCAAAAAGAGGTAACTAATACAGAGTGCCTTAAAATCTTGTATCATCAACTTGTATTGTCGAGAATCATTCTCCTCCGCCTTAAAATTTGACATGTGTACACCATGATTGAACAGTTCATGGCTTCTATATTTTTTCATTGATTTTTGTTTTAAATATACTTTTTGGCCTTTGCTTTGTAGGTGAGTTTTCAAAGTGTGATACCAACATAATTGTCTTGCCTTTGAAAGTTATATGAATGTTTTATCTGAAGGCTTAAGAAGTTTACCTGTGAAATCTAATTTTTTCATACGTAAGTCATTTCAGAGGTTATATGTAGGTAATTATCCACAATGAATTATATTTTTCTTGCTTCCTTTTCAGTCCTTTTCCTTCCTTCCTGTCTGCCGGTCTTAGAACCTATTGCACAGGTGACTACCACATGCACGATTGCAGCCCAGCCCCACTCCCTGTGAATAATTCCCTGTAACTCCTGGCTCTGTGATTTTGGTTCTGCCCTCTGAGTCATCCCGTAATAGCCTGAGGTTGCAACACAGTCATTTCCAACCTTGTCCCTGTTAGCAGTAAATTAAAAATCCAAAGTTCTCTAGTTCTCTTTTCACTAGTGCTACCCCTTCAGTCCAAGCTAGTTTGAACAGATATCTAACTCACCAATATAAAATGCCAAAACAGATGGTAATCAATGTGAAGTATACTAAACAGCTCTATAAAGAGGTAATTAAGAAAATAAGCAGTTTTGGGTTCTGTTGACAGACAGACTTGAATCCAGCGTGGATCTACCACTAACTAGTTCCGCAAACATGGCTCATTTAACTTCTCTTCAGTTTTCTCCTGCTAAAATGTGCACCAGGTATTTAAATAAGTGCACATTTAAAATGCTTTCAGGACCTGCTACTCTGAGGAAACTATGGTTTTTATACCTTCCCGGATGGCATTCAGCATGGACACGTAAGAGAAGTTCGACAGCAACATCTGAGGGGGAAAAAACTGTAAGCCCCTAAGACATTCTAAATGACATTTTTAAAAGTAAATCGTGGTCGACATTCTCTTGCAAGTTTTATTTTGGTTCATTTTAAGTTTTTAGGTGAACACAGCGCCATTTATTTTAAAACAGCACTGAAGAAAAGTTAGGGTCTTGGCTTTTCATGCTGTCTCCATCTCTGAGCAACAGCTGCTGGGCACGAGTAACTCCTGAGACTCCTGAGCTGGTTCAGTATCCTCAGTGGGAATCTTAGCCCTGCCCTGCTTCCTCCCCACAGTTACTGCAATATGAAATGGGACAATAACGTTATCAAAAAAAGAAAACCACTACTGCGCCCCCAGAGTCTGCCAGGAGGTTGAGATAAAGCCTCTCATTTAGATCTCTTGACAATTCTTAGCAGGAACTATTATGTCAAGCTGCTTATATAAATATGATGCATAGTGAGACAGACTCAAACGTTAAGTAACTGGGGTTATCTGCTAAATGGTAGAGCAGGGGTTGAATTGAAATGTGTCCCCAGCCCACACGTGTTCCCATGACATTGAACTTGGAACATGGAGCTCTACCCTCTCTTTGGCATTATCATGTCCCACATCTTTTGTGTAGGCTAACAGGGGCCAAGAGGGGGAGACAAGACATGGAAGCAGATGTGCTTGCTGATGCGAGCAAGAAGTGAGAGGACAAAGTCTGTACTCAAAGTTCAGTCAGGAGCGAGTGCAGTGGCTGGGTCCTTCAGACAGAGACAATCAAAGGATGCAGGGAATCTAAACAGAGGGAGCAGCATACATTGAGTGGTTGCACACCCAAGGGGGACCCAGCGGTGAGCAGGCTTACAGCCAAGGGAGAGCAGGTAGTTTGAGCATTAGGAAGTCAACAGCCATAGTGAGACCTCAGCCTTAGATTAGAGCTCACTGGCAGGAGTGATCTTTATGTTTTATTCACTGTGGCATTCCTGGTGTCTGGTAGTTAGTAGATGCTCAGTAATTAACTTAAATAAATGTACAAATCTTAAGAAGAAAACAAAAGGATTTCAGATTCTGGAAAGTTACTGAGATGTCAAAGCTCAGTTATCAGAACTGAAAGGTTATTTCTGTCAAGTGGAAGAATGACTTCCTGCTGAGCAAGAAACACTGTCCTAGAAGGACCTGTAGCTAGTCAACTGGAGCTTGGAATTCAGGTAAGTCTAAACCTACAGGTGGCAGTCAGATGAGCTGGTGTCAGGGAGAAAGGACTGGGGAGCGCTTGGGGGCAGGAAATCAAGCTCAAACCTTTCCCCAAGCTCACCTCACATCACTTCAGGAAAATTCCCACGGCTTGAAGCCTCTTAGGCTTTCTTTTCTACCTGCAATTCCTCTCCTGGGTCAATGAGAGCTGGGCATCCTGGTACCTTCACAGAGCTCTGGAAACATTCTTGGCTTTAGGCATCCAGATCTCAGTTTTCATTTTGGAGCCAGGACTTTAGCTCTTAAATCCAGCTGGCTCCCTGGGATTCAATCTGTGTTGCTATGGGCTCAAATTTCTGGTGACCCTTTCACTGACACAAAACCCCAATTCATAACCCAGCTCCCTTCTGGTACAACACATTGCCATGACGGTAGAGGTTGCACCATTACCAATCCCTGGCATTCAGGCCTTCCATACTGATTCCTCCCTAGGACTGGACCAAAGTCTGTTCCTTGACATGTGAACTTCTGGAAGAACACTTGGTCTTACACTCATCTCACTTTTTAATTTCTCCCCTCAATTGCCAGTGAGATATCTGTCCTCACTCCACCCCAGGAGTTTGGCGGGAGTTGCCATCTTGTTTCATAACCAGAATTATTTGTAATAGGCAGACGATGTATTTTTATCCCCACAACCTTTCCAAAATACAAGTTCTGCAACTTTTTTTTTACTACAGAATCCCTTAATTCAGGATAAGTAAGTTATGTTCCTACAAACCACTAGGAAGCTTTAGGTTCTGGATTATGGAAACTACTCATAATCTCCACATTACTGAGTACAGAAAAATGAAGATACCTGTGAACTTTTGGTGTGCCTCTCTCCAATTACTGTGAAAATCATGTATCAGCTGGGCTCAAAATGAATTAGTTAACAGTGTTCTCCACTAAGATAACATTTAGTTTACTCCCTGTGCCGCAGGAAAAGAACCATTATCAATACAGAGGATTTACATTTACTTCCGTTAGAAATGAACTCAGTGAAAATATTCACTGATCATATTTGTAACTATCCAACACAAAATAAGTGAGAGAGCAAAAGCTAGCATAATCTCTAGTCATTTTAACACCTTCTGCAGAATGCAAATATTCCTTAAATATTTATTAAAGCTTAACGATTAATCACACGGCAATTTCCTGTATTAGTTCAGAATAAGTCAGAGTAAGGAGCAATGGACTACTTATTGATATTCTAAAAAAAAAAAAATGAATAAAGGGAAACACTACACTGGTTGATTGGAAGGCAGCATAAAAGCAGTTGTCATCAATAAGATTATACTTTGAATTGTATTTAATATAGGGAAAACTTATCATAAGCATATTTTTCCATAGAAAATATAACAAGTTTTGCTTTTCACACACACACACACACACAAATGGACTCAATGTGGGAAGACCAGGGGTAATATAAACCTTCTGGCCTCTTTCACTTCCTAATACATACTCTTAGAGTTCATGTTATGGTTATCAGGAAGAAATCTATGAAAAACAAAACTAACAGAACTGCAGATTACCCATGACTTAACCCTGTCGCACGGATGAAACAGGAAGTGCCATGTGACATTGACAGAAATGGAAACTGATGAAGAAAGCACACTAAAGAGTGACAAAGATAACGAGGCCTGTCCTCCATCATTGCCAAGGACAGAAAAATGATATACTCAATAGGCTTCAGCAAACTGATAAGTACTAGCAGCCTTTTTAAACCTTTCCACAGCCATGCTTATACAATCTTGATCGTGGGGACACTTGGAGAGATACCAGTTCTAATTGTACAAATTACATTCATACTGTCCTAATATCAAGACAATTACAATTCAAAAATTTTGGAATTGTAAGAACTCTAAAAATTGTGGAATTTGACTGTTTAAGGTCAAAAACCAGAGGAAAAAAGGATTTGATGACCACAGTAAAATTTTCTGGATTGTTATTATGTCATCTTTAAATTGTGCTAAAACAGGCATAACATAAATTTTACCTGTTTAACCATTGTTAAATGTATAGTTCAATGACAGTCACAGTACTGTGCAGCCAAGTCCTAGAATTCTTTTCATTTTGCAAAACTGAATTTTTTTTTTTTAAGATTTATTTGTTTTTGCATGCAAGAACTGGGATACAGGGCTGGTTGTGAGAGGATTCACCAGAGACAGAGTGGGGAGCAGAACTGAAAGTCTGATGAAATACACTGCTGAGGGGAGCAATGGGTGAGACAGGAGGGGTCTGCTATGCCATGTGGGTCAGCAACCTGGCCAGGGATCAAACTCATGCTGCAGTGGCTGTGGATAACTTTATATGCTGTTTTAACCACTTGTACCACTAGGGAAGGCCCTGAAACTTTCTATACCCATTAAACAACCTCTTTTCACCCCTCTCCTGGTTTCTAATCACCATCATTCTACTTTCTATGAATTCGACTGCTCTTAGTACATCTGTAAGTAGAAACATGCAGAATGCATTCTTGTTTACTGGTTTATTTCATTTTAACATAATGTCCTCCATATGCATCTATGATACAGCATGTATCAGCTTTTCTCTCCTTTTTAAGGCTGTATAATATTCTATATAGACCACATTTTGTCTATCCATTTGTTAGTTTGTAAGCATAAATGGATAAACAAAATGTGGTTTATGATACCATCACAAGTAATGTTATATGAAGGAATGTGCCATATTATGTTCCACAGTTAATAGTTAAGGTTATGTGGAATGGACAAATATGAACAAATGAAAAAATAAAGTGAAATGGCACACAATGCCATTTGGGCTTTCAGAATAGTAAGGAGTCCCATTTTTACATAAGAGCGTCTCACAAACTAACACTAATGTAGAAAGCATTTGTTTTCAAACTAATGTTGAATGTGTGGACTAGCAGGATGTCCCTTGAGTTTTTGAACCAGTACAATCCTGCCTTCAATCTCCCTCCTCTCTGATGTTTTGATTTATACCTCTGTACACCTGTCAAAATCCTGGAAAAGAATTTTAACATGTGAGCTGTGGAAAGTATATCAGATCCCAGGAGAAGGGGTCAATGTCAGAACCTGGGGTGGGGGGGTTATGGCTTGCAAATCTCCCAAGTTATTCTGATACACAGAATTTGTTGAAATTTACACAAGTGATTCTGACTTCAATTTCATTTAACAGCGAAACCTATAAAATACTCCTAAAAGAAAAACACTCAGAATGAAATCATTTTGGAATTTAAAACAACTCATCTAGGTAAAAGTGGCAAACTCGCCTTTGTGCTACAACAGATGAAAACTTTTTCAAAGACATTATATGGAATCTTTTCACCCAGACAGTCTACATACATCCTTCTTGTAACATGACCTTCACCCAAGAAAAAGGACAGGAATTGGTATGTTCATTTCAGGAATAACAAAATCCATTCTTGGGCTGGGATTAACCCCCCTCCATCCTCCTATGACAACAGGAGCAGGAAGTGGCAGAATCAAAAATAGAACCCTAGAATTTTCTGTCACCAGCCACTTCCTGAAGTTCCTGAAACTTTGTCCTGAAGGTAACACCCAGTTCTTCCTGTGGGTCACTCCACAATTCAGAAATAAATGACAAAAGGGGTGTCCATGGCACCCAGATGAATAACAGCACAATCCCATAGATTTTTTTAATAAGTATATTTGAATTCAGACTCACTGCAATTTATAACATTAAAACAGGCTTGTTTTGAGGCAATAAGCTGTATTCTGCAGTTTTTATCTCTGATAAATTGGTCCTTTGATAGCACACATTTGCAGAGAACTGGCCACAAACATCCTTGTAAACATGAAAGTTTCCTATTCAGGTTTCTTTTCATTGCCTCAATTTTCAGGTAATTATACTCCTTTGTTCCACCCCAAGTAGCACTTTACCTTCCTTGGTATTTATACATCCAAATAATTGCAGACGGTTATCAAGGCCTATCTTTGCTGTCTCTAAGCCAGCGTGAACCTATTTAATTCCTTTAACCTGTCCTCCTAAGTCAGTCCCTCCAACCCCCTCAATCATCTTCCTGACTTCTTGTCTGAACTTTTTCCAAGAAAATGTCTACATCTTTCCTGGTCTCAGGCTCCCAGAACAAATGTGGTTTTCAGGTGCCATTTCATCAGAATCACTTCCCTACCCTGGGGTAAATCTCTTAAATTCTTCACATCCCTTTGGTCTTTCCCCTCTTCCTACATCCAGGGTGGGTCCAAGGTATTTCACTGCTGGAGGCAAAATGAGACTCTCCTTTTCTTTTATGCCACGTAATTGGACTCATTTCAGAAAGTTTCATACTCTCGCCTCTACCTACCCCCACTTCTGCATATACACTGTGAAATGATCTGACATGAGGCCATAAATAAATTCAAAGACATAGTATTTGGGGAGGTCACAGATTCTAGAAGGCAGAAGTGCAGATTCTGGCAATTCAGTTAATTTCTAAATGCTTTAATGTCCTCATCTTTAAAAATGACAACAGGGAGGGGGGGAAAGCTATATAAAAATAAGAAATACTGCAAAATTATGTGTATATAATCTAAGGAATTATATAACTTTTTTATTCTTTAGTAATTCAGGGTTAGGAAAAATTTATTAGGTGGCAAAATGACTTAACAAAAATAAATTGTGTTGGGAAGAGACACTACTGGTAATCCAGACTTCATGATTTTCCCTCCAATTGTTCAAAATTATAAAGGTTTTGTTGGTAAAGCCTACAGTTGACCCCCTGAAAAATGGGGGGTTGGGACGTAGGGGGAGCAGGAATTCAGATGCTCTAAATGTCCCCAATCTTCAAAATCAGAATCCACCCACAGGAAGACATTTGAGAGTAAATGGATCCTCACAGTTTAAAGTCAGATTGTTCAAGGATGAACTAACTGGACTGTGAGTCAGCCTGAGCCTTCCAGAGAGGAGAATTTATGCTCCTGGAATCTTCATTCCCTACTACGACTGCCTTTGTGATCTATGAAACCTTATGCTTTCACATAACTTTATTATAAAAGCTACGTTGTCTGTCCAGTATCTCAAGGGAGAGGAGTTGATAGTTCCTATTTATGAAACACATTAAAAAAAATTTTTTTTTCCTGCAGAGTATTTTTAAATAAAGGTGTTTGCTTCTGAAAACACACAAGGTCTGAGACCATTTTACTTAGCAGACTTAATGCTGAACCAACTCAACTTTTGTTCAAGAGTATTAATGTCATCTTTTCTGACACATTCTTTTCCCGCACCGTTAACACTTATTAGCCTCCTTGCAACTCTTACCCAACATCCATAGGATGAAGACTATTAGTAAAAACCGCAAGTAAACTCACCTCTCTGCTCCCCCTCTGGACTGGATGTTCATGGAGCTGGATGCTTGACCCAGCAGGAAGCGAGCCCAGAGCTCCCCCCAGCACTGACACCCCTATACTGGGCATGCCGATGGCCAACAGTTCTCAGCTGCGCCTATCCCCAGGCATTGCCTCGCATTGAACTAACCCCCTCATCCAAGGGTTACTGTCTCACTCACCTGTACCCAATTACTGGTCAATTAGAGATGAATTGAAGAATTGGCGAAACCGTCATTACATTGCAGAAAGCTTCTCCAGAGGCCCACTCCTGCTTTCTTTGGTTCCCCTATATGCTGAGCACCCTAAATCTCCAGTAAACCTCTTGCCCTGGAATCTGTCTCCATTTCTGCATTCCAAGGAAGTGGATGTAGCTCAAGGAAGTCCACCCTGAAGATTTTTAAGAGGATGAACGACTAACTGCCGGCTAGCTTTAAGAACACCCTTATGGTAGGGAGAGCACAGAAAGTTCTTCACGCAGGTAGCAGTGCAAAGCGCTGAAATTTTTATCAGAGGGGATGCAGGTCTGTGTACCAGTGGAAGAGAATACAGAGAAGAGGACTGATGCAATCTAGCAAGCATTTGGATGCATGTTGCTTGGGTTAACCAATGATTTGGGGATGGATAATGAACAGCTGAGTGTGATTAATCACCAATTAAAATATAAGCATCCAAGCCAAGGGACTGTCTTAATCAGAATCTAAAGCAACGCTTATCTTTTACAACCAGAGGGCAAGGAAATTTTGGAATTAGATTCAGGAAACCAAGAAGTAGAAGAAGTCTAGAAGAGGCTGTATTCTTAGGCTTCAATGATTTACTACCCAGGCTCAGGGCTCCAATTTTGAAGCTGTGGAGCCATACAGAGGAGTGGGGCGATTGGAATTTATACATTAAAAAATCTTGAATCCCCAAATATGTTAAGCCTGTTCAACCCTGAAAGTCCAAAATGCCTCACTTCTCTATGCTAGAGGCTATAATGGACCACACTTTCCTAAAAAGTGTAAAGCAGAAAAGACTTCTGTTTTACAAGATCACACACACGGTACTCTTGGCCTGCTTCCACCTCCTGGTCATCAGACAAATAATTAAAGTCAAAATACAATCCCACTAACCAGGACAAGAGATGAGAGCTTAACAGCACTGCAGGACCTTAAGACTATGAGCAGAAACTGGAAGATTATGTACAAAACTGAGAATTCAGTGTTAACCAGTTCCCATCAGTAGGGGCAGAAGGTCGACCTGGACAGGAAATGGTCTCTGTTGTAGCAGCCCTGTTCTGCGATTTGGAATTTCACACTAGCAAAAATCCAGAGACACAAAACAACACATTGCTAGCTAGGATTGCTCTGGGAAACTTAGAGAAAGTGACAGCCCTCACAAAATAAGTAGAAATAAGAGAAATACTACAGTTCGTAGTGAAGAATCAAAATAGTCAGAGAAGTGAGCATGCTAGAAAGAGATAAATAAATGGCAACAACAAATAAGAGATATTCTCTTACCTGTTCGTTCTTGGTTAGGTACATTTACACGTATGATCAGAATTTCTTTCTCAGACTCATATGTGATCCTATCTATCCTTATTATTACCTACCAAATACAAGTCAATTTAGGCCTACTGTTACATATTGGTACTCAAAAAATATTTGTTGAATACATCAATGAATCCACTAAGCTCACAAATCTCCACTCTTCCCACTACTTTCTCTTCCAAATACTTCATTTAAAAGGACAGACAACATCCCTCAAATAGACAATCATTCTTAGCCTATGCCTTTGTATAGCTAATCACTCTGCCTCAAACGCTATTTCAATACTTGTATTTATTCACCAACAAATGTTAATTATTAAATATATTAGCATGGAGCCAGATTACAAATTCAAGTGGTCAGTATTTCACTTGAAAAGCATGATGCCCAAAGTGTAACATCCCTAAAGATGTGATCCAGTCCAAACAGGATAGATTACTACCATTCCCTGCTGTACTTGTGTGGAGAAATTGGCATTCACGGATTAAATACTTGAGTTATAAATTTATCTAGAATAGGAAATCCTGGTGTGTACTTATCACCATGAACGAAATGATGAAGCTGGGCATTTCAAGCAAATCACTTAGCTTACCTATGTGTCTACTTCCCCAGAACTAGCTGTATATCAGAATTATAGTACTATGTAGGTACATACTTACCTATCAATCACTGAACTTGAAGTGAAGTCTGGGCTTAAGTATTTTTCTCCATTTCTAAGGTCACAGTGATGTAAAGCCAGATTTGAAATCTGGAAAAAAGCTCAGCATTCCTAACTGAATGAATCTTTCATTTTCTCTTCTAGTTGTTTTAAATGATCATTCAACTTGTTTTCAATGTTCATTATGTGAAATATAAAATTTCAGTTACTGTTGAAGAGATGGTTAACTTGTGTGATGAAAAGATATGTAGGAAACATGTGACTTATTTCCATATCCAATAATTGGGGCAGTTGTGAAGCTTTCAGAATATAACCCTTCCCAAGAGTCAAGAGATTACTGAATTTTAATTTTGTTTGTTTTGTTTGTGATTCCAGTGACAGCCACATTATATTTCAAATGACTGAATTTTTAATTCAAATAGATTTAGGAACTCAGCCTAACCCCCTTGTATTACAAAAGAGGAATCAGAGCTATTCATGTCAATATTGTAATGGATTTTATTCAAATGGTAACCAACCTCTGACTGGGTACTTTAACATACTTTTCAAATTCTGTTTTGGTGAGCACAGCTATCTCCCAAATCAAAAATAGAGAAGCTGATCCCTGGAGTCCATGACATCACTGGGTCATTAAATACACAGCTAATTCAATCTCTAAAAATGTCTCAATTGGAAATTATGACTTTCCCCATTTGTTACAATAATGAGTTGACCTGCTCATTTATAAAATCTCTAACTTGAAAAGCAAAGAAGTCTAGAAATCAAGTTCAAAAATCTTGACAGATGATTGTGGTATGTTCCAAGAAAGAACATTTTCTCTAACAAGGTGGATCATGACATAGGTTTCTGGCTCAGGTTAACTTACAGGAAACATTCATGTTTTCAGTTTGGTTAGTGCATCTAAGCAGAACATATAAGTTTCTAATCATAACAAACATAATGTTCAAAAAGAATACTAGTTATGGGTTTTCAAGAATGAAACTGATACAGCTTTCTTTGTAGCAAGCATGCACTGGTTCATTTGTCTACTGTGCCAGTTTTATAAATTCAAGAATAAATATACCACCAAGGGACACCGATTCTTAAGTGTTATCTTAAAATGTTTAATGTTTGTCTGAGGATCCCTGTTACCTTAGGTGTCTTACAGTGTGTCACTTTTTATGTAACAACAATCCAAAGAAGCCCATTGCATTAGTCCTGATTTGCACAAGGTTAGAGGCAGTGTAAAACACACCCCATGTCTTCAGACATTTTTAACGTACATATAAAGCTGCTCAGTGAAAGTGCAACAGGGTGGTCCCTAGGAAAAGGGGAAGTTCCAGGTTCCCTGCCCCACCCAGAAGAAGGGTGGAGCTGAGCAGAGAAAAAGGAGAGAGAGTAGAAGGAAATGAAGCAGGATGGAGAAAGAGCAGGAGACCTGAGGAAGCCACATGGAGCAGCAAGCATGTGATGAAGAAACCGTGCTTGTTTCCTGACACTGGACTGGTTAAGGCAGATGTGGGTGAGATACCTGTAGGGAGGTGACTAAGGCAGTGTTTATATTGATTTTGATTTTGCTCTTTTCCTCCCAGATTTGTCTGGCCATTTCTGACCCTTTTCCATGGGTCCCGGCCAGAAGGTGCTTTAGGCTTGTGGCAGGCTTTCAGGCCTTGCTTTGGGCCAATCCCTTTTGGGTTGACTTTTGCCCACGAGGGGATGGGTAACTTCAGGTGTTTGATTTAGAAGTTATATTCTTTGTGTTCCGTATTGTATATTTACTGTTTAAAGTTTTATATGTTTTGTCTTGAAGCGGCAGATGGCAGAACCCACTTAGTACATGCAGGTTTTGGGGCTTCAGAGGTCTCTCTCTTTCCCCTGTCATATAACAGATTTTGTTCTCTAACAGAATTGGGGTGTCCTATAACAAAAGAATACACAAACTGATCTTCTACTGCAAGACAGTGGGGCTGGAGCTTGATTCTAAAACCGGAATGTCATACTGAAATAACATACATCTACGGTCTACTAAACTTCAGCCTCTGAGGAAACTGTTCCTCACAAAGCAGGTGAATTTCTGATTTGTCATGGAGGGAGAGATAAGATCAGGCCTAAACAGATCAAAATTTGAAGAAGATGATATTTTTAAAGTTATTTTTACATAATTGAGAATAAAATTTATCTATAATCTTTCTGAGAGGTAGGGCTAAAACAGGAAATATAATTGCCTAAGTTAGTCCTTTGAATCGTTTTTCTTACTTACTTTTTGACTAAACCAGTAAATATTTGTAGCATCTATAATGTTTATACGCACTTTGTCTGGCTCCATAGCTAACAACAGATTTCAAAAAAATACAGAGCCACTTTTTAAATGCTTCTTTCTTGTGTGACCCCTATTTTGCCAAGAGCGCATCAGGAAGATAAAAAAAATAAGGTCACCATTAAAGTATTTTTCCAAGTCCTTTCCCACCAACAAAGCACAAACAGTTGTAAATTTGTCAAAAAATGAAAAGTCCTCAAGAACTTGACTACAACTTGGCATCCCAAATCCCTTTATTTCCTGCTTTGTAGGGATAGCTTCCATCACAGCTGAGGCCAAAAATAGCAGCTGCATCATTGTAGCTCAAAGAAGTCATCACCAGTGTCATGGTTCACATGACACTGATATTTCTTCTGAGACCCACCAATATCCATGTCAAGGACACTTCATATGATAAGTGTTTATGTCTGTGCTGAAACTACCACCTCCCATTTCTGCACCTGTTGGTTCCAGCAAAGGTTTAAAAAAAATCAGTGGAGATTTCATTGAAAAGTGTTTATTTCAGTGTGTACACACCCTCATTACCTGGAAGATGTACACTTGGAGGAAAAGAGTACATGAAGATCACCAACCCTCTTACCTCTGACCTGTCTCATTCAACCAAATGAGAGCATCTTGACTTCCATGAAGATAGTTCATTCTCAAGGTTTCTGAGCACTCCTGTAAACATATTTCCCAAGGAGTTGCCCCCCCAACCATGCTTCAGACATACACATATGAATCCCAGGTCTTTCTCCATTTAGGTCTTCATGTGGATATATCGTCTTCAACATAAGTATTTCCTTTTTCACCCCAAATTTCCCCACATCTTCCACATCTTGGCAAGTGTCACTAACATTGGCCCAGCTGATGAAGCCAGAAGTGAGAAAGTCACCTATAATCCCTCCTTCTTTCTCCCCTACATCCAGCCCCACACATGTGACCAGCAAGTCACGTCAGCATTATCTTCAAACATATCTTAGGTCAGACCGTGTCATAGTTATGCTCCTGTGACAGAGTCCTGGTTGGTGGTCCTGCTTCTTCTTTTGCTCCTCTGCCATGTGACGAAAGGGAATTCAAACTCCTCACCACTGCCTTTAAATCTCCATGTGATCTGGCCCTATCCACCTAAGTTTTTTCACTCATTGTTGCATAACAAATTATCTGAACCTTAGAGACTGGAAAAATGTGTCCCCTTGCAGTTTCTGCATGTGAGGAATCCAAATGAAGTGCAATGCCATCAGCCTTGAGCTTCAGGGACCTCTGTCCAGCTGCATTGTTCCCCAGGGCTGGGGCAGCTCCTCTCCCACGTTCACTGATGTGGTTGCTGGCAAGATTCAGTTCACTGGCAGCCACTGATCTGAAGACCTCAGGTCTCCACTGGCTTCGTGTCTACTCCCAGCTCTTTACCACAGGGATAGTTCAAAACATTGCAGCTTGCTTCATCAGAGGAAGTGAACTGAACAGAGAAAGAGAGAAATCAAGAAGAAAGCCACTGTAGTTTACAGCCTAATATCAAAAGTACCATTCTATCACCTCGCCATGTGCCATTTGTTAGAGTCCAGCCCAGCACCCAAGGGGAGACGGATAAATGTGGGTGTGATTATTAGGAGGTGGGGAAACCTTCGAAGCATGTCACCCCACACCTGCTATCACCTCATCTCCAACCCCTCTCAGCTTTGTTTCCCAGGTTCCAAACACATTGGACTGCATCCCATCCTTTGAATACCCTGTGCTTGACTTCACCTTATGGCCTTCCTCTTGCCATCCCCCTTCCTGAGAAGCTTTTGTCAGCTCTTCCTCTGCTCACTGCCTCCTGAGCCCAGGCCTGCTCAGATCTCACTGCCTTTTCCTGAACGTGCTAGCCACAGTGATCATGGTGCCCAGTCACGCTCTACCCTAAAACCCTATTTTATTTTGGACTTATCACAAAGTCACCAGAAAGATCCCTCCTTTTTTTCTGATTCTTCCCAGGGAATGAAACTAAACCAATCTAGTCAAAACAAACAACAAAAACAGAGCTGACCAAGCGAAGGGGCAGAGATTGGATTGAGTTGCCCAAAGTTAAGAATTATCGAATTGGTTAAGAGCAGCTAGAGTCTGCCTTCCATCAGGTCGTGACGTTCATGTTGACATGAAAAGTGACCAGCTCTGCTTGGATCCTGTGCAACCACACAGCTCACACAGGAATGTGACAAATACATTTTGGATGTTTTTCCCAGATGAAATAACTGTGCACATCAATAAGGTTAATGTACCACTAAATGAGAATCTTCCATCTGTCTCCAAAGTCCAGTGAATTCAGCATTTGAGAAAATTTCTAGAAAAATGCTGATCTCTAGAATTGAGGTGTTGGCATACGTGCTGCAAATAGGAGCGACTTCAGTTGGAACAAGCACGTCCCTGAGAAGCAGTCTCTCTTAAAACTTAAAGCAGTAAGGAATCTAGAAAGTTTGGTTAGCTGTGAGAGGAAGTTCCTTACTTTGTGACAAGTCAGAGCATGCAGAGAAGTCAGAGCTATTTCATAAGATTCACACAGTGGCTCCTTACAAAGGGGAGAAGGACTGTTCAGTCATCTTCAGTGTACTTCCCAAAACAATGGCATTGTGAGTACAGAACAGGCTCAACATTGATAAGGATGTTTTTATTACCCAGGGAGTTGACTTCAAAAAGGCTCAGGTTTCATTTGCAGCATTTAAGACAAGATTTAAACAAGTAAATAAGTCTTCATTTAGGTTGTCCTTTTGAATGCTGGCATGAGCGGGAGGCTGGTTGTGAAATGTTAATAATGAAATGCTTGCCATCGTGTTACCTGAACTGGATGACCTCGCGTTACCATTGAGTCCCAAGGCCACAACAAGGCATATTAATCCTTGGAAAATACAGTCACAGGATATGCGAGAAGCACTTGCAAAACACTGCTGTGAAATAGCAAGGCCTGCTCTCGTTTGTATTTACAGTTTGTGTTTCCCAGCCAAGTCTCTAAGGACAAGAAGCCAACTTGGCATTGCTCGGATTCATCTACCCGCTCAAACTTTCAGGACCAAGTTTTCACGAGACTTTATGAGAGCAATTGGGCCTTTTTTTCCATGATAATCTCAGCCTCAAAACTGGTGAGTGACTTCAGTGGAACATTTGGGCTCAATCTAAATACCAAAAGCAAAAAAAGAGGGAAAGTTAAATTATGCTTTTTCCTTTTTCCTAAAGGCAAATTTGGCCTGAGAAAGACAATCATGCTTTAGTTTAAAAAATGAAAACTGGAGGGTGGGAAAAGGAAATGGAAAATATATCATGCCCTTTTGATAGAGTCATGCCCCTGTGATATCAGATAGGATTTTCCTAAGTTATTTACTAAATGAGCTTAATTCCAAAATTCATTAGATAAACTAAATGAAAAAGCAAATACATTTTCAAAAATAACTACAAATTTTCTCAAATAAAAATAGCAGTCTGTTATAAAGCTACAATTTTTATTAAAAGTATGGTACTGTAGGCCCTCCCTGGTGGCGCAGCGGCTTAAAGCACAGCACTAAGAAGCTAAAGCCACTTCAGCATGAGTTTGCTTCCCCACACGGTAGGTGACCCACATGGCACGTCAGACCTCTCCTGACCCGCCCGCTGCTCCCCTCAGCAGTGTACTTGGTCAGTCAGCCTGTTCTGCTCCCCACTTGTCTCTGGTGAATCCTCTCACCGCCCCTGCACCTCTGGCCTGTACCCCAGTTCTGTATGCATAAATAAATAAACCTTTAAAAAAATAAAGTAGGTACTGTAAATGGGCATGCAGATAGATGCAGCGAACTGAACAGAAATTGCAGAAATAAATCCAAAAGTGTTTAATAAGTGACAAAATTGACATCTCATATCAGTGTAGAAAAGATTAAATAAATGGTATGTTACAACTAGGGAAATTTTGAATTCCTTACATTGTACCTTACAATAAAAGAAGTCCCAGTTGAGTCAAATATTTTAACATGAAAATAAAGCATTAAGAGCATTATAAGCTTTCATAATTATATAAAATTAAGAAAAATATAATTTTAAATATAAGCAATCTTTCAGCAAAAAAATCTTTCTAATATTAAGCCAAAAATCTAGAAATTATAAAGACTTTAAATTTGATGGCAGAATATGTGTATAAATATTCATATACATATATACACATATATATATATATATATATATATATACTGTAAGTCAAGTCACAATGGCAAAAACAAACTAGAATAGTATTTGCATATCGTGTTAGCAAAGTCTAGTTTCTCTAACATTGTACAGGTCTAGATATCAAATATGAAATAACACCAAAAGCCAGCAAATGTTAGAGACAACTCACAAATAGGAAATACAAATATCTCTTAAAATATGAAAAGCTCTTCTCACAACGAATTTAAAATGTGAATTAAGTTCCATCTTTCACTCTTCAGACTGATAATAGTCTAAAAATTGGATGATGACAAACACTGCAGCTGGCGGGAAGGCAGTGAGCATTATCTCATGAACAGCAACTGGCAATTGCTATTCAAAACTAACATGCACATATTGATGTCCCCAGAATTCCACTTCCAGGAAATTATCTTACAGAAATACTTGCACGTGGGCAAAATGACTGTTTAGAGAGGTCTTCACTGCTGTACTCTGTATTAGCAACATTTTAGAAATTGCCACTCAAAGGACATTCCTTAAATAAGTGACAGGTCATCTAAACCATGACAGGCATGCTTGTTTATCTACTCAATGATCACTCCCTGACTTCTATTTTGTGAAGAAGTGTATTTGCTAATCCTCTCCCCAGTCCTAGGAGATTAATCTTGAAGAGCGAAATAAATCACGGTCATTCCAGTCTTCCTGTTGGAGAACAACCAAATCTCCAGACCCCTGTCTCTGCCTGGAGGAGAGGGGCTAGAAGATTTACATTTCTCTAAACACCCCTGGGAAGTCTTTGGATTTTCTAACAAGGACAGTCCATATTTAAAAACCAGAATTTGCAAATATCATCGTCACCTACTTCTTGACTTAAAAACCGACAACTAAAAATTAGGTTTCCACGGGTTTTGGAAGCAGTAGTAGAAATAAATCCAAAGCCACGGTACTCCAGCAGATGTGAGCCTAGCAGGATCCACTTTCTGGATATGTGGTTTGCTGTGTTTGTTTTAAAATCTTTCCTTCTCCCTGATGTAGGTACAAAATAGCTTAGAGTCTGGTGACTATAAAATCAAACAACTGAGCTCAAATTCTGTCTCTCCTTACCAGCTGTCATCTACTCCTCTGTACCCCAGTTTATTCACATCACAAAGGATAATAAATGAAAACTCACAGGGTTGTAAGAGTTTGTCACTGTGGGTAGCCCTGTGTTCCTCATCCCTGTTCTCTTTGCCACCGTTCTGTTGCTGTTTATTTTTTGCACCAATCCCATAAAACTACAGGTACCACCAGCCAGGACCAAGACGGAGGTAGAAGACAGGGAGTAAGCCACAACCTCATCCTGCAGTGCCATAACAGATCCACTCGCTCAAGACCAAATTTAGAAGAAAGAGGAGTGTGAATGTGGGTCCTGAATCCCCTGCATTTCTCTGAAATCCTGCTGATGCCAATCCCTTAGTGTCTCCCCCTCCTCCATTAATGTCCCACTTCTTCCCATTTCAGAGAGATTTCTGCGCTTGAGCTTCCATCTCCATTCTTTGACCAAAAAAATGAAACCCCTCTACTGCTTCCACCTTGATTTCTGGGCTTGTTTGGGTGGTGCATGGGAAAAAGAACTCAACTGGTCACTAACAAGCCAGTATAAAATCTGTGTATAATTGAGCCTTTTTCTTCATCCCTTGTGCTCCACATATTAGTTTGCATCACTCAGTGATGGAAAATAGTAGTGTAGAATTTAAAAAAAAAAAACTTACCACATTCCTATTATTAATTCTGTGAAACACAGTAGTCAAACTTGCAGACACATATTATTAAAGACATAACAAGAGATCCAGCCCTGCCCTCAACTTACTTAACTTTACCTGGTTTTAAAAACAAAATCCTTGTCATGTGTCCAGCTTAATTTTAACAATCCATGTCTTCTAGGACTGCCACTGGGAAACTAATCATTTTTAATATGTTTAAGTGTTTAAAAACACATCTTTTCTTGTTTGCCTAAGATAATAGACTCTTGAGCTCTGTCTAAAATTTAGACACCTTTTAACAAAACTAAAATTTGTCATCTAATTCAAAGCAGGTGTGTCCTTGCTGAGCTATTCCTTTCCCCAATAAAGTATTTAGAGGGACGATATGAAAGGGAAAGGGGAGGAAGGTATTTCTCAATCATTCATTCTGCATTGTGTGTTGAAGACCTGCCAGGAGCAGGCACGGTGCACAACTCTGAATGAAGAAATGCCCAGGAGAGACCCCTGCGAAGCGTCTGTCTAGTGGGGAAATGTAATGAATGTCACACTTGGGAAAGATGGCGCTGGTTAGCAAGGAACTTCATGGAGTCAAAGGTTAGGAGAGTAAAGCTGAAAGAATTTGCCAAGCCAAACTGAGCTGGGCAGGACTGGTGCCCAGGCATGGAGAACGGGAAGGTCTGGGTGAAAGCGCGTATGGTTCATTAAGAATAACTGAAAGAAGTTCAGTGTATCTGGAGAGTGAAAGAGGGAAAGTGGTGAGAGAAGAGGCTGGAACCAAAAACACTAACCATAAACCTCGAAACCCCTATCCAGGAATTTGGATTTTATCCTGAGAGCATTGGGGAATCATTCGAAGAGTTGAAACAGTAGAGTGATATAATCACATTTCTGGGGGTTTTGTTTGTTTACTCTGCTCTGTGTTTGTTTAGTTGCAATGCAGAGCATATGTTTGCGAGAAAGAAATTGGAGAGAAGATGCGGCCATTCTCCCAGGGGTTTGTTTGTGAGCCGGTGTGGTGGCGTACAGATGCGCAAGTCTGGTCACTTGGCTCCCATGTTTTGAAACTCTTCAGACTTCGTCTGTTACTATTAGAAGAATTTCAAAAATTCTTTACATGTCTTAAGGGCCCTGCCTAATCTCCACCCCCCTCCCCCCCCAGCTTCCCATTGTATGTTGACCCATTCTGTTCCTTCCAAATACCAAGCCCATTGACTCACAAGAGGGTCACATATTACCGGCCTAGAACCTTCATAGAGGTCCGAATTCTGGCTTACTGAGGTGGGTGATTTAAGGAGTATTTAGGAAACAACCAATAATTAGTCTTGGCAGGGAGGAGGACAGGGACACATGATGGGGAGATTTGGAGAGGAGGTTTATGTTGAGTTTTAGATGACTGTAAGTTGTCCAAGAGGAAGATGTTAAATAGGCAACAGATTTCAGTACTTAACATGCCAGTTTCTGTGCCAGCTACTTTCATGTATATTATCTCATGTAATTAACTAAAACCAAGGTAGATAAAAACAATTAACTATATGACCTAATTTTAAAGTAGGCTCTACACTAATTATGTTAATCCAGACTATGAATAGCCCACACCTATTCATGAGGGGAAATGAGCAATTTATCCTGGAGGAGTTAAAAACTGTCTAATGATTTGAATCACTTGGTTTCCAAAGTATCCCTATGGCACAATTACGGAAGACTTAAAAACTAAAACAAGGACAGATAGGTTGGTGGATAATTTTATTCACATGGAGCAGTTTTAGCGTGCCTTGGTCTTTTACATGAATGATCGTGGGCTCTAGTTCATTTTAAGTAAGCTGTGTAGAGATAAAAAGGAAAACACCCCACATTCACCTCTGACAGCATTCTTCATTTCACAGTCCCTTCCATACCAGCTTCTGGAAGGGCTCTCCCTTTCGGCTTTTGACAGGATATGGAGCTAGATCTGTGAACTATTTTTCTTCTACCTGGTTCTATATTTTAGGCACCATTATCTATGTCTTGATGCAACGTTATGCAGAACACACTTCCATTGCATCCTTCAGGCTTTAAGTTCTATAATAGAACAAAGCTCTATAATATTTTAGAACAATGGTGCCTGGCCTGTAGCCAAACACATTGAAACAAAAGGTTGCTTTCTTAAAAGACAGGCGTAGGTCCTTACCCAAGCTCACTAAGTCAGCATTTCTCAAGCAGGAATCTGCATTTTTAAAAAGCTGCCTAGGGACTGTTTTTCCACACCGAAGATTGAGAATTTGGATACTTTTTAAAGTTATAGTATCAGAAATATTTCTGGAATAATATATCAGGATGATGCCTGGATGAGGAAGACATTCAACAATTTATACAGGGTTGAATTCTCAAGTAAGAAGAGGCAATTTGAAAACTCTTGACTACAAGAAAATTTTAAGAAATTACCCACCTGCTGCTCTCCCTAAAGTAACTGCTGGAAAACTGCATTTCAAATTTTTTAAACAGAACATACCAGAGAAGTGTTCACTCATTACAAAAAAATATATGCTAATTCAAGGGGTGCTTTATAACTAAGATGTTTTTGAAAGAGTGATTCCTAGATTTTGTTTTGTTATTGGATTTTGTTTTAGTAAATGTTTTTTTAAAGAAGTTTCCTAAAAGGAATAGCAGAATTGATTCACTGAATTAATTTTCCAGTTATTACCCACAGACGTTTGTTTAATGTCTGTACCATTCTCATAGAAAAGGAGTACTTATGTGTATTAATACTCAACCTGCAAACAGATTATTTTGGTGTGGTTAAACTCCTGTTTTCCAAGACAAATAAATGCTGTTATTTGAAACATGATAGAAAAAAAATAGAAGTTTCAGAGACTAGATCTCTGCTTAATCTGCTTTTTTTTTTTTTTTTAATTTGAAAAAGCGGAAAAAATCTTGTCTGGGAATATTTTTCAATCACAAAGCAATGAGTTGTTTTTTTTTTAACCAGATACGAAGAGGCTAATTTTTAAGTACTTTTATTTTGCAAAATAAATAGAAAATGCTATTATCCATTAATTAAACATAGGTAAGAAGTAACAGACGCTGGACAGAAGAGAGATACATATTATGCGTGCAAAGAAAATTAAAACTTGGGATGTTGGAAGGGGGATGTGCTTTGATGTACAAAAGAACCATTGTTAACACGGGACAAAACCTCCCCAGTATGGAACAGAGATAAAAAGGAGGGGGTTTCTCGCGGATCAAGGTCAGCTGAGATCTATGAATAACATAAATGCTATTAATCTAGTACCGAATGAATCGCGGGGGTTCGCCAGTGTGTGGTGATGTGGCAGAGTTCGTAATACAAACTCTTAACACTTTGTATTAGATAATGAGCATATTCATCATGATTCCTAAATACTATCCAAACTGGCACAGAAGAAGCTTTAAGGAGCTTGAGAGAACAAATCAAAGAACTAGATCTGAGGCTCAGAAAGGTAATAGGGATGTTCAAACAGTGCAGCGAATTTAGATACTCACAGGCACCCGCACAATCTCACTCTGCAGGAAATAGCGTGAGAAAGGATTTCTTCGTTGGATGGCCAGCAGCTTATTATGTAGATGTCGACTCCCTCATTATGTCTGAGTTTAATAGTTAGAAGAGACTCAGACAGTAATACCGTGCTATGAAGAGAATCAGACAGTAATACTGTGCTAAGAAACATGAAATTCTTTTTCCTCCAATGACTAGTTAGGATACAAAATGTGTTGCTTCTTTCTTCAGGGAAACTATAAAATCATTAAGTATCCATTTCTTTTTTATATAAATCTACCTACATGTTTGGGATTCCCTTTGCTAAGTTTGATTAATGCATGTTTTTTAAAAAATTTATGGCTTGAAATGCAGTTTTGAAATTTACAGTTATACAGCAACATACTATATGATTACATTCCAAACCCATATTTTCAAAGCATAATTATGAGGTGCTGCAAAAAAGCAAGAAGATGTGCAAACAGAGCTGAGAAGAAACAGGACTTTCAATGAGTAATAGGAGAGCAAAGCAACAGATACTATGAAGAAAGCAAAAGACAAACAGAAGAAAATAAATAAAAGTTAGCAAATCATAGAAGATGAATTTCTTTGGCATAGACTACAAATATACTTCTCACTAATGGATTGCATTTGCATCAACCCAAAGGGTCATAGAATCTATTTATACAAATACATTGAAAACCTTTATAGAATAGCACCCTAGAAGATTGATCTAGGAATGACATCTTCATCTGACTATTGCTGGCAATCTGGACTGAGCTCCAGTCACTTACATCCCATCGGCCTTACTCCTCCTTTATTCAACAAACAGTCAAGTCTTGAGTAAGACATTGAGGACACAGTTGAGGCATAAGGCACGGAGACCTCTTAGGGTCACAATAGAATAGAAGAAGCTTCAGAGGAGTTAAGGAAGGGCTCCAGAGATAAGGGCAACAAATTCTAAAAGGGATAACCAGGACTAGGCGCAACAGAACATTCCAGAACGACAATAAAGAAAAAGGACTCTAAGACAGGGCTGGGTCACAGAGACCTAGTTTTGGGCACAGAAAACATTAAGGCAGTGAGTGAGACCACAGCGCTCTAGCCAACCACAAAAAAACTGATGGAGCCCTGGAATAATTAGGGTAGGAAGGTCTGGATTCCCTGAAGCACGACTCCACTTCAGCTCCCTTGCCCCTCCCTGGCCTGGTTCCAACAGCCTGGGAATCCCACTTTATTTCTTTTCCCTTTCTCCTTAATAAACATTTCCTTTCTCTAAACCAATTTGCCTCCTCGCTTGCCTGTCTGAGAAGTTCCTGCTACAGTTTCATGAGACACCAAGCCACGGTGGCCTAGTGCCCGGGACAATGCGCTGCTTCTGTAGTCTGGGATCCACTCCTGGCTGGGAGACTAGGCCTGAACACCTGACATTTCGGTATCACAATGAACAAGACAGACATTTTTCCTGCCGTCATAAAACTTACTAAGATTCATTATGACTCTTATATTGAATTGAAGAGTGTTTCCCCCCAAATTCACTTCTCCCCAGAGTCTCAGAATGTCATCTCAGGTCTTCATAAATGTGACTAAGGATCTTTAGGTTAAAGTAACCTAATTCTGATGACTAGTGTCCTTATAGGAGAAGCAGACACAGCTGAAGCTGGGACAGGAAGATGAAGGCAGAAACAGGAGTGAAGCACTGACAAGCTAAGGAATGCCAAAATTGCCAGTAGTCACCAGGAGCTAGCACAGGGCAGTTCTCCTCAGTCTCCAGGAGCCAACCCCAGACTTTCATTACAGACTTTTTGGCTTCCAGAACTGTGAAAGAAGAAATTGCTGTTGTTATAAGTAGCCCAGTGTGTGGCCATTTATTGTGACAGCCTAGGAAAACAAAACAGTAGTAACAGAGGCAACACAGAGGCCTCTGAGAATAAGCATGGCCTGAGGAGATCAAGATGCAGATGTGCTGTGCTTACAGAAATCAACAAAGGTACCAAAGAAAGAAGGTGGATTCCCCAACATAAGGGACTTAGACAGCCTTTATGATTATCCTGCTCATTTGCAGCTGCAGAAACCTAGCTATCTGTTGACTCCTTCCTTTGCCTCAAGTGAGGTGCAGATGGCTGGTCCTCTCTCAGGCAGGAAACCTCTGACTGGCTGACATTCAAAGGGATTCAGCTGGATTCCCTGGAGGTGGGAGGCCGGGAAGTCTTACCAGTGAGATGCAAAGGTAGCTGCTCTATAAGTCACCAAAAGCAAGAAATATGAACTCCTGTCCTTGAGAAACACAAATACAATCCCAAACAGAATACCGTTATATTTAAAGTGTAAGTAAAATCGAGCCAGTATGTACTTTTTGTTGCTTGGACTTAAAGACAAAGACTTAAAATAAGACAGAAGAGAAGGAAATTATAGAACATTTCTGGCTGGTGGCATTTTGTTCAACTACAGAACTTTGCTAGCTGGCTTACGGTAAACGAATTCTCTCTTCGGAAAAACCAAAATCCAGACAGCACACGTGCCTCACACACACACACACACACTGAACCCTATTTAATGGCATTGAACCATGAAGGGGTTCTAAAACTTGGGGGCCCAAGACTTTGAAAGAGGGAAAATTAATGGACCTGAAGAGGGAAGCTGGCAAGCTGTGGTACAGAGACACAGAGCAGTCTCCCGGGACTGGAGATCATAAGATTCAAGAATACCCAGAGATCCAAGGATGTGGGCAGCCAAGGTCCTGGAGAGAGGGGAAACATGGGACAATAAGCCTGAAGACCCAGTCACTCTCCTTCAGAGACTCTCATCCAGCTGTCCGCAGTGCTGGCCAAGAAAGAAACTGATCCAGTGTTTGCTAAGAGGCTGAAACACTAAGCAGAGCTATTGGCGATCTCACTGCTGGGAAATTGAAAAAAAGAGTTTAGGGACCTCCGAAGTGGAGGTGTGCAGGCAAACGAACCCAGGTTTCTTCTGAGGCTTCCTAGACCTTAGAAGGTAGAGCAAACCCCGAACAGTCAAAGCCTGAAAGACGGAGAAGCGGGCTCAAGTCTGCCTACTCAGATTAAGGGGATCTGCTCTTCTAACTGCCTCCCAGATGCTAACTAACATTCTAGGCCTCCACAGTATTTCACACGTCCCCTCCAGCCTACTGTGAAAGATCATCAGACACACCCAGAGAGAGGACTAAGAGTTAAAAACCACAATAGAATCAGACCCCACAGCGATGCTGGTGTTACTGGACCCAATCTTTCCCGCAAGGGCGGGTTTCTCCCACTCCAGTTATAGAGGATCACAGGCACCATTGTGGAAGGCACCACATTGGAATCTCCATCCCTGGCAAGGGGCCTCCCTTCTGGCTACTGCTGCTCCCTGGGGAGCCGCCTTGTGTAATCAGAGGGAACGACTACATTCTTCTGATCATTGCCTAGAGTCTCCTTCCTTTCCCCCTTCATGATTATTCACAGGAAACCAGTCCCTCCCCAAACTGCAAGAGTTTGAATTGTTGCACAGTGGACTGTGCTAGTCAGTGAGAAATAGGGCCACAGTCTCTTCTGAGTCACAGTGAGGGTCCTCCCAGACACAGACTGTGGGAAAAAAGTAAGTTTCCACACGATTATAATTCCTTCATTGGTTTTTTTTAATTAACTCAACAGAGATGAGGGGAGAGCACAAGCCTGGGGGCTTTGAGAATTTAATTCCCTCTCCTATCTTTTCCTTCCTCCACACTCATTAAGTCCCAAAATCAAGAACGATGAAGACAAGCCTCCCCAGGGCCCATCTCTTTACTCTCTTTGGGCTTTTCTCTCAGTTGTCCTTCCTGGGTTTCCTCCACCCAGACTCAGTTTTTTCTGTTCATCTTGAGGTGCCCTAAAAGATATGCAGGCTCCCCCCACCTCTCCCGAGGTCCTAGCCAGGGGTGTGCCCACAGTCACAAGTTCTGAGACCAAGAAAGACATAGAAAGGAAAGTGAGGAGTGCCTGGCTTTCTGCAGGGGCAGCATCCAGCGAGTCGAGGCCCAAGGGAGGACTCCGACCCTGACAAGCACACACAGGGCTGAACCCCTGGCCCCATTGTACCTGGACAGACAACAAACAGGCTCTGCTCTGGTCAGTGCATTGATGCCGTGTGTGTCTTTGCAAGCTGCAAACAAAGAAGAAGGGTTTTACCTCTTCCCATAATTACTTCTAGTGGTGAAGCAGTTAATGCAGTATTCTTGCTCTTGGCTGGGAGTTTTCCTTTTTTATTGGCACCGTTTTATCCCCTGAGACAATAGCAGATTGTTTCTGGTGTGCGCAGAAGGATCTTGTCCTGGCAGGCAGGCTTCCAGTCAGCAAGCCTAACATCCTCTGCAAAGAACGTGCGTGTGCCTTGTTCAAACCTGACTTTCAAGTGTCTTTTATAAAGACAATCATCCTAATCACAACCTGCACTGCGTTAGGAACTTGCACGAAACTGAAACCAAAAACACACTTAAGAGAAGGTAGAGACCAAGCAGAGAGAGAGGGAGACCAAAAGAGCAAGGGAAAGGGGACGCTACTCAAAACCTGTGACCAAATCTGCCGCCCTCAGACCTTCTTCATGTTACCTGCTTAGAAAAAGCCCTGCTTTTCCTCATACCTCTGATCTAGTTAACAGCCTGAAAACAGCTACATTGGGTAATCTTAACCACAGCAATCACCCCTGAAGAGCCGCTTTCCTGGCAGAAAGGGAAGGAATTTAAAGCTCTGCAGAACCCGGGGGTCTGTGCCCAAAGCAACCCCTCCCCCAGGCACAGTGTGGCCACCACTGTGGCCAGGCACTGACAGTCAGAGGGAAGTATCTGAACTAAGAAACAAGTGCTGACACCTTCTTACAGTCAGGAGGCATGAAAAACTTAAGTGCATCAAAAATTTAAGTGAAGAAAACAGTTTAAAGATAAAAAACTAGTTCAACAATATAAAGGGATTTGCCCAAGGTCACACGGCCAGCAAACAATAGAACTAGTTATTAAAATCAGTTTTCTGGAAGAGAAAAGGCAGATCTGTCAGATCAAAAAATAATAAATAAATAATAAATAAATAAAGGCAAATAACTCATGGAGCTACTCTGGCATTCAGGCAGTAAAACAGAAACCCCTGATCTTGGTGCAAGCCTGAGTATAGTGACTTCTATCCTAAGAGAATAGTGTGGAATCAGCAGAAGAAGGAAAAGAATAACGTCATCTTGGAGAAATGTGACCAACATTTCTCCTCAGGCAGGCAGTCCAGTGCACGTTGCCATGATAAGTCCTGTGGGTGGTAGATTGGATGAGACGAGAATAACTCTTCAACTCTCTGGTCCTCCTCCCAATAATGCACACCCCCATCTAATCATGATGGAAACAGCAAACAAATTCTCATTGAGGGACAACCTGGGAAACACTTGCCCAGTAAGTACACTTTAAAATTGTCAAGGTGGGCCCGCCCTGGTGACACTACAGGTTAGAGCACAACACTGCAAGCTGGAGGCCACTGCTTCACTGTGAGTTCGATCCCTGGCCCCGGAGGTGACCCACATGGCATGACAGGCCTCTCCTGACCCGCCGACTACTCCCCTCCGCAGTGTACTTCATTGATCTGCCTATTCTACTCCCCACTCTGTCTCTGGTGTATCCTCTCATCTCCCCTGCACTTCTGGCTTATACCCCAGTTCTGTGTGCATAAATTGATAAATATCAAAATAATAATAATTTTTAAAAATTGTTATGGTCACCAAAAACAAGGAATGTCTGAGAATTTTTGCAAGCCTAGAGGAATCAAGCAGGCATGATGACGAATGGGGATATTCTATTTCAGGTGTATCCTGAAACAGAAGCAGGATATTAGGCAAAAAGTCAGGAAATCTGAATCAGTTGTGGACTTGATCTGGTGGGTGAATGTGAATGAGTGAATAGTAGTACCTTAATCATAAATGCACAGTACGAATGGCAGATGTTAGTCATCATGGAAACTGTATGCTAGGTAAATATTCTGTATCATGGTCTCAATTTTTCTGTAAACCTCAAACTGTTCTAAAATGTAAAGTTTATTCCACTAAAATATTAGATTCTCTATCCCTAACCTTCAAATCTTCCCATAAGAGCACACAATTCTATAATGCAAACATTTTCTTGAAAGGTCTGTAACATAATTGAAGATTATCTTCCCTACCATACACTAGGGTCTGAAGAGATAGGAGCAGACACAATTTTTCTGGGCACAGTAGGTGCTCAATAAATATTAGCTGAACGAATGAAAATAGGCCCAGGAGTATTGAGAACTGGATTGTCTAAACACAATTGAATGCTAGGTAAGAAATATCTCTAAAATATTTAAAGTATCAGAATAACAAATTGGATGCCTAATACTTCAACAAAGCACTAATTCTAGCAGTAAGTTGAATATGGGTATTTCAAAACAAAGCTCTAACAGAACAAGGTTAGACACATGAGTTGGAAGCCCCATAAAAAGAAGAGGAATAGAAGTTCTATTCTTAAAGTTGTTCTTCTATTCTTGAAGTTCAGTGAACTTCATGATACCCAGCAACACATACATCACATTGAACGTTGGTGTGATCAGCATGTGCTCAAAGAAATATAATCTTTGTCAGTCCACATGTTATCTTTTCAACCCCACTGGCTTCTTGGCTTTACTCATAACACCAGGGAAAGTTTGAGATTCCCCATATGAAGAAGACACAATATTAAAATGATTAAAGAAAAAACAATCCCCTTTTGAGAAAAAGTTGAGAAAGTTTAGTCAGAGAAAGGCAAAATCAATAAGTGAATCAATGGCAATTACTTAATATGTAACAAGTTATTCTGTAAGAACAAAAAACTGACCACTTTTATGGTTTCCCAGAAAGCCAGACAAAGAGAAAATAGAGCTTAAATTGCCATCACCCTTTATTATCAGAATCTTCCTCTTTATATCCTGAATCTTTTAAAAATAGAATGGTCAGCCATCTGGTCCATTTGGCCCACCCAAGAAAGTGGGATGGTCCTGCTGAAAGCCTTTTATGCCCTTATCAATCTACTAGTTTCTCACATGGTTCTGTCTTGACTACACATAAATGAAGTGATAGCCACCGTGATTCTCCCTTCACAGCCACATTACACCCTTCGGGTGGGAGGAAGGCATTTCTTTTTTGTGCACATCTTTCCTCAGCATCTAACTTTAATGTCTAGCAGCTGAGACTCAGTAAGCACTTTTTGAACAAATCAGTTTATAATAAAATCAGTCTTCAATCAAAAATGATCAATTATATTCTGCTTTTTTAGACATAAGGCTATAAAGTAGAGGGTCAAAAATAAGAAAATGTTGATATTGATTTCTTCTCTATAAGGTTAGATGTTGTAAAGGAGTCTAGAAATCTAGCAAAATATGGAGAATGAGATATGTTTTCCATGGGCTGAGGCTCTGAGAGAGGAAGACCCCTCAGTGATGTACTTCTATTCTGAGACTGGATGAGGAGTAGACTAAGAAGTGGGAGAGGAGGGAATAAGTGGAAAGTGTTAACATCCCTGAAAGATCTTGTGAGACTCTCAGCAGGGTTGAGTGGTAAATGCAGTCTACAAGAAATCAAGAATTATGTTACTGTGTTAGTTATTTCTTGTTGAACTCATATAGTCAGAGTCTAATTTTTATAGTGGTTAAACATACATAATATACATAATTTGGAATTTTAACCACATTTAGTGTATAGGTCAACATCATTGAGTACAGACACACTACTGTGTAACCATCACCACCGTGCATTACCAGAAGGTTTTTATCTCCTGAACCAAAACTACACACTCATTAAACATGAACTCCCTTTTCCATTTCCCCTCAGCTCCTGCCAACCCCCACTCTGCTTTCTATCTCTAAATTTGACTGATCTCAGTAGTCAACTAGGAGGAATATTTCACTATTTTTCCTTTTGTATCTGACTTATTACACTGAACATTGTCAGTTGTCCATGTAGTATGTATCAGAATTTCACTCCTTTTTTAAGACTGAATAATATTCTACTGTATAGATACGTTACATGTTGTTGGCCCATTCATCGTATTGATGGAAACTTGGGTTGCTTTTACCTCTTGGCTATTGTGAAAATGTTGCCACTGTGAATAAAGATAGCTCTTCATGCCCCTACTTTCATATCCTTGAGGTATGTAATCAAAAGTAGAATGTCACCATATAGTTGATCACTTGGATAAACTTTCTCAGAGGTTTCCTCATACCTTTCCAGTACATCCCCATGCCAGGATCCTTGCCATCTTTGATGTACCTTGCTACCTTGCTGCAAGTGATTGAGCTGCTGGAATAAATCTTACAACCACACAGGTTGACTGAATTATCAAAGTTACACATCTCCAACCTCGACCCACAACATGACCCATCCTTCAGTGGCTATTCCAAATTTCACAATCCTTGTCAATCGCTCACCTTTCCCAGGATCTGTTCTCTCAGTATCTCACTTCCCCCGTCATGTCCCAGTTCCCCAACTTCCATCCTTCACACAGCACCTTCATGATTTCTGCCCCATTCACTTATCCTGGAACTATCATTTACTTAATATTTTTCTTTAAATTATTTAATTCATATATATTTACTTCATTATTAGCAAAAATACCCAGAAAGTCCTAATTGTGTTGCACTAGGTATTTTTCCTATATCATAATTATTAAAAATGTTCATCCATGCACCACTTAAAATTATAGTATATTACCATCAGTTACATACTATAATTTGGAAAACTGTCTTCTGTAATTGAGAAGATTAAAGGCACCAAGCAAATGCCTGCTCAGCCTCCACAAGCTCTCCTACTTCCATACCCAGCATATTCCACCACTTGGACTCCTCTGCTGGACTCACTGAACCCCAGGAAGTTTGATCCATCGGAGTCTCTTCTATCTCCCCATATCTTGTCTTCTTTCTACTCTCCCAAAGTCCCTCTCTGGAACTAAGACTTCCTCATCTATGCCTGGTTAAGTCTTCAGGCTTCTCTCCTCATCTACTTCTAACTTTTTCCTCAGCATCACTCACTGTTTGAATATTTTTAACATGTCTTGCTTCCTCTCACAGTCCTACTATTGCTCAGGCTCTCTAAAAATTTCTTTTCTCTACCTCTTCTTCCTATTAAATAAGACAATGTATCCCTATGGGAGAACAAGAGGTTTGATTTATCTTTATGATCCTTAATCTTAAATGGACACAGCATGTGAACAAGTTCATTGTTTTTTCTCCAGCATCAAAATGCCTGTGGATTTGTAACATTGACAATAACAATATCAAGTGCAGTTCTGAGTATAAAGTAAAAGAAATGTGCCAAAACATATTTTGAAAAGGAACCCTCCATTGGTAGAAATGTAAACTGGTTCAGTCAATATGGAAAACAATATGGAAGTTTCTAAAATATTAAAAATAGATCTGCCATATGATTCATCATTGCTACCCCTTGGTATTTGTCCAAAAAATGAAGACACTAATTCAAAGGGATATGTACTATGTTCATTGCATCACTATTTGCAAGTAGCCAAGTTATGAAAACATTCATAAGTGTTCAAAGAGTGATGAATGGATAAAGGAGATGAGATACATAAACACATTTAGATACCACTCATCTATAACAAGAGAAGGAAACTTACCACTTGTAACAACATGGATGGAACTGGAGGGAATGACGCTAAGTGAATTAAGTCAGAAAGAGGAAGACAAATACAGGATGATTTCACTCAGAGGTGAAATATAAAAAGGAAAAACAAAAAACAAAGGAACAGGCTAAACTGAACCAAAGCAAATCCCAGAAATATAATTACAAGATGGAGACTAGAAGAGGAAGAGGATAAAGACATGGAAACAGAGGCAGGGCGCGGGGGTTGGTGAATACACTGTGGTGAAGGGTGTTGGTGTTTTGGTGGTACCTGTGGTGTGGTGATCCACAGTCTGAAGTGTTGACTTACATCATCCAAAATGTTCTAAACCAATGTTGCCATAAGTTAAAAAGTGTTTTATAAATAAAAAAAAATGAAAAAAGTTTTGTCACAAAATAAAGTCACTCTCAGTAGATTTAACTTGTATATTTATATGAAATGTGAATTAAGTTTTAAACTACATTTCATAGCTAAAAGAAAAGTTCTCTTGAATTTTATCAATAGATATCAGGAAATATGAATATTTATAAAGCTTATTATATCTGATATATGATCTTCTGATAATCAATAATTATAGAATGACTGTGTATAATACTTTTGATTTGTCCCATTTATTTGAACAATGTTAACTTTCCTAGATTTCATTTTGATGAAACCTGTCATCAGGTTTTGCTCATGATAATATTTGCCAAAATAAAACAAAATCTAAACTCAAAGCTAATTTTTAAAATAATTTGACAATATTTAGAGAAAAGATACTCTTACAGAAACTTAAGATTTTTATGTATCTTATAAAATTCCTTCCTAAGTTTTATTTTTCCAAGGTCACAAGAAGAACAGAAAATCTAGTCTACTATTTCACTTCCAAATCTAACACAAGCAACTTTCTATTGCAAAATTAAAGCAGCAGGAATTATGGAACTTTCTTTCATCCCATAGACTTGGCATGGGCCCAAGATTCCACTGAACTCTGGATAGTGGATCTTGAATAGGACACATTACAAATAGAATTTTTACAGATTTTGCCTATAAAAATAACTATTTTAATAGTTAAAGGTATCCTTGAAAACTGGTAAGGCAGTCAAACCATACTTTATGCACTAAGTTTCTCAAGTTTATAGCCTTACATTCTGTTTTTCTTCACATCTCCCGTCATTTCATCTTCACCATAACTCTCTGAGGGAGAAAAGGTGGTGTGGAAAGGACCCTGACAGACTGTTGGTAGGGATGTAATAGTCACCAGCTAAAGCAATGTAATGAACACAGGGAACAAAAAACATGGGAATTATCCACTTCAGTCGGAAGTAAGGAGCATAAATGCCAGTAGCATGTAGTATATGCATGAAGTGACTAATAGAGGCATTTTCTTGAGAAGCTTAGAGCATAAAGTATGGGTTGGGTGCCTCATCAGCTTTTAAAGATAACTGTGACTATTGAGATCCATATTTTTAGAAGCAAATCCTATAATAATCCTATTTAAAATGTGTGATATTCAAGATCCACTACCAGGAGTCAACTGGAACTTAGGGCCCGTGGGAAGTCTAGAGAACCCAGTTCCCTTGTTCCACTTCCTTCTGAGAGACTCTTACCTTCATCCACACTTGAGAGGCTACCTACGTCAGGGGAAGTTGGATAATTCCTATCTTGTTAGCCTTCTTCCTGTGATCATTATTTTGCCTATACCCATAACTGGTTTAGGGGCAGCAAAGAGAATGGGAGGGGAAGTCACTGAGAGATCAGTACAATACAATGTGGAGCAATGCAACACCTGAGGGAAGCGCTCCCTTTCTTGCCTCTCCATGCTGTAGTCACAGAGGAAGAAAATGGGCCCTTGGAAAATTGATGGACCCAGTACCCAGTTCAAGGTACTTTCACTGTAAATAGTTCCAACATGAATCAGCTTTGCTGCAAGCAGTTCCACTGAAAGCATTTTCACCACACCACAAGGCTATTTTGCTGTAAAAGAGAAGCACTAACTCATGGGTGGGATGATTTTTGTGTCTCCATTGATTCATTCATCACTTTGATGTAGTTAAGCTAGTTGTTCATATGGTTTCATTTCTCTATTAGAAGAAACCAACTCTTCTCAAACCAAAGGATCATCACTTTCTAGCATATCACAGCATGTGATCTGACTTGAAACTCTCTACAAAATGCAAATGTATAATACAGTGAATAAATAGCAACTTGAAAGGCAAATGTTGAGGGACAGTCCACCAAAGATTCTTTGCACAATGTTGCCATGAATCTCCACACCTTTAAACATACTCAACTATTTTGTATTTTATCATCTTTATTTTATTATTAATTTTTTCATGTTTCATAATGTCTTTCGGAATGTCCTTTTATTTGTCACTTTTTTTCTTCTTTGGGAAAGGAAATCACTTCTTTGAGCAGTATTTCCATGAATCTATGCACATGAAAAATGTTTTTTTAATATTGTTATGAAGTTGTCATTACGTCCTCTTGAATGTGATCCATTGATTACTTGATTTCTCAAGGGAGAAATGAAACTAAGCTCTCAACTACTGAGTTTCCCCCACACACACACACTTTACATCGAAATTGCCTTACAACTTAGTTGTAAGGCATTTTCAGAGATGAAAATGCTTGCTGTAAAACATCTTAGGAAAAATTTGCTTTCAGTGAAAATCCTAGGCTCACCAAGAGCCATACATTAGTGGGAATGGTTGGCAGAGGAATAAATAGGAGAAATAATGATCACCAATGAACAATTTACATATGTCAATATAGGCTGAATATATACAATATATAAAACTGTAAATATATATATAACTTATAAAAGAGGACAATGTCTGCTGAGACAGAATTTTAATGCCTCAACCGAAACTGTAAAACATACCTCACCAAAAGAGAAACTGATGTAAAAAAATTCTATCACATTGATCAACATGAGGCAAAACTCACAAAATTGTGGGGCCCGTGGAGATTTTAACTCTCTTGCTCGTTCACATTGAGCTTCCAGCAGTTCATCAATTATTGTTTACATTTTCCTCCCCTGATGCTGGCTTCTGTTCATTAGGATATGATTCTCTGTATTCATCCATCTCTTTCCAATTTTCAGAGCAAAATCTGGCCCTGTGACCTCAGTCTTCTGAGAGCTCTAAGAGCTACCTAAGAGATGATTTTTTCCTTTGTTTGGATTATTCTTGCTGTGAGAAAACATACGTGATGCCTTCCCAGGTCTTTACATGTCAGACAGGAAACTGACAGCTCACAGTCCACTCAAATGTTTAAAATTTATAAATATAACTTTATAAGTAAGACATTTCTGTTGTCTTCCCGTCTATCTTCTGTCTCTTACTTAGTCTGCACCAGGGCTGTGGTCCTCACAGGTGCCTCTATTTAATCGTACAGTGACAGTCTCCCAGAAAGACAGGCTAGAGCAGCAGGAACCATGGGTTCTCCAGTGGGCAAGCGTGGGTGTCTGGTTCAGTCGGTCGAGATCCGTTGGGCCACTCCAAGGGACACTCCAAGGGACACAGCAAGGAGCCAGCCTAGAGCTCGACAGGAGGAGGTGCAGGGCAATAGGTCCTCTCCAAATCCCTGGATTTTCTTTTTAATAGTGTTTTTGCAGACCTGGCAGGACTAAGCTGTAAAAGAGTACCCTGGAATCTTAATTTCACTTTCAAGCAGCCCTAACATTCTTTTCAAGAAACATCAGCAGATATAAATAGTCTCTCAAGTAGGTTTAAAATGCTGTCAAGAACAGTTTCACTAAAATACAGAGACAAGGCTTGCGAAATGCTCACGTCAAACAGTGTGTGCTTTAAGCCAATGAACATTTTTAGAGACAGATTTTTCATGTCTCGTGATAAAGTGTCTAATCCACTGTGCGCAATGAGCACTATAACAATTATAATACTATATGTCCAGTCATCCAGCTTCAAAATAAATAAAACAGGAACTGGCAGAAATAAAATCCCTGAGTATTGCAGCCCACTCACAGAGGGACACGGGCTGGTTTGAATTTTTGAGAAAGTCAGGCATTATTACATAATGCACAAACTACTCCTTTAAAGTGGCTTCACAAGCTCAACACTAGCTCACACTAATTTGTTCCCCTGGTACCCTATTTTTGTGAAGCTGATTTTCAGTGATGGCCATGATTTTTTTTTTTTTAAAGCATGCACCACTTAAAAAATCTACATGGTATAGAAGACAAGGATGTAGTTTCAGATCTGTTTCCAAGATTTGAGAAATTTAGTAGTGCCCAAGAGTTGACAGCCCTGTCACTGGTGAGCATTTGTGGTTATCTAAGAATATAGTAGATATGAAATTGTTTTATCTCTTAATAAAATAAGGACAATCACTCGGTCATAGAGAACTGGCCAAACAACTTCATGAGATGATTTCTGGAAAAAATGTTTTGTATTATGTATTTTGTGCATATTGGACATGGGATGTGGAAGTTTTATATATTCACTAGAGAAACAGAGGCCGGTACACCAGGCAAGTAAAAGGACTTTGGATTATAAAGCAGATTCATTTCTTCTTATGATAAAGAGATCCTTTTAGTAGAACTTAAGACTCTCTGGGTTTTAAGTACCAAAAACCAATCTAACAAAAAAAAAAATGGTGGAAATATTTTTAAATAGCCCATACAATCTAAAGATTCTTTCCTTCTTGAAAAACCAAGCACTCAGGACTCCATCCAGGGACGTCACCACATGAGCCTACAGAGTATCGGCACCATGACCTCCTAGCCTCTGTATTTCAAGTTCTGAATTCTGGAAAATTCTGGCCCAACCTAGGTCAGTTAAGTTAGGTGTCTACAGACCAAGGACTAGAAACTCAAGAGCGGGGTGGAAAACCCTCTCAAAGAGCCAGATACAGAGTGAATTTAACAGGGATGCAGTATTTGCGATACTCAGTCTGTGGGGCTCAGCCCGCAGGCTGGCCAGGAGTGGGGGCTGGCAGTCTCTTCAACAGCCCCGCAAATCTTTACTCTTTCTCTCTGGGTTCTCTCTGGCATTCTCTCGTGATCTATTCCTCTCATACCTGTCCATTGTCTTCCTGTCGCCGTCTGCCACAGCAGCTTCTGTCTTTGAGTGACGCCGCCCCTTGTAGTCAGCCTCCAGGCTCAGGTGTGCACAATTACTTGGGCCCATACCACACGCCAGGTGGCCACACGCCAGGTGTCCACCATCAGGCAGCGTGCCCTGCGCCCACGCTCCCAAGCACCTCCTGCATTTAGAGCAGCAGGGGTAAAACCCTGAGCAATTTCACTCACCCAGCACCCACAAAGGAGAAAAAGACCACAGCTCTAACTTAAAGGCTCCTCTGTGTGAAGGTCTTCATTTAGATTCAATTTTATGTTAATATTTTTTTCTTTCTCCATAAAGGAAACTTCTACAAAAGCGTTGGCATCAATGTCATGAGAACACTGTTGAAATCTGAGGTGCAGGGGCAGTGAGAGGATTCACCAGAGACAAAGTCGGGAGCAGAACAGGCAGATCATTGAAGCACACTGCTGAGGGGAGCAGCGGGCGGGTCAGGAGAGGTCTGCCAGCCATGTGGTCACCTCCAGGGCAGGTGGGGATGGAACTCGTGTGGAAGGGGCTTAAAGCTTCTTAGTGCTGTGCTTTAACCCGCTGGGCCACCAGGGAGGTCCCCCAAAGTATTAAATCTATAAAATGAAAAGCTCCCTCCAATTGTTGCTATTAAAATTTTTATAATTGAGTTGTGGAAGATATTTTGTTTTGTTCTAATGTGTAAGTTTCTGATATCAGCTTTGGATTAGGTCATTATAGTAATAACCATGTAAAGATATTGAGTCGAGTCTCATAGGCTAAAAATTCAGGTTGACAAAATATTTCATTTTATATAATTAAACGTTCTTTTCTTTTTTTTTAAAGATTTATTTATTTATGCATACAAAACTGGGGTACAGGCCAGTGGTGCAGGAGCAGGGAGAGGGTTCACCAGAAGAAGAGCGGGGAGCAGAACAGGCAGATGGATGAGGTACACTGCTGAGGGAAGCAACGGGGGAGTCAGGAGAGGTCTGCTGCCCCATGTGGGTCACCTCCAGGGTAGGGATCGAACTCAAGGTGAAGTGGCTGCGGAGAGCTTCATGGTACTATGCTTTAACCAGTTGTACCACCAATAAGAGCCCTAAACTTTCTTAAGCTCTCAGCCCATTCATGATATAGGATTAACATCAATTCAGAATGTTTCTCTCATCCCTTTTTGTATTTCTCCTAGATGATGCCTAAGATGAAGATGAGTTATACTGGCCAGACATTGGGAGTGGGGATCTGGGCCCCATTTTATCAGCTCTTGCTGGCATTTCCCAAGGCCTCCATGCTGACTGGCAGAAGGCATTGACGGTCCCACAGGCTCATGACCTCAATCCTCTCTGACCCACAGTCTTACCTCAGTGGTCTCTCTATGTCACTTGTCCTAAGCCCAGGGCTCGAAGGTCCAATTGCCCTCTCTGCCTGTCCCTGTGCTCATATTCGGGACAGCGTGAGGTTTTTAGATGCTCTCTCTGCCACTCTGCCTAGACACCATGACCTGCACTATGAACTCAGGGACCTCACTCCTCTCAAACATCCACCTAGGAAACAGCAGAGTATTTCTGGGACTTCAAGCCTTCATGGCTCATCGCCCTAACCTCAGTTCTCCTCAGTCACTCTCCTCCACAGACTGTGAGAACTGTAGGAAGGTAGACACTTGGGGATCCCCAATATTCTTCTCTGCCTCTTGTTTATGCCATAATGTCTACCTCATTCTTCACGGTTTTGAAAAAAATATGTTTGTCTTCAACCACTATTCCTGCCATGAGGTCAAATGTACATCTACGAATGTATTACTGAATACTGAATTTTTTTGTTAGTCAAGCCTCTTACTTGTTAGTCCTTGCATTACTGTTATAATAACCACCTTCCCGGCTGCATGACTGGAGAGCCCAGGGGACAAGCCACAGGAAAGATCAAAGAAGCACGGATTAATATTTTAGACTTACCTCATCGCACCAATGAAAAGTGATTATTGTTTTGATAGTTCACTTCAATATAAATCTGGCATTAAAAATGTAAGACATTTACCTTTAATTACCATAAGTAAGTGAAATAGAATATTTGTTAGAGATGTACCCTGAACAGCAAATCTATTAAAAATTCTGATCCATTTTTATTGGGGGATTTAATTTTTTGTAAAGATTTATTTATTTATGCATACAGGAACTGAGGTGTAGGTCAGAAGTTCAGGGAATAAGAGGACTCACTACAGAAAGAGGGGGGCAGAACAGGCAGACTGACTGAAGTACACTGCTGAGAGGAGCAGAGGGCAGGTCAGGAGAGGTCTGCCAGGCCATGTGGGTCAGCTCCCTGGCCGGGGATATAACTCATGCTGCAGTGGCTGCGGACAGCTTCATAGTGCTGTGATTTAAACCTGCACCACCAGGAAGGCCCCTTGGGGATTTAATTTTTGCATATTATGAGCACCCTTTGTTAAAAGAAATGACATTAGTCAAAACAGTTCTTGATTTTCTTTTTCTCCCTTTTTAAAACCTAAATGTCATTTATTCTCTCCCTTGTTTTTTGTTCTTTTTCCTTTTTCACAACTTTCACCATTTCTTCCACCCGTGTGACCCTGGAAAAATATTTCTTAAATATATTTCTCCTTAAAAGGAACTCTCCTGCATTGCTGGTGGGAATGCAAACTAGTACAACCACTATGGAAAACTGTTTGGAGGTTCCTCAAACTGCTAAACAT
>NW_004567111.1:17040803-17090430 GCF_000260355.1 Condylura cristata
TTCAAAAAAAAATATATTTCTCCTCATTTTGTGGAGGCGGAGTAGGGAATGGGATCAAAAACAGGGGGGGTGGGGAGGGAAATGCACGGGATTATGGTGATGGCACGCGGTGACTTGATGGGAAACTGGCGGGGATTATAATTGAGATGGGAAAAAAATGTACAAAATAATGTAAAAATAAACTGTTATAAAATTTTTAAAAAGCTAAAATATATATATTTCTCCTGAGACAACCAGTTCCAATGAAGACCCAAGTCCCATTGGGACCTGCCTGTGTGAACACAGATCAGCACTGCATTGATCCTGTGGGTATCAGCCACCAGATGGGCTGTTTCTGTTAAAGGAGAAGCTGCAATTTATGCTGGGAGCGGAAATCCCCACCCAGACCGTTTGCATCCAGCCTTTCAATACTGTTTGATCCAGTCTTCACACACCCTTTCTTTGTCTGTCAGTTGCCTTTCCCTGGTCTGACTTTCAGAGCCAGCGGACCTCAGCCAGCTGCTCAGTAATTCCATATAGAAAAGCCTGGTGTGTGAGAATAACATCTACAACTTGTCCACGCACCTCTGCTGGAACACTGCCACATTTGGGGGTTTATTCACCTTTGTTTTGTTCTGAATGTCAGTGAATGGTAAGCCATCCCTGGACTTCCCTTACTCATTAATCTTCTCACATTGTATCTGTCAGGTGAGGTGTTTCATCAGAGGCAAAATACAGAGGCAGCTCTGGAAGATTATCCAAGCGACTGTGACACTCACCTTGACCACTTGGGTCACTTGAGTTGACCCAAGAGCTAAGATCAGAATCTTTATTCTCTTGCCTACTGTTGAAAACACTCACATCATAGTCCGTACTGTTTATAGGCCATAATTTACAGTGCTGGACAAGATTGTATGCATTGTCTCATTATTGCGTAGGAGGCTGTCATGAACATCTTTATAAAATACTCTTTTCTTCTGTGAAATTGTTTCCAGGTGACAAATGCCCATAACTGAGAATATTAAAACTATTATAGGCCCTCCCAGGTTGTGCAGCGGGTTGAAGCGCAGCACTGCGAGCTGGCCACAGTCACTTCAGTGTGAGTTTGATCCCCAGCCTTGAAAGTGACCCACATGGCACCTCAGACCTCTCCTGGCCCACCCACTGCTCCCTTCAGCAGTGTACTTCATCCATCTGCCTGTTCTGCTCCCCACTCTGTCTCTGGTGAATCATCTCAACACCCCTGTGCCTCTGGCCTGTACCCCAGTTCTGTATGAATGAATCAATATAAAAAAAAAACTATTACAAATGATAATTATGACAATTGCATAAAAACAAAATTTAGAACAAAATCATGTGAAGGAAAAAAAGAACAAAATTTGCCTGAAAAATAGGAATGTGTGCCTGGGCCAAGAGCTGGAATAAAGTATCAACATAAAAATTGCATCACGATAGTAAGATTTTATGTGACTTCTTTGTCCCAAAAATATATAAAATAATGTTAAATTTTGCTGGAATTTGTTTAAAAGACCATGGAATTTTTTTAGTTATAGGAGCACTTAAGTTTTCACTGAAAATGTTTTTATTCTTTAAAGAGTATGTGGGAAAAGAATAACATTTCTTCAGAGCAGAGCAGTACAGTTTTGTTTTGTTTTTTAAGATATATTTATTGATGCATACAGAACTGGGGTACAGGCCAGAGGTGCAGGGGCGGTGAGAGGATTCATCAGAGCCAGAGTGGGGAGCAGAACAGGCCGAGTAATGAAGTACACTGCTGAGGGGAGCAGTGGGCGGGTCAGGAGAGGTCTGAGGTGCCATGTGGGTCACTTTCAAGGCTGGGGATCAAACTCACACTGAGGTCCATGTGGATCACCTTCAGGGGATCGAACTCTCACTGAAGTGGCTGTTGATAGCTTGCAATGCTGCAGCCTAACCCCACCAGAGAGGGCCCAATACAGCCTTTTAGTGACATACTCAAAAATACTTGCATCGTTTTCTGGGATTTCAATATTTGAAAAGTATCTAAAGAACAGTAACAACCAAAATAATCTTAAAGTCCTCTGTTTTAGTGTACTGATCTCTGTCACAAATCTGCAGATTTGGGAGATTATAATCATGGCTGATCTAATTATTCATAAATATTATATAATTTTTCACAATGGTCACAAATATTGAAGCATTGTTTTCTTCATTCAGATTTTAATTTACATTTTGTAACTAAATTCCCAATGACAAATAGCAATAGGAAGGAAATAGCACTGAGGTCAAAATTTGCTTTTTACAGATAAGTAATAAAATATCTCCTCTTTTTGTAAATTTGTCCTGAAAAAGGCTAATAGGGCCCTCCCTGGTGACACAACAGGTTAAAGCACAGCACTGTGAAGCTCTCTACAGTCACTGCAGCATGTTCCATCCCCAGCCAGGGAGCTGACCCACATGGCACAACAGACCTCTCCTGACCCACCTGCTGCTCCCCTCAGCCATGTTTGTCAGTACATCTGCCTGTTCTGCTCCCCACTCTGTTTCTGGTGAATCCTCTCGCCCCCTATACCTTTGGCCTTTACCCCAGTTCTGTATGCATAAATAAATAAATCTTTAAAAATATATAATGACAACTAATAGCAATCACGTATTTTATTGCTCACTAGACTCAGAGTATGGTTGGTCTCCATGCTGGGTCTTGTGTTCCCTTCACCTTAACAATTGGGTGGTCTCTGACATTTAATAAACTTTTGTTTTTTCTGTATAAAAATTTCCACATAGGCTAACACAGATACTCTAAGAAAAAAAATCGATATGCCTAATTCATCTCATTCTGAACTCACAAAATAAAAATTCTGTAGATTACTATTGTGAATGCTGATCTGTAAGACTTGGTGATGGTTTTGCTGAGGTGACTCTGTGGAGCGTGTGTGTGAGAAAGAACAAGAGAGACAGAGAGAGAGAGAAAGTGTGTGTGTGTCAGAGACAGAGAGAGAAACAGAGAAAGAGATTCTCGTGTTGTGTAAGCTTCAGGGGGAGAGAATGAGGAAAAGGAAGTTACAAGAGAAAAAAGCCACAGAAATTCCCTGTTAACTGGTATTTGCCGACCTGAAGGGAGTTTGCAAATAGGTTACTAATTAAAAGTTTATGTGGTAAACTCAGAAAGGCTGACCCTAAAGAGGAGAAGAGTGAAGGTTTTATAGACCATTCTGGGTGGGCGCAATATCAGGCAAAAACTGAAGTTAACATAAAACATTACTCTTTCAGTTACTCAGCTGCTCAATAGGTATTCAGTTATTACTTACCCTGAAGTATACACAGCTAATCATTTCTCAAGAATCAAAGACAGCAAGCTCAGTTACAAAATCAAGCAAGTTATTCATTTTTCATACCCCTCACACAGACAGATATGTGAACGCTAAAGAACGCCAGGGCCAGGGAATGGAAGTGATGTAAGATAAAATATTTAAGGGAATAGAAGTCCTTTTTATTTCTTTAATTAAGAATATCATATTAATTAAATTCACCAAAAAAAAATCTGTGGAATGACCAGCAACAGTATATACTAGAGATGGACATTTTTTAAAAAGATTTATTTATTTATTCATACAGAACTAGGGTACAGGCCAGAGGTACAGAGGTGGTGAGAAGATTCACCAGCGTCAGAGTGGCAGACTAATGAAATACACTGCTGAGGGGAGCAGCAGGCAGGTCAGGAGAGGTCTGCCATGCCATGTGGGTCAGTTCCCTAACGGGGAATCAAATTCATGCTGCAGTGGCTGCAGCTAGCTTCATAGAGCTGTGCTTGAACCCGTTGCGCCACCAGGAAGGGCCCGAGATGGGCATTTTTAATCTTTACTGACATAGTCAGTAAAGATAAATGATCTATAGTCTTAGGAAAACAGAAAATACTTCTCCAATAAAAGCTAAAAAATTCTCTTAGCTTCAGGAATCTTGTTGCTTTAGTTTCCAGATTTGTCAAAAATAATTTCTACATATATAATTCCCATTGTATAGCTGGGCACTCCAGCCTAATCATTTAAGACCACTATTTCATGCTTCTCTGGATTACTTTGTTTCCTTTATTGCATTGTCTCCCCCTTGTCACAAGGACTCTATCATTTTCTTATCCAGCACAGCCTCAAGCTCAGAGCATAGTAACTATGAGGCTCAACCAGCTTCTCTCTATTAGCATTCTTGAAATATATTGAAAAGAATAATCAATGACTGTAATCACTTGGGTTTGTCTTCATCTAAACACCTGGTCACGTTAGCATTTCCTTACATATATTATGTGTATACATGTACACATACACACACACATACATATTCTCACAGAATGTGTGACATACGTGTCTCACAGAATGACATATAACATTAGTTTCAGGTGTACAAAATGTTTCAGCATTTACATATCTGGTGAAGTTAACTCTGACACATGAGCGTTTCTGGCTATTTTTCCCTGGTTGAGATTTTTATAACTGCACAACCAAAATCCTTGTTATGATGAGTGATTTTTGAATGGGACTTGGTTATGGGACTCTGTGTCTTATCTAAACCTTCTGCAGCTGCATTTCTCCTGATGCACAGGTTGTTGTTTGGAACCCGCCAGCCAGGAGAGTCTGCCTTCCTACTCTCCGACAGTGGCACCCAGGTGCGTTCTCTGAGGAAAAGTGTTCCTGCTCTCTCTGTGTCCATGACGCTGAGGCAGGGTGATTCCTCACCTCCTCTGACACTCCTGTGCAAACACCCTATTTGGACTTCTTGGCCCAGCAGAGGGTAGAGGGGGTGCCCTGGAGTTGAGGGGCTCCATGGGGGGATTTCTTGGTACAGCAAGGAAAATGGGAAGTTTCAGTTCCTCTGAGGGACTTAATGTACAATTTTTTCTGTAGTTTTTCATTGCACCAAGGTGGCAACCACCTGTTTTCTGTCTTTTGGGGTTACTCCTTTCCTGGGCCTTTAGAGAGATCTTTGCTGGGAGATTTTTGTTGGCCTTTTGCTATCTGCAGGTTACAAGCCTTATCAGCAACATACTGGCATCTACAAGGCAAAAACAAAAACAAAAAAACCTCAGGGCACTCAACCCCTGCCCCTGTCTTCTTCAAGGTCCCTGGCGGCTCTGCCTGCTTCTTACCATCTTTCTCCTGTCTGTTTTACATGATGATCAGTATTTTTAGTTACACCCAACCACTAGGGAAAGAAAAGCATGTCTACTTCAACTTCCTAGAAGCTGAAATTCACAGGTGAACTGCTTCCTTGGGTCTTCTTTTACCCAGAACAAAATCTGAAGTCATTGTGCCACAATTTACAACCAAACTTCACGTAAGTCAGTTCTGAACAAATATGTGAAAGTTCCTCCAAGCTAGGTGGCCCTTGTACTTAGCTGTGCTTCCTGGGCACTGGTGTCCTGAAGATGCCAGTAATGGTTTCCCACTGGATACAAGAATCCGTCTCTCCCATGGTGCCAACAGAAGCCTTGGCCTCACTGCCACAGGGCACCGTAGGGGCACACGCCAGCCCACAGAATCCAGGGTGTCTGGGAGAGAGGATTTTGAGAACTCTACATAGCTTATGGGATATTAAAAAAAAAAAAAAAAAAGACAGACAAGTACCAATGGTGAATCAGAGAAGACAAACCTAAAATAGCAATAACCAAAATGATAGAAAGCAAAACATTTCATAAAGGAAAGTCAAATAAATAACTATGGCAGTTTTTTTCTGAGCTTTCTACATACAATCCAGGTGGTGAGTTCAACCTTGCAAAAAGCAAAATCCCTTCTTTTTAGCTCTGAATAAGATTCCCCTGTCCGAGTGCCACAGTTTATGCACTCATTTCCTGAAGCGCCGCTTATTTACCTCTCAGTTTTAGCATTAATGAATAAAGCTGCTATCCAACTATATGCAAGTTTTTGAGTGGACATAATTTTCAACTCCCTTGGATAAACACTAAGTGAAGCCACTAGATTGTCTGGTAAATGCATATTTAGTTTTTGTTTGACCCCAAGAAGCCGTATCACCTTGCACTCTCACCAGCAACGATTCAGTTCCTCCATATCCTAGTAAACTTCTGGTGGAGTCAGCTTTCCAGATTTTGGCCACTTCAGTAGAGGTGTAGTGACTTCTGTTGATTTGTATTTATCTAATGACTAACAATGCGGGAATCTATTCATGTCACTTTTTGCCAGTTGTATATCTTCTTTGGAGACGTATCTCTTAAAGTCTTTGACTCTTGTTTTGTTGTTAATCAATTTTTTTTTTATTTTTTGTATGTTTTAAAAAATAGACCTTTATCAATGTCTTTCACAATCCGCTACTTTTTTTCTCATTCTCTTGACGATATCTTTCAGAAAAGTTTCTAATCTTCATGAAGCCTACTTTATCAATTCTTTCTTTCAGGGGCCATGACTTTTTTTTTTTTTTTTAATTTATTTGTGCATACAGAACTGGGGTACAGGCCAGAGGCTCAGGGGCGGTGAGAGGCTTCACCAGAGACAGTGGGGAGCAGAACAGGCAGATTGACGAAGTACACTGCTGAGGGGAGCAGCGGGCGGGTCAGGAGAGGTCTGCCGCACCATGTTGTCACCTCCCGGGGCAGGCGGGGATCGAACTCATGTGGAAGTGGCTTTAGCTTCTTAGTGCAGTGCTTTCACCCGCTGCGCCACCAGGGAGGGCCTCAGGGGCCATGACTTTTAATGTTGGTCTAAACTCATCCATATCAAGGTCATCTACGGTTTCTCCTGTTATCTGCTAAGCGCTTCAAATACAAAAATTGTGATATTCTTACAGTTGAGTCATTTCTGTTGGTGATGGCTAGTGGGGACATCTAGTCAGCAGATCTAATGGCAGGTAGAATGTGAATTTCTGAAGATCTCCCCAAAGCACTTCTTTTCCTCACCCAGATTATATGTAAGAAATAAAGTCAGAAATAAGATATAAATAAAAAAATAAAAGAGTGGCACAAGGAGAAACTAAATATTACTGATAACACTAGAGGGGAGGACATTGCACCCTCAATATCCAGAACTGACAGATGCCCCCACAGGTGGAGTGAGGCTGTGACCTGTTGCCCCTGATAGGGCTCGCTGAACTTGCAGGCGTTACAGCACAGTACTGAACTGGCTCCCCGGAGGAAGAAGAGAAGCTGAGCAGAGCACACCCAGGTATTTACATTTCAAATTTACCCATCAAAGAAATTACTCCCCTGGGGAAGCGCTAATAAAGTGGTGGCAGGAGGTCAGGAGTTACACTAATTACATTCCCTCCACATGGAAGAAACATCAAAAGTGGGGAGGAACTTCCACCTCTCGACACCCCACCTTCCAACAGTACATTAAATCCTTTTTTTTTTTTAATGCCTCCAGTTCACAAATAGGTAAGAATTTAATATGATTGGAAGTATTTTCTAGAATTTGAGGACCCAGAGATTTGCATTGAAGAACTGCTGGAGTTCACGCACAGGGTGGAGCACATACTACCAGTGTGTTCTCTTCCAGAATGTTCTATATTTGGTCTTTCGTCTTGATCCCGACAAGGACAAAAGGGCTTATATTAGGAAGTGGTGAAGGGGGTCAGGGAAGAAAAGGAAGCAAGTAAAAGAGGTAGACCAAAGGAAAGTCAAAGAGAAGCTGAGGAAGGACGTGTGCACTGCCAGGCAGTACCAGCCCTTTACTGTCACTCCTGCGCTTGCTGTACACAGTTAGAGCTGGTTGGTCTCACGATCTGGAATCCTAACAAGCAAGGGCGAGGCAGGGTGGAGGGTCCTGTTGGAGGGCATTTCTTTACATTTTCTTTCTTATTCTCTAAACAAAAATTTATCTGGGGAATAGAGTTTAGGGTGGGGAAATGTGTATTTCTAGCTGACATTAAAAGAGGATGGAGCAATTCAAAGCTGCAGTTACTACTGCAAACACCTAAGGGTCTGTGCCAAGACTTTCCTGGTTTGGGCAGTCTCAGGGGCACAATCACCCATCCTGCATGAGGCCAGAGCACAGCTCAGAGGCGGGGCTGGAGGTCCTGACCTTTGGGTCAGTGTGAGCAATGGGGTCTTTACCTAGAATCATGCTTGGTTCAAAGAAAAGCATACTTAGTTTTTTGTCTGAAAATAAAAACCAAGTTCATGAATTTGGGAGCTGGATCACCAAAAAAGGGAGTGCGTGGTCTGCTGGCCATTCTCACTTTTTGTTTTATCATACAGGGATTTGAAAAGAAAACTTTCCCTTGACAAAGTTTCATTGATGTACAGTGTACCTGGCATTGAATGATCTTTGAGATGGCAGTTGAATTGTGGTCACTGACATTTTCACTAAGTCTCTGTTTAGAAGCTATTGAGGAGATAGTCATCATCGGGCCCCCAATTGAAGAACATAGAGATAAAGGGGTCAGAGTGAAGTAGATCGAAATCACCACTTACACGCAGCCACTGTAGTGGGTTGACTGGTAGTCAGGACACCAGCTTAGGTGGTCAGTAAGTAGGTAACACCTGGGATTACTTTTCACACTGGTGGAAAAGTGTGGTGAGCTGAAGAGCTATTATGTGCAGTCCAGGGAAATTAATAGTTATGCCTGTGTATCAGTTCAGATTTCTCTCAAATATTAGGAATCCCTCCTCCCTAAAAAACTGACAATAATTGAGCAATTATTTTTCTCACTGAGCCAAAATATTGTCAAGTCAGCAGATTGAGGAGGGCTACATTGCTACTTGATGACAGCAAAATCAGTGTTCTTCCCTAGTCTACCAACTGTTGCCTCAGATGGCACAACGTAGCTGCCTTAGCTTCCTCTATCTCACTCAGGCTTCAGGCAGGGAGATTTAGGAAAGAGGAAATTGGGGTTCTAAATGTCTACTGGTTTCACCAGGATCAATGCCATATGCTAAGAAGCCATTTTGTTCCTGAAACAAGGACATGAATTTTGAACCCAGAATCCTTTGAGTCTGTTCAGACTGGACACACACGGCAACCCTGACCCGTTTCTTCATAATAAACTGGTTCCAAAGACTTCTAACCAAAATGAAGCTGTAAGATCAAAAATGATATTTAAATGCTACAAATATCAGATCTGGGAATAGCCTAGTTTTCCAAGGTCTCCTTGAATATCTAAGTCATCCTTCATCTTGAAACTAAAAGACCAAGGAAATAAACCTTTACTTCTCTGAAAAAAACTAAAAAAAATAAGTTTTTGCAGGAATAGGTTTTCCCCAAGAGCCACCTCCTGAAGTAACGAGAAAAAGGTGCATTATCTCAGACATTGTACCTATGACCAGAATTACACTGAAAGAAAACAGGTCACCCTAGGAAAAAAAAAACTCACACAGAAAAAGTCTCTCAGAATATATAGTAAACTGTTTACAGTGGCCACTCCTGATAGAAAGGAACAAGGAAACAGGACAGCAGAAGGTAGGGGAGATTCCAAAGTATATTTTACATACTTGTTATGCTGTGTAAGTGAAGATGATGCCTCTACTGTAGTTGTCATAACTGCTGCCACAGGGTGCTCACAACACATGGAAAAACTGGGACTTGATTTTTTTTTTAAGTATTATTTATGCATACAAGAACTGGGGCACAGACCAGAGTGTGGGGTGTGCTATCTTCACCAGAGACAGAGCAGGGAGCAGAGCAGGCAGATGGACTGAAACACACTGCTGAGGGGAGCAGTGGGCGAGACAGAAGTCTGCTGCGCCACAAGCGTCACTCCCTGGCCGGGGATCGAATTTGTGCTGCAGTAGCTGCCATAGCATCGCAGTGCCAAGACTGGACCCCTGGACCATCAAGAGGCCCGGACTTAATGTCTAAAGGGGCTATGAACTAGGCGCACTAGTAGCGATGAGGTCCCATACACATGGACCCTGACTTCAAGCAGACATGAGGAGGCGTGAAAGCAAATTACTGTGACCCAAATGGAGAAAGCGATGGAACAAAGAATCTCAGAAGTATCATGAGAGAAGACAATTTCCGGTATGCATATATCAAAATAATAGGAACCAAAAAATTTTTTTAAAAACTTGTTTAACTTCTCTAAAAACAAGTTGATACCATCTTAATCTAACAATGTACAACCTATTTACTAATTTAAGCAATTACAACTCCCAGCAGTACCAAGGAGAGAACTGCGAGAACCCAAGGGCAGAGCGAAGCAGGTATTTTGAGACTTTGGGGGATAGAGAGCAGTTTTCCAGTCACTGGAGTAGGGGGTGGAGTCCACAAAACTCTGCAGAGTTCCTTTAGGACATCCTTCCTCTTAACACTTTAACCTTAGAGCAATTTTCTGCTTTTAAATCTTAAGATTCCAAATGAAAGGCCAGAAATCATTTTACTTATCCTGCTATAGAAATACAGTCTGGCACTAACACCCACTGTATTCATCCATGAGTTCAACTTGTTGAACATTCAATTTTCAGGAATTGGGGAAACATCCAAAGTTGAACGAGATGAGGCTATCACCTCTACCTCTGAGGAGAGTAACACAAAAATAAATCATTAATGAGTGTGGCATCTTAAGTTTTTTGACAGAAATAATACATATACCTAGGGGAACAAAGAAGACCAGACACAGAATAAGAGGAAGAAAGACTACCCAAAAGATAGGATATTAAATGTAATCTTTATTTGAAAAAGGTGGAAATAGGCAAATGGATTTTATGTAGAGGGGCCAGCATCATCCCTCAAGAACTGTACACTGTCCTTCAAAAATATTTAATTCCTCAAATTATGGTCAGACTAGACTATGAGACTTAGCTCCCAACTAAGTATTTCCCTATCGGAGAAATACATTTTTTTTTTAATGAATCCAAAATCAAGAACCCATGATTTTGCAGAACTGCCATCTTCAAGTAAGTCACCAAAATGGCCAACGCAAAGAGAAAGAGAAGCATCTGCTGTGAGTGCGCCAGACCTCTCAGAAAGCCAGGAATAGTTGGTTTGGCCAGATACATGCCAGTCTCTAAGATGAGACTACAAACACCAAGGGGATGGCTCTGTTCAAATAGGAAGGCACCACAGGTTACCACAGCAATGCTGGAAGTCCATAATGTTACCCAGCATGCAGTTGGCATTGTTGTGAAGAAGGAGGGCAAGATTCTTAGCAAGAGGATTGTGGTACTAAGCATATGAAGAACTCCAGGAGCCAGGATATCACCCTGAAATGAAAGAAAATGGTCAAGAAAAAAAGGAGGCCAAAGAAAATAGTACTTAGGTTCCGCTGAGGCACCAGCTTGGTCCACCCAGAGAAGCACTTTATGAAAACCCATGCAGCCTAACTGCTAGAGCCTATGCCTGTGAATTCAGGGTATGGGAGGGGTGAAGTAAATAAATAAATAAAAGATTCCTGAACTATTTAGGAAAAAGTTGTGAGCAAGCTGAAGAACTAATTTATCGTGGAATCAGAAACAACCATCCTCTCCTCCCACCCCACCACCACCTTTCTATTTTCAGATCACTTTCTATCCAGGATTCCAGCACACTGACTAGCTGGCAAAAGCAGTGAGTCACCAATTATAAGGTAACATCATCTAATGGATTTTCAGTGAAACTCCAAGGCACTGGCCTCCAGGGCCTTCAGCCTGAGAGCGTTTGCTTCCTCTCTCCCAAAGGGCTAGAGTGCTTTATTGCTCAGTAAACAGACCACTCCCTTCCTCTCTTTGCTTGTGTCCCTTAAAATCAATTGTTATCTAAGCAACTTTTGCTTTAATTCCACTTGCCGCAGAGAAGATAGAAGGAGCCAACACTGGGCCAACATGATCCTGTTGTAATCACCCTTTTCAAAGAAGCTGGCAGATACAATGCCCACATCAGGCAAGGGCTTATTTCAAGTCCCGGAGGCACTGGTTGACACTAACAGGCAGCCTGGTCAGGAAACACACTGAGTGAAGATGGAGTAATAATGCCTACCTCTTTCTTCGGCATAAATCTCAACTAATCCTCAGGTACATATTATGCTTCCCAACAAACAGGTGAGGAAACTGAGGCTTTGGTTAAGCAAATTGCCTGAACTTGCATGAGAGTTGACTTTGAATCCACGGTTAATCTGGCTCCAAAACCCAGTCTTTCTGTTACACAAAGCTGCCTCTTTTAGTAATCCATTGATTCCTAAGATAAAGATGTTAGTGGGAAGAAATTAAGTTTTCTGAGGCAAGAAAAATAAACTATATGGTAGAGTAATTCAATTCTGCTCCCTTTACAGGATTATGGAGGAAGTAACTGTCATTTCACACCAGTTTCAATGTCACAAGGCTCCCATCCTGTCCCCGTGCTAACACACCTCAGCACCACAATATATATCAATAATTACATTAAACATCTTAAGAGACCAAGCGCACCACAATATATATATATATATATATATATATAAAGGCCTGAAGATCAGAAGGTTTCTCACTCAAGGGAGGCTGCAAAGTAGGAACTCAAATGCCAACTAACCCTTCAAGATCTGTATTTATGTGCATTGTCCTTTCCCTGCAAGAAGTGATCCATTGGTCCTAACACTTTCTATCATATATATACGAGGAGCTAGAGGGAAAGGATTCAGTGAGGAGAAAGGCATTGGCAGCATCACTGGCCCAAATTTCTAGAACCTCAAATCGTGGGAAGAAAAGGAGCTGTCTTAGGGGCACATTATTGCACTGAAATTTCTGGTGATTGAGACTGGAATATTAATTTCCCCAAAACTCCCAGATGACTGTCACACACTTTATTGAATTACAATCACAGCTCAAGAGAGTGAGCCCAAGAATCAGTCCATCAAGAATCTATCCCTAGAGATCCCATAGGATTAGGGAAATGTAAGACTCAGATGCCTTTTAAAGTTCCTAACTCTCCATGAACTGATGCAGCATGTTTTCCGAAGTCTGTTCATCATTTAAACAGTCTGAACCTGGGAAGTGATACTTCACACATATTCTATCACCACCTAGGATATTAAAGAGGTCACCAGTGCCAGGGAGCAATTAAGAGTCTGTAGGTCATGTCTCTGAATGTCTGAGATAGGGATTAAATTTCTAGAGCCCCAATCACAGAATGTATAGGCAACCAAGTCACTATGAAGGAATTCAGATAACTAAAGAACTAAGTTTGATGGAAAGGAATAATAAATGTATTACCACAGAGGGACTTATGTAGAAGTGCGGTCTTATACTTCCAGAGTTCATACTTTCCGGCAAATTTATTTGCTACTTTTCATATTTTAAGGATAGAGGCTGCTCAAATTTCTACTGAGCTTTGGGAAAACTTTTGTTTTACTTGTTGACCTTGATAGACTTCTGATACAGCTGAAAGACTAGCTGCTGCTGCTTCTCCTTGTGTCAATGAGGGTAAAGTGTTGATTTAGTTAAAACAAACACAAAAGGATGGAATGTAATAAGGTAGTTCTTTTTGCAAGCATGATAGAAAAACAATCTCTAAGATTCTATGAACCGGAAGTGCATGGTTTTGGCTTGCTATGACCTCAGCTCTTAAAAGGGTAATATCCTCTCTGCTTAGCCACTGGATTTTTTTAAATGAATTTTTATCAAAGTGGCTTCTCTCCCCCCAGAAGCAGGCAGCTCAAAGTCTCAAAATAAAAAAGTTAAATAGACAACATCAGAAAAAGTTCAAGCAGTAAAAACTAGTGCATCAAAATAAACTTTTTTTTTACTTTTTATGAAAGAAATAGGAAGTGAACTTTTTGATAGCTCCTTAATAACTCAATGCTTCTGCACCAAGTGAGAATGCAAGTTCATAAACAGGTCTGATCCAGGATGGCCATCAATCTTTTGCAAAGTAAAAAGAAACAAATTTTCATAGATGACTTTTTCTCATTTATTAAAATAAACTGCAATCTGTCTCCTAAAATTCAACTTACTATGCCAGCTAAAATGATGTTCCAAACCCCAACCTAGTCACATGCCAAATGTTCTCATCTCAAATAAGATCTGCCATATAAACACTTTGGTGAAACCAATGTGGCAATAATATAGTGCAAGTCTTAAAAATAATTTTTAAAAGGATACATCACAGCTCACATTTCAACATCTACAGAACTTTATTAATAAGCAAAAACATGTGCACGTGTTCTATATATAAGCAAGGACATTTCCATAACATTAAGAGGCATGGTTACCTTCTAGCAGTTACTTTATCAAGAATGACGTTTTTAAAAATAGACTAATATATTTCATGACTGTTTGAATTAAATAAACAAAATATCTAACAGCAGTTTAAAAATATAAGAGCTTCTTGCTTAGTATCTACCATAAGCTGGAACCATTCATATATAACCACTTCCATTTAAAAAAAAAAAAGATTCTACTTCTGTTGTATAGGCCAGATGGTTAGGAAAGGCTGTGACGATCAGCTCCCACCCTCATGCTCCAAATTCTTCTCTCAAAAGGAAGTGGGCTGAGGCAGGCACTTCTCAGTACAGAGTATGGTTACATACAAGATGGCCATTAAGTGTATCCTCCAGACTGGGACATTGAAAAGTAAGCAGAGCACTGTTTAATTAAGCTGAGAAAACACAAATAACCAACAGTCTTCTGAGCAGATTTAGGACATATATTTCTCTAATTAAATACAGTCTCAAATACATTATCATCATTATTTTTGCACTTCTGGAAAATAAAGAACTCTGAATTTTTCTCCAATTAAACTTTCTGAACACCACTTTCCCTATATGAGAGATTTAACTGAAAATATCAGTGGTTGTTATTATAGGTTAAAATTTATGAACCACCTCAAAGCCATGGGATATATCTTGTAGACTTCAAAATAAAAGATTAGAGACTAGTATTTTGTTTTCTATTAGACTTTCATTTTAACTATGCAATAGGATTCATCTTCAACTTTAAATTTTTTAAATGTATCCTGAACATAGGACAAATTAAAACTTCTCTCTTGAATAAATAAAAATGGATTATACTGGCCATAAATAGCTTCTTCAATATAGTAACAAATTTTTGTATTAACTTCCGAGCCCCAGTTCACATTCATTCAAAAATTGTTTAGTCACCCTAACACTTTTCATTCTCAACCTTTAAGGCAAAGTGCAAAGATGGTATGCTCCCCAAATATAACGGCAACTATTATATCCGAACTCACGGGAAATGAGCAGCATTGTATCAGCATGGAAGGGATGTAAATTCAAAAAATAACATTCTGATGCCCTGCTTGGACAATGAGATTCAAGACTACAATTGAATATAGAGGATAAGGTAATGTGCACATTTGAATCTTATAAATTTGAGGGGAAAAAAATCAAAACAAAAAGAAATGTTTTGATGTTGGATCAAAAGGGACACATCCATATTCAGAAGTACAAATTACCACAAAAATGAAAATAAAATTTAAAAATAGTGTTTGATAATGGACCAAGTTATTTAAAACTACCAAGTATCATAGCTTAATGTTATTTAACAGTTATTAAAAGAACAACACATGGGTCTACAGGATATTAACGAGACAAAGAAGAGATCTAGCATGAGTTTACATTTCTGATAAATATGTTTTAATTTATTTCCAGCTAAGGCAACTAAATATTTTTGCTTTCCTTACCCCCATAGTATTGTTTAAAATCAAGGGGTATAACATATGTACTTGATTGAATGAGGAAAGCAAAATTTAGGAGGCTCTGTTAGCAAAACGAAACTGCATGTTTTACTTATCAAACACAATGATATAAATCAGAAACAGAGAAATACAAAAGAAGTTATAAAGCATAACAAATTTTATTTTTTCAGAAATGGAAAGTGTCCCTGAATAGTTTTAGATGTATCTTTTAGTTGCAGTGCCTAGTAATAAACAATTACCATATTTCTGTATTAATGATTAAACTAAATACATTCTGTATTAATGTATAAACTAGACTATAATTCCCATCATTTCTAATCTTGGCATTCAAAAGAAAAAAAGATGAGACATAAAATAATTTGCACAAGGCAGCAGCTTGCCAACACAGATTCCACTTGCAATAACTGTCACATACAGACACACTCTCAAGCACACATCCACACCCCTCACCCCTCTATTTCACAAAGTCACATTTCTCTAACTCAAAACCAGACATTTCCCATAGCTTGATTCAGGAGGTAATATTAGGCTAACCCTAATATTACAGCGCAAAAAGCTATTAATTGCAGTTTTTATTAAGTTGAACAAACTAAAAAGCTAAAGAAAAAGAAATTACAATGATATTGAAAGATTATTTTTATTGAATTTTTAAAAGACAAATGAAAATGAGAATATCTTATTCAGAAAATTAATTACCTAAATGAAATAAATATATCTAATACAATCTCTTCCTGCAAAAATTTCTAAAATAGGAAATGCCAAAAACCAAGTCTAATTTCAGAAACCCTAAAACTGGCATGTCCCTTAAAAGAAAAAAAGAACTTCTTTATAAAGGACATGTAGAATACTCACATTTGCTTAAAATTTGTTCTAAAAAAGAACTCTATCTGTAACATCCAAATTTTTTCTATATATTAAGTTCACTTAATTTATAATTAATGAAAAGATACCTAGACACAATTTCTAAGAAAACAATGAAGAAAGAAATTTGTGCATGGTTATTTACACAAAGAGCTTTGCTAAATAATGTAGAGATCATGTTCAAAAATTTGACAAAGCCTGTCTAATAATCAGCACTTTAAGTCTCAAAAAAAACTTCTTTATATATAACAAAGGATATTTCATGTATAGAGCTATTAGATAAATCTAAGACCAGAAACTATAGTATTGGACATGGTTAATAATTTCATTTTTATTATACTAAATGTCAGCTCAGAAGTCACTGGCATCTACATGCTGGAAGACCATTTTCCACTCAACTCTTTCAATTATATCAAACACTGATTAACCAAATGTGACTGAATTTTACTGCTACAACTTTGTTTCTTTCAAGTATAGGAAAATCTTTTCAATGGGCACATATGCTAATGTGCAAAACAAATGAAATATAAATACTTAAGAGAATGAGCAGAAATGGTTTTAAAATATGAACCACCCTGTCATTCCACTTTGAAGCTCTAACTTTTCTTCACTAATTTGGCTTTTGTTATTAGTAGTCTTCTATCCTGTTAAAGTTGTAGGTTTCGATGATCTGGAAATTTCACATTGGTGTAAGAAAGGAATGTCCAGCTGATGCAGTCTAGGGAACAAAGAAAGAATTAATCTTAATATGTATTAAGTTGAATTTATAAATAACAAAATATATAGTGTAAATATTAAATATTACAAACAATACAGCAAAAACCCAATTGTAACATTACATCAAGTATATAATATTCTTTTGTTAGAGACAACAAAGTAACATATAGCAGAATGTATTCTAGGCTTTAAAGCTTCTGTAGGAGAAGTGTAAAAAATGTTACGTGTAAAAAATGTTTACATCATATTTCAACTCTTAAAAATGCAAAAAAGATATTCAGACTGACTATTCACAGAACATCAGTTGAAGAAGTAAAATTACTTTGCCATTTACCTTAACAGTTAATATTGACACTCTTAATGTAACTGCTTGCAAGTGCATTATACTGGCTTAAAAAAAAAAAAAAGTGACACCTTCCATGAAAGGTAGGAACCTTAACAAGGCATTTAAAGTGGTACTTTAATATGTCCCAGAAAAGCAACTGTATTCACTGTACTCGTCAGCAGAAAGAGTACGTATAAGTGATAAAAACAATTTAAGTAACAAAATCACAAACCACACTATTTATAAAATGAATACTCTGGTATAGTAGCCATGAAACATTTACTTGCACTTACATTCAGAAATTGTTTCAGTAAACATTTTGCTTCTGCAGTTCAAATACTTTAAATGTTCAAATTAATTCTAGATGTGAAACAGGCTAAGGAATAAAGATATGAGGTATTTTTATGTAAAGATAATAAGTGCACAATAAATAAATGTGAGTACTATACACAAAGCTTCCAGAAAACCACTGGGTTAGCTAGTAAAACAACCTCTGCTCAGTTCCTTATATTCTTTATTTAAGCTATAGACTGCACTGTTCATACAAACTGTCAACATTAAAAAAGCAGTAACAGAGTTCCCTGTTCTATTTTCTTCATGTAATTTTTACTCTAATCCAGTTTGTTAAGGTCAGAACATGTACATGGCAAACTGCTTTTCAAACAGAATTTTTGTTTTTTCACCAGATGTTTATGTGGAATCACACTGTTTTGTGCAAAAACACCATCCCTTCTATGTAAGTGCATTGTCATATTTTGTTTCTCAAGCCTTCAAATTTTGTGTGATGACTACTTGGCACGTCTTGTAAGTCAATTTTTTAAAGTTTTAAAAGTCTCATTTAAAGTTTCCATTTAGTCACTATATATTTAAATTTATGAATTTTAGAATTTAGAAATTCTCAAAGTTTTCTTAAACTTCCTAAATTTCAATGAACAAACTGGTTAATAGTATAAAAACACATTAAATGCTAAATCTGAGTAAACAACGCAAGTACACAGTAAACAGCAAGTGTTTGGTGAATGTGTGTAAACAAAGGGAGAGGACGGTTAACATGTTACTATGTCTTACCTCTATAGCAAGAAGAAGTATCTTGTTCTATGAGCAGCTGCCATACTTTCAGACATGTTTCTGACTTTTAGATAATTAACAAACCCTCTGAAGAAAAGAAGCAGACCTGAGGAGATTGAAATAATATATATGTATTATGTTCTTATACAGAAAGGGAGCATGATAAATTTTAAATAATTATAACAAGATTTTCTTAGTTTAAGGAATTTTAATATGTAGGATTCCTTCATTCCACAGAATACCTTACACAATAAAGAGAGCTCCATTATGAGGAAATATAATAAAATGTTAGTGACACCCCCAATTTTTTCAATTTGTTAAACCTAGGTATAACAAAAGGATAAAAATTAAAGTGAAGTCAGTCACAAAAATCCAAAATACATACATTTTTAATGTACACATTTACAAACATATATATGTATATATCAATTTAAATTACAAAGTCATCTAATATATTTAAATAAACTCAACTCACGGAAATCTTACTTTAGAACAAAAATTTCAATTAATCTTAACTGCTAAGCAAAAATATGCTTACTTATATAAAGTATTCTAGAGAAAATATATTCATGTAACCGCTAACAATCATAGGATAAAATCAATAAACCTGTATGGCAATATCAAATGTCCATCCTCTGTAAAGTCTGTACTTCAAGAAATGTTCATTATGTAAATAATTTTAACTACTAGTCCTTATTTTCAAATTGTAGTAAAAAATTAATTTATAATAAATATTAAGAGGAATCAGGAAAGAATACTTAAGAAACAACTGCTCACTAGCTGCTCTAGTGATTCCTTGAATGATCTGGGTAATACTTATTTCAGTTTTCTCCATTGTAAAGTGGCATTTTCAAGTAACCATTTACATCACAGGTATTTTTCATATTAATAAAACAATGCCTGTGAAATGCTTCAAAGTCTCAGATGAAAAACCTTAGCTAAGTATAAAAGCATTATTACTGGAGGTAAGCCTTTGATACATGTAAGAATACAATTCTAAGAGAAACATTTATTAACTCCAGTAAATTTTTAACCAGGTAACGGTGGGAGGCAAAAACATAAAAAGCAACCTTCTTCCCTAGGAAGAGTAGTCTGTTTGCTTAAAATACGAAGTCCCAAACTAAATTTTTATTGCAACTCCAACACAGTGATTAACATACTAAAAAAAAAAAAAAAGAAGCATGGTTATAATAGATTGGAGAAAAGATACACAAATAACAACTTAAACAAGTGAAACAAATTTCAGCAAAATCTGAGTCCATCAGCTTCCCATACCCTAACCCTCCATTTGTGGCTCACTCTGAATCCCACCTTCGTGCCCTTCCAGATGCATTTCAAAGATAATGGTATTATGATCCAAACATAAAAAATTAATAGTACTGAAAAATGTTAACCAAATTATTTGTGATATCCCTTCTTTCTTCTATGAAAATGCTATTCTGAAAGAGATTTTGTTCTCAGACATTTCTAAAATAAGCCAACTCGTACCTAGAAATCAATCACTCAACAGTTATTGTTTCTTGGAGTTCTACAATGTGCTGAACGTTCAAGTATATGTGAGAGCAACATTTTTATCATGGATTAAATTTTCACATAATAATGCAAAATAAATGCAAACACTGTGGCTCCGATGTGAACTGGGGTTGTCTTCTGCATTCTCTCTGCCTCCTATTATATTAAATACACTCATTTAATATGCTTAACAGGCTTTATTTATTTACATTTCTTACTTTTACTTATACTCATTTAATATGCTTAACAGGCTTTATTTATTTACATTTCTTACTTTTACATAGTAAGTTCAAGGAACACAGCATTCATGAAGTCAAAACAAAATCAGCAATGTAAGCTGGCAAATGTTTGTATGAGACTGATTCTCCAATAAAGTTACAACACATTTAGAATAATTTCACTGTAGCTATTAAAGAAAGAATATAGGATTTAGGAACTTAAATAATCACTAAGAATTTGTATCCCAAAGGATCCTGAAGAGCCAAATAGCATGACTAAATAAAAACTCAAAGAGAACACTGCCACCTACTGAAACACTAGTACTTTCAGTATAATTACTGGAGAAATGCAGGCTTTTAAACCTAAGAAATGCATTCATTCCAGTAAGTAAGTTTGAAATGTGGACTAAAGTTATAATGCAATAATTAACATAATTAGCAAACATCTGAAGTAAAAACCGCAGGGAACACAAATTGGAAAATCATAGAATTCATCAATATCAGTGAAGAGACATACCTAATAAGAAGACAACACAGCAGAAGTTCTGTGATCACTAGCCATGAAGTCTTTCCTATGCCTGGCTGAATAATGATTAATGTAGGACACATTTCAAAAGTGTAAAGCAGGTTTCCATGATCCAAAAATAAGAGAATGGATAAAACTATTCTACTGTCAATTTCATGAAAAGAGATAATGCACACGTATATTCAAAGAAGAATGCTGAAGACATTTTGTAATCATGCTAGAAATATAAAAATTTTTCAGTATTCAATTATTCAATAATAATTTTGTAGTACTCAAAAACTATCAATTTTTTAACTGGCAGGCTCTGGATTTTAAATCAAGAAAATCTAAAGTATTACATAGATTATTTGAATATCTAAACATATGAATTTATCTATCACAGAAAAATTATGTAAGTGGCAACAATTTATTTATACCTTATAATTTCATGAAATTAAAAAATTAAACTAAATGCAAATTAAAAAACTGAAGTGTATTAAAAGTTAGCTTACCAAGTACAAGAAATATCCACCAAAGCCAATACTGTCCATTGAAATATCCAGTAAAATAATCAGAAAACTGTGGAGTGAACACAAATACATTAGCAATGCTCGCATAGCTAAATTGAAAATTGTGAATTAGTCTGCCTCATGATACCTCAAGTAATGGTAAGCACTTGAAAACATTATAAAAATGAGGAAATACAGCAGGACATGTATATTTGAGGGAGAGAATGCATATAATAGCAAATTCATGCAAAAATATTTATCAGAAACAAGTTCAAACTGCTTGTAAGAATGATAGATACATGCTATGTAATCTGAATCCATTAAAGAGTTCACGTCAGTTCTTTCTTCATAATCTCTCAAAGCCACAACTACTGTCCCAAGCACACTACAGCAACCTGCTGCTTTAGATATTAACACCAAAAGCCACATTAGTTTAATCTTATCAGATGGGGATGTTCTACTGACCTCTAAAAAGAAAAGCTTTTGACCTTCTGTACACCCCCTACTGTTAATCACTGCCAAGAATACTAGGCACATAAAGACCCCCAACTCATTAGAGTCTTTTTATTTTCAAACTAGATGCTCCAGCATTCAGTTCCCAACCGTGAGTTGAAAACAGCTAAATGAACCTTGAAGTGGCATTTCAACAGTTCCTATTAGTGGCCATAGTAGACAGTTTTATATTCTCTGTGAAATGAGAATATGAACAAACAGATGGAAGGCGGAGCTCAATGATAGTGGACACAGGTATATTTCCATGTGAGACTCCAGACATCAATGATTTGCCATTTAAAAGTTTAAAGAATCAGTCTAATTGTCTACAGAGTTATTTCAGATAATTCTGCCCTTTTACCCATTAGCAACTAGACAATGCCATAAATAAATACTTACGCAAAAAATACAAAAAATAGACTTGTTTTATCTATTCTGTTCCCATTGGACAACTGAATCTGATTCAGCTAAAATTGATTTTTCATAAGTACAAATTTGCCTTCAAATTTGAAATCATTTAAAATTATCTCCAGCTTCATAGGTAATTATTTCCAACTATTACTGGAAAATTTCCATAAAGTTTAAAAACATATAGCTTTAGAACTTATAAAGCTTATAGCTCTAAAGATAGCAAAAATGCTTAGAAATTGTAAATTATGTCACTGTTGAGGAAACATATCTATTAAAGGTTATCTAAGTCTGTTTGTAAAAACCATTTAAGTATTTTCACAGGATGTCTTGCAATTAATAAATGAGCGATGATGTAAATTTTCTGCTTAGCATTTTGGAAATTTTTAAGCACCATTAAAGATGCAAATCCAGCAGACTCTGGGAACTTTAAAATACATATACAACAAGGGAAAAACTAAAATATTGGAAAAATATAGCTTGTAAAGTAGGACTGCACTACACTAAATTTTATTCTAGTGATTAAAAATGGAAATAAAAAATTTTCATAGAAACTTTAGATGCTATAGAACAAAATTTTCTAATTTTTAAATAATCTAATGTATAACATTACCTACTAACAGACAGAAAATTAAGCTAAATAATGAACTACCTTCACCTTGAAGTCAAAGACTATGTAAACTAATAAATTAATAAGATTTTTAAATTCCTTACTAAGTCATCAAAAGTGTTTAAAAATACTAACACCATAAGGTTGAGCCAAGTTGATAAACTGTTTTTTTTAAATAAGTAAGTCAATCAAGTTGATGGGCTAATCAGAGGCTGCTGAAAAGAAATTTGGGGTGGGGGGGAATCAACAATGAGAATGTATCTGATTTTATTTTATTAACTTAACATCAATATTTATTGCTTATATCCTATTTTCAAAAAGACTTGCTAGTTTTATTAAATAATTTTAAGGAAACAATAAAAACATCAAAAAGCCTTAGACTGAAAAAATATCAGGATCTTGAGCTAAAGATAATTATGTTAAATCTGAGATGCGTGGCAGTTTAGAAACAAAAAAGTAAAGCAGCAGTGTAATTTATAAATTATCGTAATAAAAGGAAAACACCAGGTTTGGGGAGAAAACCTTTCTCTCAAAACTAAATTGCAAAGAGAATTTATTGTTTGCAGCATCATAATAAAAGTCAAAGTATAGTGTCATAGAAGCAAAACATAATTAAGAAAACAGGCACTGAATTCAAACCAGGCAAGGCTCTAATCCCTACAGAAACTACAGAATATTGAGGAAGTTATCAGGCTTTTTTTATTCTTAGTTTCATCATCAACAAAGTGACTAGATGTCACTAGCATTACTGATTCAGATAGGGGTAAAGAATTTCATGTATGCAATGAACTATGCCTGGAACATATTTAGTGCACAATAAATGGCAGCTGTGTTATTTTATACAAAAGTTCTTTTTAAATTCTTATGTCAATTCTCAGTATACACAAAAGGTACAATCATAACTTTAACTCAGTCAAGGTATTCTAAAGATAAACTAAACACTTTTGATGATCAAACTTGATAGAGAGTACATATCTTACAAAACTTTGAAAAGCTTCAGTTTTGAATTTATATACCCCACCCCTATCACAATATGTGAAGGTAATTACTAGGTAATTTCTCCCCTTCTCAACTAGGGGTTTATGAAAAAATGAGCATCTAGAATGATAAATTTACATATTTAGAAGAACTGAAAAAATATATTCAAATTATTTTCTGTAACATAAATGAGAAATGTCATCTGAATTAATTCTATTACTAACAACCAAAGTTCGACATGACTACGTCTCACTCTTGAACTTTTTCTAGTAAAAACTTTTTCAACAGTAGTATGCTTTATAACATCTCACTGATTTATTATAGTCATGGTGGGAACCCACTTTACTTTTTTTTTTTTTAAGATTTATTTATTTGTACATACAGAACTGGGGTACAGGCCAGAGGCTCAGGAGTGGCGAGAGGCTTCACCAGAAACAGAGTGAGAAACAGAACAGGCCGACTGATGAAGTACACTGCTGAGGGGAGCAGCGGGCAGGTCAGGAGAGGTCTGCCACGCCATGTGGTCACCTCCGGGGCAGGCAGGGATTGAACTCATGCGGAAGTGGCTTTAACTTCTCAGTGCAGTGCTTTAACCCTCTGCGCCACCAGGAAGGGCCACCACTTTACATTTTTTGAAATAAAATTAGAACAAGAATCTGCCAGGGAGCAAGTTTTACAATGACTCAGGATTTAATCAGGTCCCAACCAAGAATCAAGTTATTAATAACTAAAACCTGCAATCTGATCTGATAGGATTAGTGAAAACCTGGAGAGATTAAAAAAAAAATTTTAAATAATGGACTCATGAAGTCCATAGTTTTTATATGGGTAATTTTTAAATCAAATTGATAAGGCAGGTACATAACTGAAGTTTATAAAGAATTAGGAGAAGCTGACATATCAGACCTATCATTCAACTGAAATTTTGAGGATCTACGTCATTCAATTAGAAGTCAATGTTCAAATAAATGTTATTTGAAGAAATAATGTTTAATACAATATTATTAACTATATAACAGCATTTAAATGTGGGAGTAGCTTTTAGACTTATCAAAACAATAAACAGCCTTACTTGATCATTCTCCTAGGCCTTATTTTGAAAAAATGTTTTATGAAAAAGGAAGCAACAGGGGTCTTTATGAGGAAAAAATAAAGAGCTGACGGAAGATCATACAAACAATACTACTGCCTGTGTGACCTTTACAGAAAACTATTTTGGGACTAGAAATTGTTGAGATGGGATAACAAAAAGACTTATTGTTTTCCTATACACCATCATATAAATGATAAAATATAGCTAGATAAAACATAATTTCCTAGAATAGGAAATAAGGGAAAATCTTAAACGAAACATAAAGGGAAAAAAGAAAGTTCTAAGTCACTTCAAAGACCTATACTTTACTCCTGAACTCTTAATGCTACTAAAAAAATGGAAATGAGGAGTTAAGTCAACTAATTAGTAGATTTTACACTTCAAATGATTTAAGGAATGTCTGTATCATACAATAACTAATAACCATGATTTACTGAATACATATGTATGTTACACAAAAACTAGGCAAAATGCTTTTATTATTTCCATAACTCACAAAAATTCTTTTTAAAAAACCTATGATAAGCCTATTATTATAAAGAAACCAAAACTTAAAACAATTCTAAAATTTCAAGTTAAAACATAGATATAAAGAAGTTGAGATTCAAACTTAAGTTTTTCTAATTTCAAGTCTTTTCCTGTGTACTAAAACAAGCTGTCATATAAAATTTTAGCATGTTCGCACTGAAGTCACTATAATAATAGGAAGAGCAAGTCTCAAAATAATAGAATTCACATACCCCCAAAAGGAACATTTATAAACTACCTAAGAAATTTTAATTTTAGAGATAAAAGTGGATATGAAGATACTCACCCTGACAATAAGGATCCATTTGATCAACGAAAGACCAAATCCACAGATAGCACCATACCTTCCAGCTATGGTATTGGTGATACAGAAGGATAAGCAAAATCCAAGCCAGTTGAAAATAAATGCCACTAAAAGAGAAAGTTTGTTTAAAGATCACATCTTGGAAACAAATTAAGAGACAATATTAATAGAAAAAGCAGTCTCAATAGAAAAAACAAGTCTCTCAATACCAAGTAAGCCTTTTTAAAAAATAACTTTTGTAAATGTATTCACTATTTGCCTATACATTAAAAACTGGGTAAGTTTGGTCTCTTGTCACTTTGGTCAACGAATGAAATAATTTGTAAATATGGTTCCCAGAGCAAACATCATCTCTTCTTCATACCTAACAAAATTTGCTTTGTATACTCCCTGATAACCGACCTACCTCTACAGTCTGTGTTTGAGGGAAGGCTCCACCCTCCCTTACTCCACAGATGTTAGGTCCTGAGTAGTTTGGGCAGGAAAGGGGTATCAAGGAGAGGGGAATTAAAGTGGGTCTACAATCCTTGCCAATCACTCTTTTTAACAGGACTTGTAAAACACATTGGTTCTTATAAACACAGCAAGAGAAGGGAAGGTGGAATATACAGGTTAAATAGCAGTGACTCTAAATCACTACTGAAGCTGGGTGATGGACATTTATCAAACTATTGCCCAAATTTATATATACCTGAAGATTTCTACAATAAAAATCTGTTTTTAAAAAAGAAAAGAAACGGTCCTTGCTCTGCTCTTTAATGACATGTTTGGACATAGTATCTGGAATTCCCTCTGGGATCATGCTATCAACCTGAGATTAAATATCACTCCAAAATATGGAGAGTGTGAGGAAAAGCAAAGAACGCCAGTCACAACACTGGTGTGCTCTATCCCTGAGATAAGCTTATCCATGAATTTTGTTTTTGACATAATTTCCCATTTGAAAAAAAGAGCTGAAGAGTGTCCAATTTCTTGCAGTCAAAACCACTGACACAAGTTCTTGAGATGTAATGAGAGTGTCCAGTTTGTGTCTAAGAGATCTGTATCGTCAAAATAAAAATAGCCATCCTATCAAAAGTTGTAAAGACCAAGTTGAGCCTCTTCAACCAACCCTCAGGGAAAACAAAGCAAATTATCTAAAAATCTGATTCCACAGAGCTCAAGGAAAAAGCTAACACTTTAGGATAAGTTTAACTGAAATAGCTATTTCTTTGAAGGAGTTCTCTCTCTCAAGTAATTTCTTCCTTTCTAAAGTCCTCTACTCTCAGCTGTCTTGAACAGCTGGGGAAGGTGGAATACAGTGCAGCAGTGAAGAGTGAGTTTTGAAACAGAGAAAGGGTTTGAATCGTGTGCCCCACTCACTCAAGGTGGCCTGGACTCACTACTGATTTCTGTGAACCACAGTTCTCTGACCTATAAGGGCACCTATTTCATAAGGTTGATAAAATATTAAGTGACATCATGAATGTAAAACCTTAGTGCAAAATCTACCTTAGTGCAAAACCTAGCACCAGGTGATGGCTACATAAATATTAGATATCATTACTACTAATGAGCTCTCACTTTACAAGTAAGTTCTATCTTTTCTGTGAAACAATTCCAGGAAACACTCCTGGAAATAAAGCTTGTTTACTCTCTGCTTTCTTTAATTTCAAGCCAAAATACTGTTCAGTACTTTAATATCCTTTCTACCTGTGCTACCCAATGCCACTAATAACACTTTTTTCCTCCTGCCCAAGTAACTCATTCTGATCTACAAGGTAGTTATTCACATTTAAGTTTTTTTAACTATATAAAATTTAAAAATTCCTCAGTCACACCACATTTCAAATGCTCAACAGCCAGCCACATGTGATCTGTAGCTACTATACTGGACACCCCCCGAAAATAGAACATTCTATTAATGGAAACAGCTGCACTATATTCAACTGACAATGTGTGTTAGCCTGTAGGGGAAAATATATCACTTAACCAACCAAAATATAATTCGGTATCTACTTAAAATAAAGAATTTGCAACAACAAATGTTGTAGAAATTCCCACCTGGTGTGTTATACTGTGTAATTACAGACTGTTGTTAATAACAGTTCTCACCTCTCAGCCTGTAGGGCAGGCAGGGGAAGCCTGGGACAGAGAGCTGACTCCCGCCAGCCAACAGCACCTTTACTCCAGTATGCTATAAATATTCTATTATTTTCTAAGCATGTCATGTTGTTAAAACATAGAAAGCATTGATGGTGAAAGCTGAAAACAGCAAAATACTTAAAAAGTATCTACCTTTGATGTGGGTATGCTTCTCATTTTGGAGGGAAAAAAAATTAAGTACAGTTCCTTCAAAATCAGACTTACTACTATTAGAAATCTCATTGCATGCATTCCAAGAACAAAATACAAAAGAGAAAAATCTTTTCTAAGCCATCATATTCTATTTTCGCTCTCTGCCACCAGTATGTTTATCTTTAACCTGTGTTAATGTAATACAGTCTGTAATAAACTAAACTGTGATCCTCAACTACCAAGCTGAAATCAGAACGTTCCAGTATTTAGAGATCGGCCTTTTAGGGAGGTAATCATGATTATGTGAGGTCACATGGGTAGAGTCCTAACCTGAGAGAATTGTTATGTTATGAAGGACGAGTAAGGAACTCAATGAACTCTCTTTCTACACACACAGAGAGGAAAGACCACGTTATGACATACCAAAATAACAGTCATTTGTAAGGAAGAAAGAGAATTCTCACCAGAAATCAACTTTTCCAGTACCCTCATTTTGGATTTCTAATCTACAGAATTGTAAGAAAATTAATTTCCAACTAAAATACTTCTGTAAGCATTCCCTCTTAAAATTCTGGAAGACTTTGAGAAATGTAGATATTAGTTTGTCTTTGCAGATTTGGTAGAACTCACTAGAGCAAAACAATCTGGCCCTAGGCTTTTTGTTTTGGGGAGACTGAATTGCTGTTTCAATTTCCTTGCTTTTCATTTTCTATTTCATTTATTTTTGCTCTGAATTTTATTATTTCTTTCCTTCTGTTAGCTTCTGGTTTTATTTGTTCTTCTTTTTCTATTCCCTATATGGCAAGGCCCAAGATGGAACCTAAAGAATCAACAGACTTATACAGTCTATAGTCCTCAAAGTGAGTTTTTAGGGAGCAAGCAGCAAAGAAGTGGGGCAATTAACCCAGAAAAGTCAGTAAAGAATGCTAAGTGTTGTCCTGACTCTTCATGTCTAAATCATCTTTAGAGTGCCCGTCTTTGTAAAAAAGCTAATCAGGCCGGTTCAGACAGGTTAATGACATGAAAGAAGGTTGCCTATCCCTTAAAATATTATTATTTATTACTAAAAGTAACTGAATCTCCAGTTAAAGACAGGGAAAGAACACTCTATAATTAATATTTCATATATTTTAATTCATTTGATTCTCATACTAGTTTTTTAATGACAAGGTCAGAATCTATTCCATATTACAAAAGAACAAAATGAGATTTAGGAAGCTCCACATGAAGTTACAAGACAAGCAAATAAAAACCTAGGACTGGCGCGTTCAAGTGTCCAGTGATATACTTGTACATACTTTCCAAAGTATGTACAAAAAAAAAACCTAAAACCTAAAAAGGCAGTATTGTATGCTACAGTTTAGCCATTAAATTTACAAGATTATTATTAGAAAGGGAAAAATAGCAACTTTATAGTGAAGAAAACTGGCAAATACCACCTTAGCCTAATATTTGTATCACCAGTAATTAACATACACCCTGATCACTGCCTCCTGATATGATACTCTTAGAAGTGCACATCATTTCTGAGGTATTCTTGGAAAACAACAAACATAATTTGAATCTAGTTTTTTAAGGACACATTAGATAAAAGCTAACTTGAGAGACATTCTACAAAACAACTAGCTAATACTCTTCAAAAGAATCAAAGTTATAAGAAATAAAGTAAATAAAGTTAGGAAACGAAAGTATTCCAGATCAAAGCAGATTTAGGAAACACAGCAAAAAAAAAAAAAAAAAAACAATGCTTAATCCTAAGTGATATTCTGAACAAGAAAAAGGTCATTAGTGGACAAAAAGGTTGCTGACTGGCAAAATTTAAATAATGTCTATCCCCACTAGTCAGTAGTACTTCATTATTGTCATTTTTCTAATACTGATCACTGGGCTGAAGTTACATAAAATGTTAACACTTGGAAAAAGTGCTTGAAAGTTAGCTAGAAATTGTCAAATTTTTGCAACTTTACTGTAAGTATGAAAACTACTCCAAAATAAAGATTAAGAAATTATAAACTTTTAAAAATTTCATACTTGCTTTGAAAATGAAAACTATGAAAATATATATATATATAAAATTCTAAAACTAATAAGTACTTATTAATTTTTTTGACATGGAAAAAATCCATATTAAGTTCCTAGACAAAAAATAATCAACTTTAGTATTCTTAATTCAAAATTGCACAAGGTAAATTTCTGTATTACATTTGGGCATTCTTTGTTTAGACTATTAGTTACTAGTAAAATCATTAAGCTAACCACTTATTAGCCTGAAGAGATTCCCCCCAATTATAAGCAACAAGGTGACAAAAAAAATCCCTTTGCTTGTAAGCAAAACAACTGAATAAAACATACTACTCACAAATTATTTACAAATACTGTATGAATTTCTTAAGTTATACTTAAACAATTTTTAGATACTCTCCTTTTGGTTCACCTATGTCACCCCAAAAACTGTATGAAAGCACATTTCACATAGACAAAACAACTCTTCAATGTATTGTTTATCAATGTGTGGTACGCAAACAGATCAATTGTTCTATATAGCTTTTATGACTGGTCCATAGAAAGAACTTGCTGAATAATGTTCAACATCATTACACTAGAAAATGCATAGTAAAGCTATGAAAAATACCACCAATCTCAATATCAAATGCTACTGAAGATGCAGAGGGACAGGAAATCTCATTCACTGCTAATGAGAATGCAAAATGGTACAGCCACTCTGGAAGACAGTCTGCCATTTTCTTATAAATTGGAATTCATGTTTCAAAACTCTTCCAATTCCTTTTTAAAGTCAAAAATAACTTAATTTTTCTTTAATTATGATTCAAGAATAAGATTGAATAATTAAAGTGATTAATTACTGCTATAACACACTGATATAATGATTCATACATGATATAAAAGCTAATAAACCTTGAGGGAAAAATTTTCTAAACAGAGCCCATTACATGTTTAAGTACTAGAGTTCAAGATAATTTCCACAGACTGGCAACTCTCCAATGAACCAAATCTTAACTTCTAGGATTCAACTTACAAATAACTTATTTCTTTTCTAGTCCCTTAAATTTTTTTTAAAAAAAAGATGAAATAAAAACAAGGTTAAGCATGCATGAGGTATTTCGTGATGATACTTAAAAGGGATTCTAAGAAATAGAAACACTAGCAATGATTATATACTTTCTTTACATTTCTTTACATTTTCTTTACATTTTCTGAACAAGGACAAGAAATTATCTAACCAAATTTGTGAGTAAACTTTTTTAGAATTACATGTGGTAAAGACTAAAATGCAAACACTGAAAACAGAGAAGGCAAGAATTAAAGCAAAAGTTTTAATTAAAATAATCCTACTGATATTGTGGTTTATTATGGTTTTATTTGTACAGTGTATACAACCTAAAGTGCTTAAGTTATAAAATGCATTAAATAAAATCTACGTAGGCATCTTAAAAATTGACAATAGATAGAACCTAGATAATGAGTTGTTTCACTAAGCATGGAAAATGGAGCAAATTGCAATTTGCAGGATAACCACTAGGTGGTAGTAATTACAAATAAATCTATGCTTCTCCAACAAATAAGCTCCAGCCCACCAAAAAAAAAATCAATAAATGAAAGTAAAAAATAATCTATAACTTTACTCTTATAATATTAGTTTAATATTTCTGGAATATGAAGCAGTAAAATACAAGTTATAGAAATGTAAAAGATAATTTATATTAAATATACTGAAATATAAACATTTATAATACCAACATTGCAAAAAAAAGAATCAAGTTTTTAGGTCACCATGCATTTACAACACTGCTCATCGGTGAAATATTTTCAAATCTAAATAGTAAAAATTAAAAAGAAGATAGTAGGGTTAAGTAAAATATGGTAATAGAAAAAAATAACAGTCACTAGGTGATATTAAATAATATTTACTTATAACAAGGATTTAAATTAAAAACACCACCATAAACTGAAACTATTTTCAAATATGTTTTCTCAAAAGACAAAAATATGAAAATTAATGTTTGCACTAATTTTGTAAACAATATGGGAAATTTGTTATCTACATAAAGGGTTACCAGTTGAACTATAACACAAATTAAAAAGCAAGGCTCCTTTTCCAACTTTCCTCTTTAGTTCAAAGGCACTAAATTAAGTCCTCTATCTGCAAAGCAGAATTTATAGATTTATTCAACATGTACCTACAGCACTAAATAGACTTGCAGCATTCTCATAATAAATTTAGCTTTTTATATCTGTACAGTCAGACTGTATAATGACTTTAATAGGTAGTTACCAGGCAAGTGTTTTAATAAATTCTAGGATTTGTAATATAACACATGATCACACAGTTCAAAATCAGGAACAACTTCATTTTAAACAAGATAGATAGAAGCTAACATTATCTGCTTTCTCCACAAAATTACATTAAACATATATACAAACAGTAAGTTCAAAAAAAAAAAAGTTTAGAGCAGAATTAAGACTTACTGAAAAATGCCAGCATGAAAATCCCATCATTACCCACTCTGAGCTGGTCTGCATCACTGAAGTCATCTCTTGGTGGACATTCTTCCTCCTGAATCTATAAAAATTAACATTAAATATAGCTAAGTATACATCACTAAAATAATTAAAACTCTATTACCCTAAATGTAAAGACAAGATTTAAATAAAATCTACTGTCTTCAGTTTGTGATATAGACAAAATGAGATAATTAACTACAATGTCTGGTGCACAGTAAATACCAGCAGTAGTAACTCATAAACACAGAAACATAAAAGTTGAATAAATAACACCACCCTAATGAAATGCTATCAATAAAGATAAATGTGACATGGCTGTATAATGTGAAATAGGAACTTGCATACTCAGTGGTGAAATATAAATTAGTATGCTTGCTATGGTTGGCAATGTAGCAATAACTGTCAACGATAAAAATGTTTACACCCTGTGACCCAGCAATTGCAGCTTTTCAAAATATATTGTAAGGATATGCAAATATTTTCTCCACTTAGAAGAAATGATATATTCCAGATAACTCATTTGCAGCAATGTTAGTAAGAACAAAATATTAAATATAATTAAATACCCATCAGAAGTAGACTACTGTGAGTAGTCTACAAGTCAATGTCTATCTTCCCAGGAAGAGACACTGGCTGCTTTATTATACTATCTTTTGAAGAATGTTTATATCACAGATGACTTTTAAGAAGGAAATAATGCATCTCCAGAGCAGAAGTGTGGATACACTTATTCATCATTGGAAAATTCTGGGTTTCTGAAAGTTGGGTTTCCAAGCTCCACATGATGGCATGGTTGGCCTGCTGTGACTTGACCTTTGGGGCATAGGCTTGGGAAGTGAGAGAAGAAAATGCTTCTGCTTTAGGCTAGCACCATTGCTGTGAATAGTAAAAACTGTATCTCTGATTTAACTCTTTTATCATCTGTCATCATCCAAGAAACTGTGACATATGTATCAGTTGTTAGTTTACAAGTAGGATAAATCTCAGATGTTCACAATTCTTGACGTAGAAATAAAGTGTAAATTATATAACCTATCTAATGAAATTCAGAAAGCAATGTAAAAATTTTAAAACCTAAAAGAACAAATTTTGACTATTCTCATGACAATCTCCAGATACATTAGGTAAAAAGCATTTGTACAATATAATACTTTTTGTGTATTAAATTTTACATTAGCACATTAATGAATCTGCATATAAATACAGAGCATTCTCTGAAAAGTACATTAAAAACTCCAATGTTCAACGAATATTGGAAAAATACATATATTATACAAAGCTTTCCTTTGCTGGTACTTGGGATACATGAGAGTACATAAAACCAAGATGCTTGCTTCTCTGGGGCCTATTTCTAGTATAGGGAGCCTGAGAGTCATCAAAGACATAATAAATCATTTACCTATTTAACCGTTAACCGTGCTCTACAAAGAAATTATAAGGAATAGGATGTTGAGAAATGCTGTGAAATTCACATATAGTTTCAAATATGATGGCCAAACATGCCTCACTGACGTAACACTTGAGCAAAGACTTAAAAGGAGGTAGGAAGAGTCAGCTATACATGTATCTCAGAAATGTTACAGGTAGAAGAATGTCAGCACCAAGGTCTTACGATAGAAAAACATGTGGAATATTAGAGAAAGAGCAATGAGGGTGTCAGAGTTGAAAAGCGTGAACAAGAGAGAAAATAGAAAGAAATGATGTCAAAGATTCAAATGAAAGATTTCAGGTTTTAATGACAAATTGGTAGATCTTTCAAGGTGGTAATCAGTTAAGTAACAGACCTGATACATAATCTCAGTCTTCTACTCATGTCTCAATTTTGTTAGTATACACAGAGGCTCAGAGAAGCTAACCTGATGCCAGAAGGCCATCTGGTTGGTTTCCTTGGACACAGTTTGTGGAAAAAAAGTTTAATTTGGTGACAAACTGAGGAAGGCAGCAGACTAGTCTCTGAAAGACCACCGGGCTGCTCTCTGACAGAGGGCAGAGGTATGGATTTAGTCCCCAGGGAGTGGAAAGGAGGCAGGTAAAGGATCAGCAAGTCCATCCTAGGATATACGCGTCTGTCTGGTGCTTGTCTGAGGCCAGCGCCATCACCTGGTGGTCGGCCAGTCTGCTGTTATCTTTGTGGGGAAGCTCTTTCCCCTTGGAATGTGAAAGAGCAGGGTTTCTCAAGCCTAGAGGGAAGCTAAAGGAAATGAGAGATCTTATCTGATAGGACAGAGAGAGAGAAAGACATACTTTATTGCCACATCAAAGCATCCTGCTCAAGATCACATAATTAGCAGAGTTAAAGCAAAACTTTGGATATAGGACACGGATGTTCTTCCAATGCCCTCATAAAGTTTCACTATGTACGTTCCTGTCCACAAAGACAAAAGATCTTCAAATCCCTTATTTTCATTATTTGGGCAAAATGACTCCTCAATATAGTCACGTATCCTAGGCAGCTTTCCTATGGTAAATTTAATGACTGCCAATGGTCAAATACATATTAATAAAATTGTATATGCACAGTATGAGCCCAAACAAACAAAATCCAGCCTCAGCATGTTACACAGAATATAAATCTTTTATAATCTTTTGAAACATAAGCATGGATATTTTATCATAGAAGATAAAAAAATGCATAAAGCATTTTGCAAATTACCATCAGAAACACGTACACATATTTGAAAATAATATAATTGTTCACTGGTGAGAAAGGACTACTCAATTACAATGTACTGATTCCATGGAACTTTAATCCATCATTAAAATATCTCTATAAGTATTTAAAATAAAAGCCAGCAGAGGCACTGGCTGCTTTGGAAGGATAGAGCCACCCCACTAAACACTGCTTTATAAATCATAAAACTGGTAAAAGACACAAAAATACTCAAGCTATGCTATAATTGAACTGTGGTGTTTTCTTCCTAACTTCTCAACTGTAAAGAAAGCACACTTTTTTTTTAATTGAACACCAACTATGTGCCAGGTATTAGAAACGTAAATACAAAGATCCTGTCCTGGAGCTGCTCACAGTTAGTTACATAGTCTTTATGTCAAAAGACAAGCTACTGAAACAATTTAAGACAAGTTACCCTAAAGCAAACACTACACTACAGTTATGATACTAACTGGTGAACAGTAAAATTTTGTTACACTGAATTACTGAAATTCAAATATTTTCATACAAATATTAAAAAATGAATAGTTCATTTGCATAAATCCTTTAATTGCTCCAGAAAGCAACCCTACACGTGAGCAACAGAAATAGTAGAAGAGTCTTGTTTCCTAGTCTCCTGGCTACCAGCGCTCTCCCAGGGAGAGTGAGCTCCCAGCTCAGCCAGTAAGACTCATTTACAACTGAATGCAAGCAAACGCTAGTCAAATGCTGCCTTTTTATTTTTTTAATCTGAATCAGGTGTAAAAATTCACACTCAAATAGGCTGTTGGAACACTAAATTCATACAAAAATAGGATGTTGGAGCACCAAATTAGAAAGCATGGTGAATTTATAGGATTTTTCTTTTAAAAAGACCTAAGTTCTTTGACACAGTTATATTTTGCTTTCTATGAAACTTCCTCACAAGTCAGTTACAATGTCAGAAGTAAGTGAAGACAGAAAACTTTCCTTTATGGACATGTCCCAGCTCAGGCTGGGGATCACGTTACCTTCTACATGAAGGGCTGGGAAAGACAGGGAAGGGTTCTAACGTCCTCTTCAGAGCTTTCTCTTGAAAAGGTAAAATCACTGCATGCCTTTCTCAGAGCACAGAAAGCAAGAACTAAAGCTTCCTACTTTCTCCGTAAGAGTTCTCTGTCACTGCACGGCAATTAGGAGTAGAGGACTTGAGGTCCCTAATGACCTTTAGGCAGCCCCCGCCAATCTAAGGCCTCTAGGAGATACAGGGTAAGAGGAGTCCCTCAGCTTCACTGTACTGCGTGCACACAAATGTCAGGTGTACAGGGTGACAAAATAAGCAGCCTAGGGTTCAGTTTGATGGAAACTCCACACTTCATTATCTACTTTCCTTCTCCACAATGCTGTTCTCCCAGCATCAAAAATCCTGTATTGGTGCCACCCCTTAATAGACTTGCTTTCTCTCCTCTCCCTGAGGGGAAAGCACAAATAACAGTTTGGGTTTTACTGACTTCACTGAAATGCCCAACTCTATTTGCTGATGTGTATTTGTAACTCTGTGTGCTGAGGTATGGAAGCAGAAGTAGATATGGAAAAGGCTGCAGCAGATGACAGAAACCCATCCAGGAAAGGGGCTCACCTATCTGTTTGCTGGGCTCTGGTACCCAAAGGAGCGTGCTACACAGAAACACCTTGCTCTCCCCCTCTATTGCTCACCTGACTTTAGCTTTGTGTAAAATGTTTTTGAGCACTTTTTTCCTGAACAAAATAGGATGAATCCAGGGCTCTAAAGTGACATTTCTAAAGTTTTAAGCAAGGGGTGGGGGTGGGGGGAGACAATGAATTCTAATCCTACTGTAACAGTCACACTAAAATGTAAATCACTTTCATACTTATCTGTCTGTAAAATAGCATACATGTATCCACTGAATCTCTATTACTTCGAGAGTCACTCCTTTACTAGAAAAATAAAGGACACACATATATTACTATCTCTGTTAGTAAGTCAGGAAGATACACGAGAAAGCAGGTGAGATCCTCAACCATCATTCCAAAATGCGAGGGGATGTGTTAAAAGGGCAAAAAGTGATCTGACAAGCATAATCTGTGCTACTTATTCTTCCTTGAATTCACTCATCACATCACTAGACTGGTCATGCTAATATGTAAGACACCAATAAAAGTGATTGATGATAACAGCTACGGACCACAGAACTAAACCTTAATAAAAGGAGGGTGGTCAGAACATCAACAGTGAAGTTACTGGAGTGCAGGTAACTACAGTGAGTGAGTCATAAGGCAGAGGGTGAAGAGCAGACTTCGACATACCTAAAATCAAAATATAACAAGTAATAAAGTTCTGTTCAAGATAACCTAGAATAACCACAAATGTAGATGGCTTGGGAAAGATCTACAGAAGTATGAACAGAAGGGAAACGTCAAGGAATGGAGAGGTGAATTAACTGTGAAATCCAATTTCAACACACAATGATATACATTAGTAGTAATTTTTTTAATCTATATGTGCACCTCAACACAGACTCATTTTTGATACCTCTAGATGACATGTCAATAACCATCTCCGAAGGAAATAATAATGCTGCTTACTCTTTGAGATGTTTCTGCTGCTGCAGCTGCCATTGCAGCAGCTTTAGCCTTCTCAGCTTCGTCATATGTAGGAAGAGAGGTAGCAACACTGTAGGGAGGTGGCACAGGATAAAACTCATTGTAAACTTCTGTATCTGAAGAAAAACAAAGAGGAATAACCATCAAAACAATTTACAAGTCTGTATTACTGTTTATAGTAGTCCTATGTTATAAACTACATTAACACCTAAATCACTATTATAATGCATATTAACTTAGACCTATATTTATTATAAAGAGAAAAAACTGATAAATATCATCTAAAGGCTAAAACATAAAACAGTAACATGAAGAATGAGTCTCACGCTCACAATATTAGCATGCTCTCTGTGCCTACTGCAATGTTCAAATAATTTACTTGTCTATCATCTCACCATCAAAAAAGGCCTACCAGGAATAAAAGAAAACCTTTACATAGTAATGATCATTTAATATCCACTTCTCTATACATTGACCTTAGCAATTCTGAGATTCAGAGAAGTAAAGCGACCTCAAAATCTAACAACCAATACGTAGCAGAACCCAGGAATTTCCTGACTCCATTTACTTTGCACTGATAACACATAACAAGGTTATGTTATCCCCAATACTCTTTGTACTTCCTATACATGCCAATTTTAGCAACTGTCCTAATCTACACAAACTCACTATTTCTTTTTGCTAAAAGATTCATTTCCACTTGTTAATTTTACTTATTTTTCTTCTACTAAGTCTACAGTTTTCAGAGATTTAAAAGTCTGGGGAACTCCAGTCCCAGCTCCTCTTCTTAGAAGTTGTGTGACTACAAGCAAATCATTAGTCACTATGAAGTTCCACCTTCTCATTCACAAAATTGACCCAAAAAAGAATACTCCAGAAGATTCTTGAAACAAATTGTGAACATCACACAAATGTCCCCTACTACCGATATTTTCCAGACCTATAAATTTAGACATAAAGTGACCTACTGAAGAACAAAATCTCCAGGGAAAACTGGTGGTTTTTAAGCTCTCATGCTTAAAATATAACATCACTAATTAAGAAGCTGATGAAAAGGAGTATCAATTAGCTTAATTAAATATAGACCTACCGTTCTAGAATTACTGTTCATGTGCTCAGTTTCTGTCATTAATAACCTTTTAGTGAAGGTGTAAAAAATAATAAGGATCATTAATCTCAAAAGAATAACTGAACGTTCAGAAACCAGGTTTAGCTTCTTTTTCTCTTGAAATTTATCAAACCTTTAAAAATAACTTGCTACATTATCAAAACTATCCCAGATTATAAAAAATGAGAAGTTTCTCAATTCATTTTATGTTATTTCTATAATAATAACAAAGCCATAAAGTCAGTACATAAAAGTCTAGATTCCATTAATAAAGCTTTGCAAAACTCTAAATACTAACAAATCTGAAACCAGAAAAAATCAGAGTATGAAAACAGACTTACCCCAGAATGAAGAGATAGATTAATAATTTAAAGAAGAAACCTATTAATAACATGCCTTGTTACATCAAAAGCTAAAGGATTAAAACCACGTAACTTTAAGATTAGGGACCAAAGAGATGGCAGAAAGCTGGAAACATTCACTGAAATGATGAAGACGATTGTCAATGGTAGTGAACTGGTGGTAGGGGAGGAGGCAGATGCATTGGTTTTCAGCATAAGCCCATTCTACTACAGTCTGTTTTTTGAAATTCTTCCCATTAACAGGTAGAGACTAATGGGTAATTGTACTAAATAAGGAATAAACTTAGTGACTCGCTTTCATAACAAACAAAATATAGCAGATATGACACTGACTTTTGGGCAGTGAAATAAAAGGTGATATAGTTTCCATCTAGCTTCCAGAAAACTCATTCTTGGAACCCAGAGTTCATTAAGTCAGGAAGCCAGAGCCACATATGGCCACAGAGGCTGATAGCCCAAGGGAGACTGTAGCTGAAGCTTGCATCAACCACCACACATATGAATAAGGAAACCTTCAAGCAACTCCAGGACCAGCGACCTTAGACAACAATCACAGGAGAGGCCAGAAGAGATCATAATCAAGCCTAATCCATTCCTAAAACAGTAAGAATTAATAATAATAAATTACTGCTACTTTACTTCACTAAGTTTTGAGGGAGTTACACAACAAAATAACAGTGTAGTAACAAACAACTGCAGTTTTACCCAGCAGCTTTCAGCATTCAGACACAGATACCAGAAAAACAATTCATTTTCTTTTTCAATACTATCAAAATTTCTTTATTCTGAGATTCCAAATTCACTGCAATGGTATTCTGAAACTTATAAAGTAGAAAAATTTGTGCACGATAAATTTCAGCAAGCATAAATTCTGATGTTAAATCTTTTAGCCAAAGAAAAATAAGCCTTATCAACAGGTCAAAATATATAAGTTGTGCATCAAACTGGGTACTGAAAAAATATAGTGATCACATAAACTTTCTATACAAATAACAGCACCAAGTATTTACTAATTTAACACATTTATATAAAAGATGAACTTCAGTAATCACACAAATAGCAAAAAAATTGGTGGAAGAAAAAATGGGTCTTTTTACATATCCCCAGACAAAATTTGGATAGGCAAAAATGATAATTGGAGAAAGTTGAGTTTAAAAAAAGTAAATAACTTTAATTAAAGACTAAGAGATAAGGAAATTAAAAATTGTAATGAAAGATTTTTTACATTGGATTGTTTACATTTCAATAATTGGATTTTTTACATTTCAATAATTGATTTAAAAAATAAATGTTACACAAAGAGTTCATAAAATACTTAGCAGACTTTATGTTAGCATATAAAAATTATATTTAAAATTTTATAAAATGAGGAGTGATGTAAAATACACAAAATAAAATATAAAATTTTAAAATATATTAATAATGATTAACTTAGTATTAAATTGGAAAAAAAGAAATGGAACTGCGAGAAATAATCGAGGGTAGTTCTTTAAAGCACCAGAAGACATAAACTGAAAAAGTAGCAAGCAGAAAACATTGCCTCATATCCAAAAAGGGACATGAGGGATGAATTAACATTACGCTTATTCTTCAACTCCATTCACAGTACACAGGTGTCCACGCCTCAACAGTAACACCTGGCTTTATTAAGACTATATAAGTAGACATATACACACATACACATCTATGTTGCATGTATCTATACATGCAAGTGTCTGTGTGTATGCATATGTAAACAGACATATGTATGTGTTAATTTACTTCAAAAGTTATATGCTGGCCCACTGAGAATACAGTCTAATAAGCACGAGGAAGTTTAAATAGCCATACTTTAATTTTTTAAGAACAGTATGAGACAAATTAATATAGAAAGTAAATATTTCACAAGCTTTCCTTAGGAAAATCTTTTTTAAAGAAATTACAAAACCAAAACCCATTAACAGACATGTTAATTACACAACACCATACTGGTAAGACAACCAAAAACAGTGAGTTGAAACATTATTTGCTGTTTCATACTAAAAATGACAATACCTGAAGTTGTAGGTACTTCCACAGTAATACTACTGTAAGGTGGAGGAGAAGAGTCTGTTTCCAGTACTGAGGCTGAAGGAGCAGTCTGCACAACCTGAGGTGTTCGGTTTGATGTTGATGGTTGCTCTACAGGAGATGATTCTGAATTATCCTCCTCATTGTGAAGCTAAGGAACAAATAAGAAAGGAAACAAATACAATTCTGATCATTGCTTTAAAAAATGCAAAGTTAATTTTAAAGGTCATTTCAGGCAAAGGATCACTTTTTAGTAAGATATAAAGTAAAAAAACACTTTAAAAGATGAACATGATTTCAAAGTGACTTAAAAAGTTTAAAATTTTGAGCTTCTTTAAAATGAAAATGAAGTTCAAATTAAGGATTTATAAAGAAAAAAATCATGATTACAAATAGATTCAAGTTTATTCATCGCTTCGGTCTATCACCTATCACTGTATATCACCAAAAAAAAAAAAGTATAAAAAGTGGAACATATAGCCGTGATACTATTTCTACTAGTTCCTGGAATAACTAGAAATATAAATTGAATTAATGTAATAGAATAACAATGTATAAAAACATCCCCAATTTGAGGAATACTGTAAGGAGGTTTTCTCAAGTATCACAAGAATGATTTACAAAGGAAAATGAGTTATTGTGTAAATAAAATTTGGGGAAATGTTCTTCCTCACATCAAAGATTTTTTTTTTTAATTTGTTCATACAGAACTGGGGTACAGTCCAGAGGCTCAGGGGCAAGATGCTTCACCAGAGACAGAGTGGGGAGCAGAACAGGCAGATCGACGAAGTACACTGCTGAGGGGAACAGTGGGCAGGTCAGGAGAGGTCTGCCGCCATGTGGTCACCTCCGGGGCAACTCATGCCGAAGTGGCTTTAGCTCCTCAGTGCTGTGCTTTAACCCACTGTGCCACCAGGGAGGGACCAAAGATATTTTTTTAACTATGGAACAATCTCTGTTAAATTATCCTTGTGGACAAATTTATTGAATGCTAGCTAATGATATGTTGAGCACTTATTTAATCCATTTAATCCTAGGAGAAAAAAGAAAGCCACAAAATAATTAGAGACCATCACAAACATCACAATAACCAGGAAGGGTCTAGCCTGAATGAAACCCAACCAGTGTGGCTGCAGACCTTGTACTTCATGTACAGGAAACTTTTAAATGATCACCAGTTAGGAGTCAACAGTAACTACATATAGGCAAACTAATCAGGAAGTAAGGTCTTATTATTACTTATTATTGTTGTTGCTTAAAAGAACTAGTCTTGATTTGGGAAGAACTACAAGTTTTCACCATTAGTCAATTTATCTTCATTATTTCTTCCTTTAAGAAATCAAATGTTGAGAATAAGCCTTCACAGAAATTTTTGCACAATGTACATATGTACATACAAATCTAGATCTTATGGTATTATAAAGCAAGCATGTATTTTGGAGTTGAGAAAAAAACAGTATGTAAACGTGTGTTCCACGTTTAGGACTCCTGATAAATTTATCTTCTATGATCGCTATGCCTCAGTGTTTCAAAACGTAATTTCCAAAGATAGTCAAAATCCTCACAGAACTGTGCAACAATACTTGGGAAGCATCTAACGCAATGCCTAACACACAGAAAGCATTTAATAAATACTAGTTCTCTCCTTTCATTTACTATACCTCATTTCATGGGCTCAAAGACAAAATACACGGTGATCTCAGTCCAGTAAGTACTCACTTGCTTTTAAATTATACAGACACAAAGTAAAGCAGGGGTCAATTTACAACACTGCTGTATGCATGTGTCTTGTTAAGTGGCTACACTAGCAAAACATGTTTGTGAGTGGATAAATACATAGTTTTCAACAAAATCATCACAAATAGACCTAAAATAACTTTTGAAGTTAATAAGACATTTTCATAATACCAAGGTTTATCTAATAAAGTCAACCCGCAGAAACTGAATTCTTAATAAATCAGTAACCATCAAGGGAACTGTGTGTGTGCTTCACATGTCCCTGCAGCACCTTCCAAGCAAGCACTGAGTGACCACATTCCTGACTAGCCCCCTAGTAACAATCTCCCATATTTCCCATTACCAGGTACTCAGGAAAATGTCTAGTTCAGTCATTCCTGATCAGACATAGCAGCAAACTGCTGGATAAATAACAAAGGCAGATAAAAAAGTACAGCTATATATTTGGCAGTAACAACTAAGCAGCTGAGCAATAGCAAAGATGTCAAAATGAGGAAACCACTTTTCCATTTGGAAAAGAGGGTTTACTAAGATGGAGATATAATGACCTGTACGAAAGAACAATTCCTCTATAACAACATGGCCCTCTAGTTAACTGGTTGCTCACAAAAAATACTGCTTACCATATATATCAAATACATAAATGTGCCCCCCCAAAAAATGACCAGGAGATTCTTTAAACTCATCACAATTCATTCAAAAATCTACAAGAAATAGCAAGATGCTTTTACATATGATCTCAAAACTAAAGCTTTGAAACTGTAAAGCAAACCTTAATTCATTCTTAATGTCCTACCTAACACTTTCAGTTTTATTTTTACAAAGTTATAATATGCACATTTGGAATGTGTCAACAATAAAACCCACTATCTCAGTCAATCATCTCCACCCACTATAGCACAGAACTTCCAACTTTAAGTGCAACATTGTAATTTTGATATCTTATCTGTTTTGAAGGTTTCCCTGGTGGTACAGGGGTATTCAGCGCTGCAAAGCTATGCAGTAAGAGCTCGATCCCTGGCAGAGAGGTCACCCACATGGTCCAGCAGATCTCTCCTATCTCACCTGCTGCACCCCTCAGCAGTGAATTTCTGTAGTTTCATCAGTCCTCTCCCCACTCTGTGTCTGGTGAATCCTCTCAACTCCTGTACCTCTGGTCTACACTCCAGATCTTATGTGCATAAATAAATCTTTTTTTAAAAGTCTATTCTGATTGCCTTTTAAATAAATCCATACAAGGGTTCAAATCAAATTACATGTTTATCCAAAAAGATAATGTCATTGAAGAAATTTTTCCTTCAGCATTCTGTCCAATACTTTAAGAATTACCTAAACAGGGGGGAAAGAAAAAAAAAAAGAGGCAGGACAGAAGTGAGATGGGATCTATTTGCAAAAATGAACCATATTCTGTGGGTTATCCACACAGCACCTCAAGTTATCCTCCCGGCTGGTCCTATTTATGATCCTCCTGAGTAAACATGGTAGCAAATGAAAACTAAAATATCCCTTTAACATGGTGACCAGGATGATGAATAACTGAATACTGAATCAGCACCCTGATGAAAAATAGGTTGTCTGAAATGTAGCTGTGGCTAGTCTTTACTGGTGAATGTTGAAATCTTTTAATGACAAGAAGCTATGATGAACTTGTTGGAAGTCCAGCCTTCCAGAGTATAAACTATTGTTTCTTTCAGTTTAATTAGCATATGTCTTATCTTCTAGCCTTTATTCTACCCGAAGGTGACAAAACACTAATTACCAACTGGAAGCATTGCTTTTTGAGAAGTTGAAAATGATACAAACCTCACAGAACCTTTCCTAATATGCCAAAACCAGAATCTATGAATGTAGTACAGAGAATCTCATAGCTGTGGCCTCCCTGTACCAGAACCTAATGGGTTAAACCAGTTACATGGCCTTTTCTCATTTTTCTTGCCATTTCTCTTCTGTTTCAATTTGGGCATATGTTAGAACTGCAGTAACAGAAATGTAAGTTTCTATAAAGGGGGAAAACATTTTTAAAGTCATAAAAAAAAAGATATCTGAAGAGCTGATATATTTTGGATAGTACCATATGCTGACTAAATTTAGTAGCAGAGCACAATACTGGGAAGGAAAGTTAGTAGTTGCAAGAAACAAATTTTAGCTCAACTGAAAAAAAAATTATTTAGTTATGACTTTAAATATTAGAAAACTAGCCTTTCTGTAGGGCCACAAATACTTTCAGGTAGAGTTTGGGTGATTATCTGGTTATAAGGCTGCTGTTAAATAACCAGGACAACCATACACCTGTTCTTCCTAGGACAGACCCACCTTCTTATGCCTATTGTTCTATGTCCCACTCAATTAGCATTTTCTCTACCCCTGTCAGTCTCAAAACAATGTATGGTCAACCTCCAGAAAATGGTACAATAATAATACAACATAGAAAAGATGACCAAGGTTCCTTCAAACTCTATGGTAACATGACTCTAGCAAAAACACAAGCAGTCTCTAAGATTCTGTTGCTTATTAACATCTGACTTAGAGGTTGAAGTAGGTTAAGGTTCAGTTGGTAAAGTCAAGCTACTCAGTTTAGTTACCCAAAACTACTCCATCAATGCTGCTAGGTATAAAGTATAAATAGCCAACAGGGGCTGAGGCATCTCTGCAAACAGCCTATGTGTTCTAGACCATTAGCCCAAAAGACAGGTTCCCATGAAACACTGATGCTTGGCAATGGATTTAATTTTCTACCAACAAAGCTGAATCACAGCAGTCTTCCTCATGAACACATATCTACCATTATCCAAACTAACAGGATTTTCACATCTCAAAAACTTTTCACTTAACTTCTGCTCTCTGGATATTTTTCCACTGATAGAGCTAACTTATGACAAAGCAAAAATATTAACAATTAAGAAAGAATGTATCAGCAACAAATGAATTTTTTTTTCAAAAACTATAAACTGGCAGTTCAAGTCTAATTTTCAGCTTCTTCTGAAGTGTTGGACCTGTATTGAACCAAGCTAACGCCATTTTGTGCTAACTGCCTTTTCCTCTTCTGTATCCTGCTTGCTGCTTGCTGAGATAGGAAATTCCCCAAATAACTTTGCTATAAAAGGAAGGAAACTTGTAAAAATTGATAAAATTGGTTACCGTCTGCAACAGGACCAGAATACCGGTCATATGATTGGGTCAAATGATCCCAGGGCCCACTGCAAGAATGTTATCTCTGTAACAACTAAGTTTCGTTTCCTTGCCTGCAGTGTATAAAAACTGGTTTCTGTAACTGCTCGGAGCCACACTCTCTAAAGGGTGTTGGTCTGGCTGGCTGGTGTTCTGAAGCCTGAATTAAATCTTGAATCTCTGTCTCCATATTGCCTGACTGCTTTCTTCCAGCAGCTCTAACAAAAGCTGTTTTTTATATTTTACAATATAATAAAAGCATAAGTATGTACAGACAACTAAGTTGTCTTTTTAACAAATAAAAAGTTTTTGTTTCATTTTAAAACTAGTATTGTTTGCTCCTAATATGTCAACTGAAAGATAAAAAAAAATGTATGCATTACATATGGATTCTTAACATAAGGAGAGATGGATGCTATTTGTATAATACATATGGGCAGTCAAAATTTTGGGAAGCATACAAAAGAGATAGCAAAGAGTTTCAGGTGAGGGGAGAATTCTTCTTTCTACTCTTTAAATATTTTACCCTAAATACAAGTTAATTGGAATTTATAACTCTTTATAAATAAAACCAAAATGCAATAAAATGAAACCTCTAATTCTAGTTTGGCATGTGTCAGAACAAAATGTTAAGGTAAATACTATATTCTACAATATGATGAAAAATGTTCTCCAATATAAAACATTGTATAATGTTACAAAAGCTCTCCTTGGTTTATGCAGTGCAGTTTTCTGATGAAAATGACATGATCTGGAATTGTAACCAAAAAGATAATGTACTTGACGAATGCAAACAGGAAAGTTTATCTTTGTAAGAAAAAAATAACGAATGCATAATGAATTAAGACAGTAAAGACTAAATTTATATTGCAAACCAGATGTTTTTCTTTCATTTCTTAAAACAGCATTAAACATAATCACATACAAAAAAGAAGTTTAGGCTGTGTATTTCCATTTCTTTTACTCCCATAACACACTGGGAGCTAACTTCTACACATTGTTCGGATCTTAGCTAAAAGTCAGATTCTCAGGAAAGCTGTCTTCCCTAGTACTCTCTGACAAGCACCCTGTTCCTGAGTACCTGTCAGTACTAATTATTTACATAATCATTCAAATTCAACAGATTCACACTACTAAAATAAATCTTTACAAAAGTGAAAACTGTATCTTGTTAAGTACTATACAAATAAAAATGAGTTCCAAAGTACTGGAATCAAACTTGATTAAATTTTTTTTTAATGCAAATATGTCACCAGTAACAGTAGTTTACAATGGAAAGCTTTGAGAGAGCCTAACATTTAAAGTCTCTCACGCTAGCTGTTACCTTAGTAAGTGAAAAGAGAAAAGGGTTAGACCATATTTACATCCCAAAGATATCCAAGGAACAGAGAAGCCAAGCAGATGGGGCAAGGATCTTATATAACTTCCTGTTTACAAAGGAATTCAATCTCTGCTTAAATTCCTTTTTATATGCTAAAACTTGCATGTAAATACTAGATCCCAGAATTCCCTCCTTGAATAAGACATGTTCTATGAAGCACACTTTATGTGTGCTCATAGCACTCAAAAGACAAATGCTCACCTTGGCTTTTAAACTATTCTAAAATATCAACAGCAAGATACTCATTTCACAATTAACTCAACTGTATGCCAGAAAAACATGTACTTACAATCTGCCCTGCGATTAATAGCTCTTGACCTACTGAGATCAATAAAATCTTAACACAAACTAGTCTGCTAGTGTGAAGGGGAGGGACAACGAGAGGGAAGAGAGGAAGTAGGTAAGGAAAAGGAAAAAGAGGGAGGGAAAAGAAGATGGCAAGGAGAGAAAAATTCATTTGAGTGTGTTGGGTTGGCATCTCTTCTTTTTCATCCAAAGTTTCCTGTCTTTAGGAAACGGTTTTCCTGTCTTTAGGAAACGGTTTCCTGCAGGTCTTCAGGAACCTTCTGAAAATTTCCAACCTAATGAACTAGTTTGCGTCAATTTAGCACGAAAAGACCATAATGTATTACATAAATGTCTACATACTTTATCATAGGAAGGTGCTCAGTCTCATCTGTTACAGTTTTATACCAAAATATGTGTTATATATAGTTTTAAGTTTTCTTTTAAAAGAGTGCACTTTTCAATCTGGCCAGTAATGTCAGTTTTTGTCTCTCTAAAACATCCTGATTTCATTCATTTAAGCTTTCTTTTTTTTTTTTTCCAGATCAATTTAAAATGATTATGCTGCGTCTTTAAGTAATTTGGATATCTGGTCTTCTCAGTCAGGATAATGTTCTCCTTAGGCACAGCAACTGGCCTGGCTGAAAACAATTTGCCTAGCCAGTTAGAAATCAATCAGTAAATATTATTCCTTGGCTACATAATAATTTAACATCTTAAATTGAGGAATTGAATCTATATGAATCATCTCAAATTTTTAAAACATACTAATAAAGCAAGCTGAAAAAAGAATAAAACTGCCAGATTTTATAACAAATACATTTTCACATAATCTAAAATTAAAGTACCTATTGTATACAGACACCCACACACACACACGCACACACACACGGTAAACACATGCAAAAAAATTACATACACCATCTTCAGGACACTGTAAAGGGAAGGCATGAATGTAACATTTTAGTTTGTTTCTTTTAAGAAAAAAAAAAAATGTTCGAGACCTGAAACAAAAATGGCAAAATGGTGACATCTATTATCTCCATAGTAGATACAGATACAGAACTATCTTTAACATTATTTTCTATACTTTGTTTTGAAATGTTTCATAGTATTAACGTCAACATTTTTAAAAATGGGTGTTAGTCAAGCTGTCTTTCATATATAAAGTATATATGAAATAAGCATATATATAATAAGCATATATAAGCATATATAAGCATAAATAAGCACATATAAGCACTCATGAGTCCTTGAAAAAAACATACCATTATGAAATCCAAGCAATCAAAAAAAAAAGGCAAAGAAAAAGGAAACCAATAGGAAAAGACGTGGAGATTAGTACTGAATCTTTTTAAATCGAGACCAATGGTATGTGGAGACCTAATGACAAAATATTTCCTGGCAAACAGAAAACCAAAATCATATGCCCTGAAAAATATAAAAATATAAGCAACTTGCAAAATCAGGAAATAGGGAAAGAAGTGAGAGGAAGCATTAGTATCACCTCATATTTCCTAGCAAGGGCTTAATCTTTAGTATCTAAAATTAAAAATTGCTCCAATATCATATAAGTTTTAAACTCTTATCCTCATTTTACTATAATCCTTCAGAACCTAAATAGTAAAGAAAAGTTAATCTAGAATTCTGTGGTCCTTTAAATGTTTTTTACTTTGCTGCTAAACTAGAAATATTCAAAAATCATATTTCATATTTTCATTTTGTAAAGATAGTATAATGCTATCCCACTCTATCCCTCTCTTATCTCATTACTCCTAACTGTAGCACAAATGGAATGACATTCAGCAAATATTTCTTGTTGCTAAGACTGGGTGCCAAAATTGATTCTTTCTA
>NW_004567111.1:17090530-17116058 GCF_000260355.1 Condylura cristata
TATAAATACAAAAAGATTACAAAAATACTTTAGCTAGTAATTCTCATTTTTAAGATTATACCAAAATAAACTAATCAAAAACATAAAAGAGGATTGCTAAGACTGGGTGCCAAAATTGATTCTTTCTACTTATGTTGCCTTTATAAAAATATATATATATATATAATTCCTTATAAATACAAAAAGATTACAAAAATACTTTAGCTAGTAATTCTCATTTTTAAGATTATACCAAAATAAACTAATCAAAAACATAAAAGAGGATTTCTTTATCACAGTGTTAGAATAATGGAATACTTAAAAACTGTCTATTCATCCAAAATAGAATAAACACACTAAACCAATATAATGGAATAGTATACAATCATTTACAATGGTGTTTCAAAGGCTAGTTAATGACATAAGGAAATGTTCAAGATGCAGTGTTAACATAGTTAACAAAATTCTAAGTGTAAATCACATATTCCAATTTTAAATAGCAATTTCAAAATGACTAGTAGACAAAATGAGCAGGCTGAGTGCTATTAAGTTGTCCAAGTTCCTAGTTTGTTTGTTTTTAAGTTCTCTGTTATTTTAGAATAGAAATGAAAGTAAGGAACATTCTTTTAAGACAGAAATGAAAGTAAACATTCTCTTTTGTTCTTAATGCAGGACAGAATGTACCTCCGTCTATGCCATTTCTTTAGAAATGGCTTTCTAAGCTAGAAAAGTGACATTAAGTAAAATTCCTCAATGATACTAAAAGATCATCACTGATTCTACATGCATTCAATAACGTTTAGTCTATGTGCTAAGAGAATGAGCACTCAATAACCTTTTTTTAAAGATGTATTTATGCATACAAGAACTAGGGTACAGGCCAGAGGTGGCAGGGTGAGGGGTTTGGAGGTGTTAGAGGCTTCACCAGAGACAGAGTGGGGAGCAGAACAGGCAGATCTACTGAAATACACTGCTGAGGGGAGCTGCAGGCAGGTGAGGAGAGGTCTGCTGCGCCATGTGGGTCACCTCTGTCCAGAGATGCTGCAATGGCCACAGAACACAGTGCTGCGCTTCAGCCCCTGCGCCACCAGGGAGGGCTTTCACTAACCTTTTATAATCATTATCTTAACAGGAAAGGAGGGCAGGTATATAAACCCAGATGTGATCATATTATCATTTTCCCTCAATCAGTTAACAGTGTCATTACATAAAGTGATACCACATGTATCCTTTTTAATGTGGTAATTTTCTGATGAAACCCATTTTAGAGATCACAATGATTCATAAAGGCTCTCTGTCTCTTTCCCACCTGTAACAAAAGTTTTATTCATGATGCCCCTTTGCCTTCACTAGTTGTTAATCACATTACATACTTTCCACATAATCTACATAAAGGCATTCTGTTTTTACAGTAATATTATCTATTCCTTAGAACCCCAATCGCAAAGTATGACGTGATAACCTATAAGCAACACAACACCAATGTCCTCCAACTGCTTTTTTCCACAACTCAGCTGATAAAGAACTTTGCAAACTTTCCACAAACAATTCAAAGACAGAGAGCACCCAGCACAGCAGGATTAGTAGCAACTGCTGTGTTGGTCAGTGTTCTTCCACTGTAAGCAAGTTAAACAGTAATGCATAAGTGTAAACAATGCTCCTCAGCCAAACTAAACTAGAAATCAGATCTGTTCATGGTATCTAAATGCTGTACATGGCAGGGAAATGGAAAATGGTATGGGGCATGTTATAAAGACACAAGCAGATTTTAGTGGTCAAATCTGGAATGATATGAGCTTCAAAATAAATGATGATGGTATCATACTATAACCAATAAAAAAAGTTCATGAATTCAAACTGGTATAAATGAATTAAGTTAAAGGCAAAGGGAAAGGTCTCCCTTACTGAATTCTAAATAGCACACAAGAACAGTTAGAATGGGACCACCATAGTAATAACACTTTTAGGCAATAATAATCAATGAATTCTAAAATCAATAGGTGAAAGTGTAATTCGTTTTAAAAATCTTTCTTTCTCACTTCCACTGAGTCTGTTTTCTGGACACTCCATTTGCAATCACCTGATTTTAGCTTTTGTACTTGATAGCTCACAGTATTAAAGTGAACCGTCTGCATGATACTCACCCTAACTTCCTAATTTCCATATCCTCTATCAAATCCCCGCCTGGGAGACCTAATTTGGGATGAGTCTGTCTTCCAGTTCCTGACAGAGGGAGGAAACCAAATCGTAGCTTGTAGAGTGGTATCTCTGAGAATGTAGTAACCCTGCAGGGCCATCAGAACTAGTTATCACCATGACATGATTCATCTCCACCCCTCTTCTTTCCCTCACTTGCAACCACAGAACTCTTGAATCAAAATCTTTGTTTCTTACTTCACAGAGGAAAACAGGCTACAGGTTTTAGAACAAAAATTTCAAATTCTCTCCTCTGCATCTCTAAGTTTAGCATTATGGCATCCATTCTAATTTATATTCTTTCCTCCTAAATGCCAGATAAAAGTACAGAGAAGATCCTGCCTCCTAAAGGATCATTTTTTTCTTTAAATTATGTCTCTCCTTCCTGTTCTTCCTCTCTACCCACATGTATATTCAAGCCATGCTTATCAAAAAAAAAAAAAAAAAAATCCTGCCCCAGCTAAATATAGAGTTTTTCTTGCGCTTTCTGAACTATTTCCATCTCTCAGCTTCTTTCAGTGGCACATACTAAAACAAACAAACAAAAAAAAGATAACTATTCTCATTCTGTGCACTTCTAATTCTCAATTCATTCCCAAACCATTACCATTTGGCTTCCATTAAAACATCTCTTGCAATACACTGACCTTCTAATTGTTCAATTCAAATGCCTTTTTTCAGTCTCCATCCTACAGAAAATCTTTAATACACTCAACACAGTTGAGTATATTTTTAATTGGTTTTTCTTTGGCTTCTGGAGCACAATTTCCATATGGTTTCCTCCTACCTTTGACTATTCATTCTGTTTCTTTTGTAGAGGTCCTTATTTTCCTGTCAACTTTAAAGAATCTTAGCTAAACTGAATCCAGAGCTGGGGATACTGTCTTTGACACACAGAAGGACTGATGCTGGATGATGTATAGTTGATTTAATTTCATTTGCAAGGGTATAAGGCAACTATAACTCCATGTGATATATTGTTAGAGTTACTATTACAAGTATCACCTGACACTTAAAATATTAGCAGGTCTTCTTTGATATCACATTCTTTTAGATGATCAAGTAATTGCTACATGAAAAAACTAGAAAAGAAGAAAATCTGATGCTATAATAATTGAATTTAAGACATACATTTACCACCTGCTAGCTGCATGGGTTTTGAGTTTGTCTTTTTTTCTGAACATTCATTTTTAGTCAGTCAGTTTTTAATCTGTCATTCAACCAATATTTACCAAAAACCTTATATATTCTAAGTATTATGTTGGGTACAGGAATTAAGAAAAAAATCTCAACTCATCAATCCCTACAACTTCTGGCTTTAAAAAAAATAGGAGTTCTGGCCCTCCCTGGTGGCCCAGCAGGTTAAAGCGCAGCACAAAGAAGCTTAAGCCACTTCCGCATGAGTTTGATCCCCGCCTGCCCAGGAGGAGATCCACTTGGCGTGGCAGACCTCTCCTGACCCACCCGCTGCTCCCCTCAGCAGTGTACTTCGTCGATTTGCCTGTTCTGCTCCCCACTCTGTCCCTGGTGAATCCTCTCACCCTCCACATCTCTGGCCTGTACCCCAGTTCTGTACAAATAAATAAATCTTTAAAAAAAAAAAAAAGGAGTTCTGAACACCATAATACAGTATGCAGGGATATCAGAGGAATAAAGGAAAATAAAAGGTTACATATTCTATTACAGGTTAATCAGACAATCAAGCAAGACTAAAAGATCAAGTCTTAAATAGTAAACTTTTTTTCAGAGAAAGCTTCATTCTTCTCAAGTAAGTACAGGGAAGTTAATAACTGAATCCTCAAAGAAACATACAGTAATACCAGTTACTAAGACATGCTGTTGATGATTCATCCAGGATGTATAGCAAATGCCAAGTTGCCATCGCAAGTAACAGTTACAGGGCTGAGCCATTAAAGTGCTATAGCTAAAGCAAGCCCTCCACAGTTAACCAATATACCTAAATACATAATATGAATCATATCAGACGCAACACATGCATATACACAACTCCTTTTTCCTCTCAGAAAGTCAACAGTCTCAGAGGACGGAGGACTGAGGTAGGGGATAAAGGGAACAGGAGTTCAGTGGTCTATGGTTAGGATTATAGAGCTTTGGTGTTGCAGTGCAAGTGTGACAGGACATACATCTAAGGAGGTATTTCCCTAAGTCACATTCAGTTTTGTAAGCTGATGTTAACTCCATAAGTAAGTAAATGAAATTAGCAGTCATGCTCACCTATACAGTATACAGACTCACGCTTTCATATTTCTTTATTCTTGTATAAATAATATTGTCATGTTATTGTAATCACTAAAAAGTCATTTCTGAAGGCACTATTCAATACAAAAACAGTAATACCTAGGTCTTCCACACAACTTGATGAGTATTTTCTTGTAAGAACATTACATATGTGAATTCCATTACTACATCGATTTGCATTAGGATAAAAGTATAAGACAAAATATGTTTTAACTTGTGCCTTTGGAAAAAAGCAAAATTTGGAATGAAATTGAGTAGGGCAGTTCTCTATAAGTGTTCAAATTCCAACTGTCAGCAAAGCTATTTCAGCATATATAATAAAATAAAATGATCAAATATCTTTGGCAGGGAAAAAAATCTGGTAATCTAAATTTTTAAACAACTGATTCTGCTTTAAAGAGAAATCTTTAGTTGTAACTAAAACACTGATATATAGTAACTTTGCTTTTAACTAGGTCACTGAAAAGCTCTTTATATTCTATATTGATAAATTAAATAACAAAATGCTGGCATAAACAGTATTGAGCCTATCTATAAGGACGTACATTGATCTAAAATGAAAATCAACATTCTGGTTAAGTACACATGTGTTAGAATCAAATTTTCTGGATTCACATCTAGGTTCTAAGAGTTGTTAACTCTATGATCTAAATGGGTCTCCTTTCTTTAATCTTCTAGAGTGGGGATTATTTCCTCATAGAATTTTTGTTAAATATTAACACCTGTAAATGCTTATAATAATACCTGATAAAAAGCCTAATGTTAGTTTTCAAAAATAAAAGCGCTTTGCCTAGATCATCTACTTTAGTCCCTATAACGCCCCTCTGGAGGTAAGTGCTGTTCTCCCTTTTACAGATGATGGAATCCTTAAATAATTGAATTCTCACAGCTAATTAGGGGCAAAGCCAAGTTTTACTATCTCAAAATTTAGGTTCTTTCTATTTCAAGATGACTCTAATAAAATTCACAGGTAATGACTGACTACCTACCAAAAAAGTATCTCTATGAGTAATGCTGAATTGACTATCGACACACACACATGCACACACATAAACACACACACATACACATCTCTGAATCCATCACTTCTTTCCAATGCCACTACTCTAATCCAAGTTAACATTCCCCTTATCAAAATTACTGCCACAATTCTAAACTTAACAGACACCAATATTTGGAAGGTGTCCAAAGAAAAAGGTTGGTTCACCGAAGAAATACACAGCACACAAATACAGCTTACAGAGTATTAAGGAAGACCCAAATTTAAAAGGAAAAAAAAAAAAACATGAAAAATCGCATGAGTAGAAAAACAAAACTCAAAGAAAAAACCTCCAGTTGGCTCTAGACCGAGCATGCCAATGCAGGCCCCTTACAGACCTGCCCTTCCAGTGACTATGAACGTGACAAAACACAATGCACAGCTATACGAACATTCTGAACATTATAGAAAATATGAATCTAGGGGAAACTTAAAACTAGAGAAGGAACCTACACAAGGAGGGAATGATTCCTCTGCTTGTTCTTTCTGCGGCTATTTTCTAAGGCAGAATCACAATTGTGAGACACTCTGGCTTGTGAATGGATAATTCCAACAGAAAACCTGTTCTTTCTAGCCAGCAGAAGCATGGGATGGAGCCCATGCAGACCAGAAGGTGAAGGGGAATCACTAATCTTCAAGCCGCACTTGTACAGGACTAGTCCAAAACATATTAGCAAGGGCCCAACAAATTAAACTGATGTCTGGACAACTGCACACACAGCAGAATCACAATCTAAAGCGACTGAGTTGACTATAACAAAATACCTATTAGTACATTTTACAGAAAACCATGGAAAAACTCTCAAAAAGTCCAAAAATTACTAGAAATACCAGAATTAATGTATCACTCTGAAAGGAAAAGTGCAGCAATTCAATAATTTCAAGGTGACTCAGATTATAATGACATGGATTTAAAACAGAGTTTATAACTATGTTCCAGAAAGTAAAACCAAATTACTTCAAAATCAGTGAAGAATGGTAGGAATCTCAGCTGATATGTATTTTTTAAAATGCTAAGTAGAAACTTAACAATGAAAATTTAAATGTATTACATAAAAAATTTTCTAGACAAGATCCATAGCCCAATGAAAATAGCAAAGAAAATGTTCTTGAATTGATGGAGAAAATTTATTCATTCTAAAAAACAGAAAAGAATAACTAAATAGATGGATGGATGGGTGGACGGACAGACAGATGGATGAGCAGATGGATGGACAGAAGCAAATAGAGCCGTGGGACTTTAAATCTTTAAAGGGGCAAACAAGCAAAAAAATGGGTAATATTGCTGCTTAAAGAAAAAGAAAGGCTGAAGCAGAAAAACAACTTGAAGAAATCATGGCCAAAAGACTTCAATGTGGTGAAAGCAGTAAATTCATAAATTCAACCTCAGTGAAGCTAAAACAGAATAAATTCACAGAGAACTGCACTTAGACGGTTTATAATAAAATTCCTAAAACAATGACAAAAAAATTTAATGAAAGCAACTGAGAAAAACAATAAACCACGGTCATCAGAAGAAAATGGGAATATACCTTTAACAGGCTGAAAGAAAAAAACTTAACCTACAGTTCTACACTGGGTGTGTGTGTGTGTGTGTGTGTGTGTGTGTGTGTGTGTATGTGCATAAACTTCAAGAATGAAGGCAAACAAAGATAATTCAGATATGAAAAACCATTAGTAACTGATCTGTACTTCAAAAAAATGGCAACAGATGTCTTTAGGCTGAAAATTCAATAATAAAAACTTGTTTCTTCATACAAACACTCCATTTAAAAGGCAAAGTCAGAGTGAATGAAAAAAATCAAGATTCTACTATTTGTTAAAGGGCACACTTTAATGATCAGAGGTTAAAAGAAAACGAAGATAGACAAAGGTAAGCTGCAAGAATTAAAAGTCTGGAATGACTAAATTAATAATAGCAAACATAAAGGATTTGTACGCAAGTCTATGGAAGAGAAAGGGGAATGTCATAGAAATAGAACATCGAACTACAGAAAGCAAGAAACTGAGAATTAAAAAATAGAAACTAACAGAAAACTTAGTTACAGTAAATTTAACATTTTGCTCACCAATAGAGTAAAACAAAAATAAAATACAGCAGAGGAAGAAGTGAGAACACTGTAAGTCAAACTGACTTGCATTCAGGACACTATATTGAACAACAAAAGAAAAGATGACATTCTCAAGTGCATATAATATGCCAACAAGATTGTATATACACTAGGTGTAAGACAACCTCAACAAATTTAAAAACAATGAGATGAAATTGGGTTCTCTTTATACAAATTAAAAAATTATTTTAAAAAAGACATCTGGGACAATGCCAAGTAAATGTAAATTTAAAGTACTTCTAAGTAATGTATGGTTTTTAAAGAAGAAATAACAAGAAAAGGTAGAAAACTAAATAAGCTGAGCTGAATGAATACAAAATGCCACATATTAAAATTTGCTAGAGAGAGCAAAAGCATAGAGGAATGTTTGTATTAGAGGAAAAGATACTTATATTAGAAAAAAAGAGAGTCTAAAGTCAATGAAAATTGGAAGTTAGAAAAGAAAAAGCAAAGTAAACCACAAAACAAGGAAAGAAATAGTAAATAAGGTGAAAGTAGAAATTGATAAAATAGAAGACATTTAAGATAGAAGTCAGTTCCTTGAAAAAGGCAACAAAATTAACAAAAATCAAACTATTCAAGGAAAGACTTGCAAACAGTAATTTTCAACAATGGGAACAACAGGGGGAGTGTGGTTGTACCACATAGCTACATACATTAAAATGATAAAAGATTGTAAGCATAAAGCCAACAAAGGGGATGCCATGATTATTTTTTCTACCCACCTAGGCCTTTCTTCTTAGGGGACCCTTCAGAAAACTTGCTCCACTAAGACAAGGGAGAATGCCAAAAACAGAGGAAAAACTTAGAATTCAAGAACTAGAGGAGCCAACATTGCAAGCCACTGAAGAAAAAAGCCTGACGTCTGTGCACCAGTCCTAGAGAACAAACAGTACAGGAGTGCAGAGGCCCCTGGGAAGAGTATCTCTGAAAAACAAAGCAAAGGAACTAGTAATTATCTGAAGCATGTGATCATGCAAAAAAATATATAGCTAAAAGGCAAATTTTGAAAAATCATTAGCTAGACAAAGAATTAACAATAGATGCCTAAAACTTAGGCAACGCTGTAAAAGGCAACACTTGACAGGGAACAGTATCTGTTCACAGTCAAAATTGACTATTAGTCACTGATTTGTCCAAAAATGTGGTGTTTTTCATACATTTAAGCTCCCAATTCCCTAATATATTGATAGGTACCTTATATTCTTATTTTAGCCTTATCTTATAGTGAGGAAACAATGGCACAGAGAGGTCAAGCAACTGAGCCAAGACTACAGTACTTGTAGGTGAAGAGTTAAGATATAAATCCAACAGATCATAATCTAGAAAGAGAAAGCAGGACGTACAAGAAAGGAAAGTAAAATTAATATATAAAAAGTAGTTCTCTGTGTGTGTGTTTTAGAAATAAATAAAGCAGTTAAAAGTTTAAAATTGGGCCCTCCCTGGTGGCGCAGCGGGTTAAAGCACAGAACTAAGAAGCTTAAGCCACTTCCGCATGAGTTCGATCCCCACCTCCCCAGGAGGAAATCCACGTGGCGCCGCAGACCTCTCCTGACCAGCTCGCTGCTCCCCTCAGCAGTGTGCTTTGTCGTTCTACCTGTTCTGCTCCCCATTCTGTCTCTGGTGAATCCTCTCACCCTCTGCATCTCTGGCCTGTACCCCAGTTCTGTACGAATAAATAAATCTTAAAAAAAAAAATGTTTAAAGTTATTTCCTTTTCAGGAGAAAGGCTGGAATATGAAGTATAAAAAGGAAATTGCTGTTTCTCATGTTCTTTGATACTTTAGTTTTTTAACTTGTATACCTGCATTATTTTGATTTAAACACACACACAGAAAAACAGCCTAGAAGCTGAATCCCGCCCACTGAATGAATTCTGAGTTAGGGGTTTCAGAAAATCAGCAGGGTTCATGACAGCAGGGTTCGTGTCAGCAGGGTTCATGTACTAGTGATAACCAGACTCATGCTATGGCATCTGTCCCCCTCCTCCACCCTTGGCACCACTATGAATAAAGGAAATTTAATTATAATGAAGTTTCTATTTTCCAGTATCTTTAATGTATTTAACCCGGCTGATATGTTTACAAGTAATAAAATAAAATCCTTCCTCCAAGCTTTGCTGCATAACTTTGAACAAATCCCCCCTAAGACAGTCTTGTATAAAATGAGGTTAAAAAATGTCAATAGTTGGGAAATCCACGGGGATTACAATTGAGATGGGGGAAAAAATGTACAAAATGATGTAAAAACAAACTGTTATAAAATTAAAAAAAAAAATGTCAATAGTTACCAAACGCACTGCATTCACAGTTTGTTTTCCTTCTTTCCACTAACTTAATTGTAGCTAACTTTTTTGCAAATTAAAGTCACAAACCAGAAGAGGAATTCTGTTTTAAAAAAATGAGAATTCAGTGCCCTCCCTGGTGGCGCAGCAGGTTAAAGCACAGCACTAAGAAGCTAACGCCACTTCAGCATGAGTTCGATCCCCACACCGGAGGTGACCCACATGGCGCAGCAGACCTCTCCTGACCCGCCCGCTGCTCCCCCCAGCAGTGTACTTCCCCAGTTGGCCTGTCCTGCTCCCCACTCTGTCTCTAGTGAATCCTCTCACCCTCCATATCTCTGGCCTGTACCCCAGTTCTGTATGAATAAACAAATCTTTAAAAAAATTTTTTTTAATTTAAAAATACATTTTTTAAAAAATCAGAATTCATCTAGACAGACTCATCAGCACCACTCTAAAATCAAAGTGTATCCCTAATTTTGAATATTAAGAATAGCAACACTGTATAGGCTAGGTACTATTGCAGTGTTAGTTTTACATAACAGAACTCTGGAAAACTGTTGACTTTATTATAAAAGAACCTCATATGAAATCATTCATCTATTTCTTCTTGCATTGTGGGCCCAGACCTATGCTATCTATTATTATAAACAAGGAGTTTCAAAGCTTTACTTTCTAATGAATTTACATTCCAGTAGGGGAAAACACCATGGAATAAAGATTATGATAGAGAGTAGTGCACAACAATATTAAAAGAGCACAAAGAAATTGAAAAGGATGGGAAACAGGGGTGTGAAAGAGAGTGGAGGAAGGTTTTCTGGAGATATCTTAGTGGTTCTAAATAAGGAACATAAATTAGACCTAGAAGAAGGAAGAATTAGAGAAAATGGGAATGTGTGTTACTATTATGCAAGAAGACAAGAAAATGCACAGTTCAGAGTGGTGGTTAGAAAGGCCCAGGGAGTATTACAATTCAAAATAAGGTTCAGGCGTGCATTTCAGTAACAAATCAAATAGGTGACATATGCAAGAGATTCCTGTTCTATCAGGTTACAAACAAAAACTTAAGAGTGTCTCAAGTATTATTTCATTACCCTTCCCCCTTGGGAACATCATTCAAAAAGTCATGCTAATAACAATGAAAACTCTACCCAGGTGAGAATAAATATTCTCTTAAAACTGTCACTACTGGATTTCAGCAATTCAACATCCAGCAGAGGTCCTTAAGAGCCTATGAATTAAAGAGGTTAAATCATCAAGTGGAAAGATCCTTTTACATAGCAAAATAGTTTATTTCCTTAACTTCAAAGTCTCTGTCCAAATAGCACAATTTCTTTAACATATTAAGGGCAATTCTGGAAAAACATCATAGACAAACTAAACCACCGCACATTCCTAAACTTCCAAAATATTACATTGTTCATGTTCAAACAAATCTTAAAAGCAAATGAAAACCTTTAAATAATCTGATAGTAAATCTCAGACTACTATAGCATTTCCCAACTTGTTTTTGGCAAGTCTTTAACAGGAATTTTACCCACACCTTAATTCCAGCTAAATGATCAAACTTTTAGAAGGAACTGTAATAATAAGTGATGAAAACATAGACATAGAATGATTTACAAACATTTGGTCGGCAATTTAGCTTTAATTATAACAACCTTGTCAGCAAGTTTACATTAAATATCAACAGAATGTACCTCATAGTCTTTTAAACCTAAGTCAGGTCTACATATATAGAATATATATATGTAGATGTATACCTAAATATACAGACATATATAACCTAAATATACAGACATATATATATATATATATTCTAAAATAATGTTACTGATGCACATACAAGCATACAATATTTTCAAATGTAGATCTGGTATTGTGTAAAGAAAAAAAAAGAAAATTGCTACTAAGGAATCAGCATAAAACAGATGAAGAAAAGCAAAGTAAAACCCACAACTCTAGCATGAACTAAAGCTATGGCTTTATATGTTACTAAGGGACACTGTTTGCATATAACATAGAAATACACTGAACAGTGACTGCTAAACTGGGGGGTAAAACCTACAAGCACCACCCCCTAAGGCCACGTCTCCGCAGCAATGTATCATTCATGCACGTACACATCAGTCTTCCTAAGCATTCACCATATGTCACTAAAAGGCATAGCAAGAAACAAAACAGATAAAAACTCCATTCTCATAAAGCTTACTTGAGTGTGTGTGTTGGGGGGAGAGGTGGCATGAGTAGTAGAAAAGTATGTGCCTATCAGGTGGTTATTAAACACTATTAATAAAAACCAGAACAAGCACTGGACCTAGGGAGTACTGTACAGGAGGTATGGTGATTTTTAAATAGGATAGTCAAGAACAGAGTCAATGCAGTGACCACTCCAACAGAATGAAGATTCACCAGACCTGAGAAAGTGTGAGTCTCAGGAGAATTTTATGCTCTATCTCCTACCCATTCATCTCTATCACAGTTCTAGTGAGAGGCTAGGTTTCTGCCTGATTACCAGGAATAAGTGATGAAAATAACTTTACCACGTTCCTTGGGTTTATTTCAAGGCTGGGTGATAAAAAATTACATCACAGTTCTAGTGAGAGGCTAGGTTTCTGCCTGATTACCAGGAACAAGTGATGAAAATAACTTTACCACGTTCCTTTGGGTCTATTTCAAGCCTGGGTGATAAAAAATTATTTTTCAAATATATCCTGAAACATGTCTAAGTTTGACTAAGATATATTCCTGTATCACTGACTTCGGGGGTGAGATAAACTACAGTCAACAGGCCAAATCTACCCAATATCTGACTTTGTAGTTTTATTGAAATAGTCACTTTTGTTTATATATGGGTATGGAAACTTCTGCAATACAACAGTATATGTGAGTAAACAGAGAACAAACACATGACTTACAAAGTCTAAAATACTTATATCTGGCCTTTATACTAAAAGTTTGCTGGCCCTAATCGAGATCACAATACCATCTCCCCACAAAACTACTTTCAGGACAATCTTCATGAGCAACAAAGGGACCCACACCTGGAAGGTGACATGCTTGGAGTTTATGCTCTGTGTGGTCACCATCTTGAAATTCTTAATTATTTTACCTTTGAATTTGAGTTTTATAAGTGAACTCAAAGAGATACTGGAGCATGGATCATCAGCTCACAAGCAGTCAGTCTGCCCAGAAAGAGTTTTTGGTCAATGAAAATCCCGAGGATCTGCTTAAAACTACAATCCTTACCCCTTGACTAGATAGTAGCAAGGTAGCAGCCATCCCCACAGCAGGCTGGCATCTCCAAGACACATTCAGCAGGCAAACCAGCAGGGCATCTGGCGTATTGCCAGCTCAAATGTCAAGCACAACCTGGTGTGGAGGTCACAATCCCTTGTGGGGTCATCTGCTGTGGGTTGGAAAAGTAGTCCTTAAGAAGGAAGCCTGACTTGTCACCCAAGTCAGGGCCCAACATTTTCATTAGGCCTTGCAAATTTTATAGGTAAACTTATACTTCCAAGAAACAATTATAAACAATAGATAAAAGTGTCAAATTCAACAAAATTACTTCTATATTTTGTCCTCTTATCCAGTCATCCCCTTCCCTTCCTAACTACACAATTAACTTCTTGTTCTTAGCCAAACAAACTCATTTCCATCACACGCCATTATCACTCTTGTAATAATCATCACCTGGGACACTGCAATAGTCTCAGCTTGACTGTCACACATTTAGAGCGATGGAGTTCCCAGGTTATCCGAATTCCAATCAACTTAAGACTCTAATTGGTGTTACCCCAAAGTGGTCACCATCAATTTCTTCCTTCCATGCCTGTGCATACCTACCCCTTATTGAAGTCTGTCTCCTCACTCTTTGATTCTGGGCTGGGCTTATGATTGTTTTCACCAACAGAATGAACAATAATGACAGTCTAAACCAGCCCGCTCAAGCCTTAAGAGGAATGGCAGTTTGCTCTTTGTTCTATGCTATGAAAAATCAAGAGCTCACTAAGAAGGCACAAAGAGGAAATCTGAGATCTCCCACCTGCACTCCCAATCAACAGTCAGCATAAAACCACTAGCCAGGTAAGTGTGCCATTTTGGAAGTTCCAAGTCAATCAACCCTCAAAATGGCTGCAGCTCTAGTTAAAGTCACACAAAGCAAAAGAGTCACTAAGGTGATCAGTCACGCACAGAATAAAAAAAAAAAAAGGGCCCTCCCTAGTGGCGCAGCGGGTTAAAGTGCAGCACTAAGAAGCTTAAGCCACTTCAGCATGAGTTCTATCCTGGCCTGCCCCGGAGGAAATCCACAAGGCGTGGCAGACCTCTCCTGACCCGCCCACTGCTCCCCTCAACAGTATATTTCAGTCAAATCTGCCTGTTCTGCTCCCCGCTCTGTCTCTGGTGAATGTTCTCACCCACCACATCTCTGCCCTGTACCCCAGTTCTGTATGAATGAGTGAGTAAGTATATAAATGAATGAATGAATGAATAAAGCATATTTTGGATAGTTTGTTACAAAGCAATATAAAACAATAATATCAAGATTTGAACACCAGGGCCATTACAGTTGACTCTACTATCTAACTTCTTTACCTCACTTTTCTTATCTGACAAAAGGGGATCATGACACTTAACTACTTCATGGACATGCCATAAGAATTAAGTGTGCTGGCATGTACAAAGAACTGAGCAGAGCTCTCACAATGTCACTACTGTTCTATTTATTGTTATTTTATGATTAACACAATATATTTTCCATCAACCTGTTTTATTGTCTTCAAAACAGCTACTGCTATCTAAAAGCAAGCATATTTATTCATCAGTCTCTCCTCCACCAAGTACAAAAACCTGTCTTGTTCACCAGCACTTAACACAGAATTTGGCAGGAAGAAACAATAATTATATCTGAATAAATAAATGAATTATAGGATCTTTGTTTCATAGTTAATCCAATACTACCCAAAAAAAGTGTTCATATACTTTCTCTTAAGCACTCAAAACAAAGAATAAGGATATAAGCTATCTATTGTATAATATGGTATTTTTGTGATATAATTCTAATGTGTTTACTTGTTCTTATACAAACATTAAACCATTACTAAAATATGTTCTGCTCAGATCTACCTAAGTGATAGCCAGCATCATCATTTGTGTAAATTTTTTAATGAGCTGTACTCAAATTGACAGAGTTAATTAATATCACTACATTCACAGAAATACCCAAGACAAACATTAATATGTGGTCCATTTGAAAATAAAATATCCTAAAGACAAACTAACATAGTCTTCAAACTGGGAATCTGTTATAAAACACATGAGTGTGAATCTGCAGAATTATAAATTTTTAAAGTTTAAAACATATTCAAATATGAAATAAAAGACAATTATAAATCCCTGAGGAATAGCATCAGCTACCAAATACAAAAGAACCCAAAAACATAATTTAGTGCAACAGCTACTCTTAACACCATGATTCTCAATTTTTCTTCTGTCTTCATGTAGGCGACAGAGACGAGGAACTCGCCCTGCCCTCTCTTCCAGTTATAGTTTCAGAAGAATTCTTACTCTTAAAAACAGAATTTTATCAGGTAAACATAGAAGAGGAGACAAGAAATGTACATGTTAATCTAGAGAAAAGAATACATGTGGTTGAAGAAGTGATAATAAGTAGGTCCTGCTAGACTATACCAGTAAGTACATACAATTTCAGAGAACAGACTGTTTAAACACAGCACTACACAGTTATGCAAGTTTCATTCAAGGAATTGTATGTTAACTACAGAACACAAACTCAAAAATACACTAAAGTGACTAACATCAAAAAGTATAAATAACCACTAGCAAAATGTTGGTAAGGTTGTAAAGCAACAAAAATTTCATACATTGTTGGTAGAAGGAAAACAGTTAAACTACTCTGGAGAAGAGTCTAAAGCATATTCTAAAACTAACATACATTCTCCCTATTATCAAAAATTCCACCCAAGAGAAATGAAAATGTATGTCTATAAAAATTATTTCTGCAAGAATATTCAGAAGTTTGGCTCTCCATGGTGGCGCAGCAGGTTAAAAGCACAGCACTAAGAAGCTAAAGCTACTTCAGCATGAGTTCGATCCCCACCTGCCCCGGAGGTGACTACATGGCGGTGACCACATGGCGCAACAGAGCTCTCCTGACCCACCTTCTCCTCCCTCAGCAGTGTACTTCCTAGATCCGCCTGTTCTGCTTCCCACTCTGTCTCTGGTGAGGTCACCATCCCTGTGCCTCTGGCCTGTACCCCAGTTCTGTATGGACAAATAAATAAATCTTTAAAAAATAAAAAAAATATTCAGAAGTTTTATCCATTAACAGCCAAAAACTGGAAACAACTGATGCCAAATGTACATCATCCGAGCAAAGAACAAACTGTAATATATTCATCCGATTTATATAATGAAATGCTATTTGGCAATAAAAGGGATTTGCTACTGATATACACAATAATATGGGTGAACCAACAAAACTCTACAGAGTAAAAAAAGCTTTGCAATGGTTCGAGAATTAGGCAAAAATAATTTCAAGTGAAAAAAAATCAGAACAATCTGGAGATAGGAATGAACAGAGAAGGTTCATGAGGGAACTTTCAAAGATGACAGTGAGCCTCAAATACTCGACTGGGCCATTAGAAATGCGAGTAGTAGCTACAGTACAACAAAACTTTATTTATAAAAGTAACTTACTGACCCCTGTTCTGTATCTACCTAGGTGTATGCATTCATCAAAACGCCTTTTTAGGCCTGGTAAGACTTGTATATGTCACTATGTATCCGTTTGATCATAAAAAATGAACCATAAACCATTCTAAACTTGGGCCCTCTCTCAACAGTTTAAAGCACAACACTATGAAGCTGTCCGAATCCACTGCAATGCAAGTTCAATTCCCAGCCCGGGAGGAGACCTGCATGGGCAGACCTCTCCTGACCTACCCACTGTTCCCCTCAGCAGTGTACTCCCTCAATCTGCCTGTTCTGCTCCCCACTCTGTCTCTGGTGAATTCTCTCACCTTCCCCACACCCACAACTGCACCTCTGGCCCATACCCTGGTTCTTATATACATAAATAAATAAATCTTTTTTAAAAACACTAAACTCAAGACTAATAAGCATGCAGTTTGCAGTGAAGAATGCTGACATCTGCAATTTATTTTGAAAGCATTAAAAATTAAGATGGAGTACAATAACTCAAATACAGCAAACTTTTTAAATGTAGATCTGGCATTTATATATAGAAGTTAACTGTACAGTTCTTTCAACTTTTCTAGAATTTGAAAGTTTTAATGTTAAGTGAGTAAGGAATTCAAAACTGGACACTGAAGTGTTTGAATAAAGAAATGATAATTTATATACCATAAATATGATTTATACCATGTAAATGATACACTAAAGAAAAGGTAATCAAACGAAGGAAGAAAGTGGTTAAGTAGTCTATACAATAGTGTATGCTGTGGACTGCATCAACATTTAAGTACAAACTGAGTTCACAAAGAGGAGAAAAGTCAGAGAAGAGTATTCATGGTACCAGGAATAAGGAAGGTGAGTCCAGGAGAAAGTTCAGTGCAGACGTAATACAGTAGTCAAGCTAGCCCAGAACTGAAAAATATCTATTAGATTAAGCAATGGGCAACCATGATGATGCAAATGAGGCATGGTAAGAATATGTCAGATAAACAATATTGATAAGCTGAAAAGAACAAACAGTGAAGATCAAAGTAATCAAGTTGGACCAAAAAATGAAGAAAACAATTCAAAAGTAACAGAGATGGCAGTATTTCTTTAAAATGAAAATAAAAAGAAACTACTGACCCTAAAAATCAGCACAGATAGTATCTCTTCCACAATGTGCACTACTGGTTAAGGTAGTCTATCAGGAGCCTGGAATGTCCCTGCACTTACTTTCTTATTGAATATGATAGGCCTGCAAGGTTTATCCATTTCCTGATTCTTGCAGTAAGTCACACAGGGAACAAATGTGAAGGTTACAACAATATGTAGCTAACCATCCTGGGGAGAGGGGATAATTGAACTAGTTTGTTTGCTGTTGGCTGCCATGTTTATTGCTGACTTAAAAAAAAAAAAATTGCTGTACCTTTGGTCCTGAGTTCCTGAGCTGTGACCTACTACTTGCATCCATCTGGAGCACCCATCAACCTCAAGGGACCGAGCTGCAAGAAAAAACTACACAAATATGCGGACTCACATGGTTCTTTGCTGAGCTGTAATGTTATTTCTTTCTTACCTCCACACATTTACTGCCAGTAACCTTGAAACATTAACAAACTAATTACCTTGCAAATATGGCAAAATCAAATCTTAAGACTTTTCTATTCCTGATATGTATAACAAAGAACTAGCTGATATTCACATAGCTAAACAAGAGGCCTAAACATGTCACCAGTAAAAATTAAAAAGCATATAATTTAGTTCATTTGCCTCATGTTAGTTACAATATTTAGTACCAGTAATCTTCACTGTATCGCTTACATATATTACATTTACTTCTCCCAACAATCCTAATGAGATAGTTACTAATATGGGGAAAATGAGACTTCAAGATGCTAAGTAACTATGTGAAAGGCTTGTAGACTAGTTTTGTAGATGTAAGCCTAGATGAAAACCTGTGCTTTTTAATCGTTAGCAGTCAACCCCCATCGAGCTGATTTATTAGCGGCAACTCTAATTTTTCAGATAATAAACGAAAGTATTGAAAACGTTGGCAGTACAAATACTTGAAGTTCAGGAGAAATGTTAACATTTTGAAAATGTTAATACACTCCTTTTTTTTAATTTATTTATTTGTGCATACAGAACTGGGGTACAGGCCAGAGGCTCAGGGGCGGTGAGAGGCTTCACCAGAGACAGAGTGGGGAACAGAACAGGCAGATCGACGAAGTACACTGCTGAGGGGAGCAGCGGGCAGGTCAGGAGAGGTCTGCCACACCATGTGGTCACCTCCGGGGCAGGCGGGAATTGAACTCATGCAGAAGCGGCTTTAGATTCTCAGTGCAGTGCTTTAACCCGCTGCGCCACCAGGGAGGGCCCTAATACACTATTTTTTAAAAATTTTTAATCTGTGATCAAATTTAGGAAGAGCTAAACAAATATAAGACATTGTCTTTACTGCAAAATTTCTCATGGTTTTAATATGCAAATAAATTTTTATAATACAATAATATATTAACATAAAATACGTATTACATAGGTACTGTAATAATGCATATATTATATTTAATATAAAACATATCTTATAATCTTAAAAGAACTTCTATTATCATAATTCTGGAATAAAGTTTGAGAAAATACTGCTACAATCAACACTGCCAACTTAATGCTTTTGAAATTTTAGTAGACAGCTAGGTACAATACATAATCCTTTAAAACAGAGAACATCAAAGTTAGAATGTGGCCTAACAGCTCCCAGTAAACTACTTCACAGTTTGGCAACACTGCTCACTTCCTACCAAAGGAAACTGAGTAACATACCTGGCTTTTTCAGAAGGGTAACAATCAAAGCTTTTTGTAGCTCTATGTTTTTAATCCATTTCTCTATTTAAAATATTTCAGACCCTTTTAACAGTGCAGAAGGAAAAGCAGATTCCACATAGAGCTGGCACTTTTGATAATGGCAGTCATTCTGATGCCCTGGGCACCACCACTAACTTTCCAATATGGAAAGCTACATTCTACCTCTTTCACTAAGAGACAAACTAACACTGATCCTAAGGATACCTGCCCATGTTTTAGTCACCTCAAAACTTTCAACAACTGAAGTTGCTGTATGCTCAAGTTTATTGATCACTCAAAATTTCAAAACAAAATACTGAGCTACAATCAGCCACCCAACACTGGTGCCATCATAGGTAAGCCAGAGCTGCAGACAGGACTTTAACTAAATAATCCACTGGAAACCAATTCAGCAGCTTCTCTTTCATTTACCTAGACCGAGACTCTGACCAGACAATTCTCACCAACACCAAGTGTTAGACTAGACAATAAAATTACTACATAATTACACAGTTTTAGAAATTAAAATCCTAATTTAAGCTGTGCTAAGATTCTCACACTTTGCCTTATTAGGAAAATAAATTGATGTCCTTCCTAGTTAAAGTGAGCTATATTATCAGCAGGAGTGATTTTTGCCCCCTGTGCTAAAGGACTGTCTCCACCCATTCAAAGTCTAGGTAGGGCCCATCTCCAGTGTGAAATAAAGGATGCAATAAAATATGATACAGTATACTTATTCTGAAAGGAGTTGCAGAAAAAAAAGAAATATCTTAAACTGAGCCAAATTTCAGTATTTGGGCATGTATTAGGAATTCTTTAAAATAATTAAATCACTGTCATCTTAATCACTGAAAGCAAATGTGACAATGTACCATTTTAAGGCACGGCTATATCAGCTCTCACGTGAGTAAGAATTTGGTTGTATGAGAATGTAGTTGACAGAGGATGTGATTGATTCTGATATGCAAACCCCTAAAGATAAAGAATTGAAATTAGCTAATGACATGAAGAGAAAAAAGATTAGAAAAAAATAATTTACACTGCTAATAAAATTCAAAAGCTACCTATAGCACTTTACTTTTGTAACACCTGCAAAAATGCATTCACATTTTAAAAAAATTCAACAGAAGTATATACACAACTTTTAAAAAATGCTTTCCATACTAGCAACAAACATTTTTTAAAATTCCAATAAATTTTCACAGAATTCAAAATAAAGATCATTTGGAGGTTTTATAAGATGTAAGCAAACTAGATAAAGCATCATGACCTTTTTTATCTTTGAAAAATGTAAACACATACATACACTGGGACCTCGTCTTCAGATCCTTAATTTGTCACAAATGCACTTACTAGTTGAATTTCTTAGTTCACATGTTTCACACGTACAAAGATTTAAAAGGTGAACTCTGCACTAATATATCTACATTTCACAAATAATACAAAATTTTACGAACAGTACTAGTAATTGTGAACTGCCTGTTGCTTTTCTCTTGGTAAACAGGTTTAACTAAATAACCATCTGAAAGTTTCTAGAATAGCACGCTACCAAATGCAAAAGAACACTTCATTTTTTAAATAGAGTTTATAACAGGAATCCCCAGTGCCACCATCGGAGTTAAAACAATAGGGGGAAAGAGTATGGAGGGGTGGGGGGAGGCACTCAAAATATAGAACAATTTTCACTCGTTTCAAGTTGCACAGGTTTGTGTGTTGGAATTAGAAGACCTTGTATTTAAAGATCACGAATTTTTCAAACAAGACTGGTATGTTTTTCTGGTAAAACTTCGTTCCCCCTCTCGTCGAAAAAATGTGAGGAATGGAAAAAAGAACAGTCACTTTTAAAACTAACAAAATGGAAAGGGACAAAATGACAAGGTTAACTCGAACTGAGAAACGAGATGAGTCCCCTGAGTGTGCTCTACAACTGACTAAATTTCAACCTTTTTCTCACTAAATCCACATTTTTTTTTACCAAGCCCCACAGGGACGTGGCGCTTACACCTCCTTCCCCCACCCACTCCGTTTATGACGGAGATCACCTTCCCGCAGGTGAGTCAAGTCAGCACCATCTGCAGTAAACAATCCACTGGAATGTCTCAGAGGTGACCGGCTCAGGAAAGCATCGAGAATGGGAGCAATAAAACCGAAATTTTAAATAGGGGAAGGGGGTGTCTTGCTGCGGGGAACAGGAAGCGGGAGAGAGTGCAACGCTAGGACACTCGGGGCGAGAGGGAAGCAATGACAGGCAGGCTCCCCTGGAGAGGTGCAAGGGAAGCAGCTTCGGCCAGGAGAACCCCAACAGCACAGCCAGCACGTTGCCTTCGTGAACAAGCAGCGGCGAGGACTCCGGGGCCACGGCGGGAGCAGGTCCGGGGGTCCCCGGCAGCGCAGAGGGCGGGGGCAGGGAACTCACCACCTGGTAGCGGCCAGTCCCTGGCTGATGATGATCCATCCTGCCCGGCTCGGGATCCGGCTTCCCAGCCGGCGAGTGCCCTCGGCTCTCGGCCCCCTCGGCCACCCCGGTCAACGACGTCGGCGCCGCAGCGCCCCTTCCGCCTCTGTTTGTGCCGCCGCGGTCACCCGACGGGGCCGCCTCACTTCCTGTTGCTCCCACAGCTGCCGCGGAGACCTCCGCGTCGACCGCCGCTCGTTGGAGAAGCTCCGGGGCGCCGCGAGCACTACTGAGCATGCTCGGGATGGTGGAGCATGCGCCCTGCGACCTCCGGCGTCCCATCCGCCTCGCGAGTGGGAGGAAATGGAAAAGTAAGACTAGTCCGGGGGAGCAGTCTAGGTTGTCAGCTTGTCGGCGGTAGGCGGTGGCAAAGGGAGCGGAAAAAAAATGTAACCGGCCTCGATTGGCCTTTGCTATTGCGTGGCTTTCGCGCAGGCACCGGCCAGTGCACAGTCGTACCTGCCGACCAAAGTCGAGGAGGGAGGAGACGCGTTCCCTGAGCACCTGAGGACAGGTCACCGAGTTACTCAACACCTCCCTCTTATTAGTCACCCGTCCTAGGGAAACGCAGGGAGATTTATCTCTGGGACATTCCTAAAATGCTTATTCAAAGCCATTAATAACTTAAGGATTTTTTAAACCCCCCCCAAAAAAAATTCTGTCCTCCTCTTAGTGTAAGATTATTCAGTTAGACTTTTGTCAGTAAGGGACGAAGGATCTAATGAGTCCTAGGTTATTGGAAGGAGACAAGAAAATAACGAAATGACGATTTGTGATCATGTAGCAATAATTCTGAAGGATTTAACAGTAATGGATCACTTTGTGTGCAACATTGCTAGACTGTCTCCCTGTCTGATTGACCACACTGACCTACTGTCTCCCACATGGCATAAAACATGTTCTTTAGCAAGTAGGAAATAATGATGGGGCAGTGTAAAGTACCTTTTAACTGAATGACCTGTTTTCTGTACCCTGGAAACTATAATCCCACGTTTCTAGTACAGCTATCATTTTCACTTCCCTCCTGAATCTCCAAAGGATATTCCTAGAATAAAGGTCATTGGATGAAACTGAGCGGCTGGTTAAAATAGCAAAAATACCATAAAGATGGAAACAAAATGGCGATCATCAACTTAAAAAAAAAAAAAAAAAGACTGGCATTGCTCAATTATTCCTATATTTGCCAGTTTGACTCATCTAGTGGCAAAGGCTAACAAATACTTAAAATCTTTAAACTTCCTTCTTTTGACCAAATTTACTATATTTTATGTTTTAAAACAACACACATAGTGTTTTATTTGCGTTATTGTATTTTTTTTACAGTTCCAACACATTTTATTATATTCCCGTATGCATTCCTCTCAAAACATATCAAGAAATGACCAAACCAATTAAATATTGGTATTATTGTACAAGAGCTCACTCTCATAATTTTACCCCAAATGGTATTGCCTTTCAATAATCAAAATAAGTCAATGTCTGCAAAATGAAATTAACTTCCTATATCACTATTGGTCTATATAATTTTTTTGGTCAATAATAATTTATTTAGAATATAATTTTCCATGCACTTACATTTATATGCCCTTGCATTTTAATCACTTATATCTCTGTTTCAAACTGACTGCTGCTCAAGGCAAAGACTGTTTTTCACACCTGGCATAGTATTGAGAACCAGTAAGAACCCAAAACCGACTAAAAGCAGACATCCTGAATCCTCATAAGGTAATCTTCCAATTCCACTCTCATCCCAGGTTTTGTGAGAGTAGTCGAGCAGGTGACAAAATTCAAATGTAGCAGAGCAGGTGACAAAATTCAAATGAAAGCATATTCTCAGGAAGAGGAGGAAAAGGAAGAGTGGAGAGAGTTGATAATGAGAAAGTGCTCAGATAGAGCTACAGTGGGGCTACAGACAGACAGGGACAGTGCTGCCCATTAAAGGACAGGTCACTGCTGTGGGTTTTCACCTGAGATCACAATTGCAAGATCACTCAAGATCAGGAACAGTAACAGTGAGTTTATTTAACAAACGGGGAAAAAAGAGTTCCTAAGGCCACAAGTAGTAACTGTCACACCCATAAAACGTCCAGTGTCCAGAAGTCCCAAATAAAAGGCCTGTCATTCAGGATGCCTCTGTCCCATCAATGAGGGCCCGAGACTGGCAAGTAGTGTGCCACGAGCCAACCCACCACATCTAAAGGTGCTGAATGGTGGGGGCATTGAAATGACACCACAGCAGCCCGCAGCATTGCGAAGGATGGGATAGACAGCACTGGGCACTGGACCAGGTAGCAACAGAGGCAGCAGCACCAGGAGGTAGTACTGGATAATCAGAAGTGATGAACAGGTTTCAAAAGGTAACCTAGACACAGAGTGCTGGTCACCCATCAACAGTGCTGGGTATCACAACCAATAATGCCAGTCACCACTGTTCACCAGGAAGCAGTATCAAACACCACTGTCACAGCTTTATCTGAGTTGTTGGCCTGCACAAATAATAAACAGCTCTTTGAGACACAGCTCTTTGAGGCCTTGGTGCTCATTTCAGATGATATCAGAGGCAGGGCTGGAGAAAGGTATAGTGGCCTCCTGCCTCTGCACAGCTCTTAGGCTCTCTGCAGTTTTTCAGCTTCTCTTCTTTCTTGGGAGGTTAGCTGCTTGAGGCTTCTTTCTTCTTTGAAGGTAAGGAACAGAGTCTTCTTTCTTCAGAGGCCCGGAACAGAGTCCAAGTGAGTCCTAAGTTGGCTCCTGCCCTGCTTTATAGCTTTCTTCAGGGTCTCCTACCTACAATCTTATGGTTGATTGGACCATGTAGCACCAATCAGCTCATACGTCACACCTCAGTCGATTCTATAATCTAGGCATCACTTAGGGAAAACTTGGTGTGTGTACATAACTGGCCTGCCCTTACCTCAGGAGGTGGATGCCAAGGAGCACAGCCAAAACTGGCTTCAGTGGAGCCTGAGGCACACTGCACTGTAGCCCTTCAGGGGGGCCCAGTATGACAATGTAAATATGGGGGGTGGTTGGGAGAACATGCAGCAGCATTGCAAGGTGGTCTCCGCCTGCCCTGTTGTCTCGAGACTCCATAGGCCACTCTACTGCTTGCAGCTAAAGGTAGCCAAGTGTTGAAGCTGGCCCAGTGGGACCCCATGCTCCTCCCTGTAGCCCTGAATGGGAGGATTCATGCCCTGTGGTGGATTAACAGGGGAACCACTGCTGTCTGCCATCACTGCTGGCCTCTTCCTGCAACCTGAGCCCCTGTGGGGCCAGTGGTGGTAGACAGTAAAGGGCCCATCACCCACTGTTGCTTGCACTGCCCACAAACAGCTTCTTCTGGCACCAGCAGAAAACCTCCACTGCTTTTCCGATGGATTTGACTGCTTAACTGGCGGTGGGGAAGAGCTGGCCTTGCTCAGCAGCTTGTGCTGCTGTGGGACTCCAGTTTCATAACAGCAAAGAGAAACTGAGCCAAGGGCTGTGCAGGTGTTTTGTCACTTTGTTTTGTTGTTGTTGTTGTTGTTGTTTGTTTGTTTGTTTTGTAAGTTTTTAATTTTAGGTTTTTTTGTTGTTTGAAGATTTATTTACTTTTTTTTTTAAAGATTTATTTATTTATTCATACAGAACTGGGGTACAGGCCAGAGATGCGGAGGGTGAGAGGATTC
>NW_004567111.1:17117503-17118024 GCF_000260355.1 Condylura cristata
TTCCAAAAATTGCACCACCCAAAATTTTACCAGTGTCACACTGCAGTACTGGGCTAGACATGGAAATAAGCTACCTGGATTTCCTGTCAACAAGCACACACTGTCTAGGTAAAAGGAATATGATGAGCCAACCATCTCCAGCTATTAGATTTGTCAGTTTTAGCTTTGGAGCCGAGGCTGTGCTATTTTCAGGGTAGCACGTGGCTCTGAGTGAACAGAGCAGTGGTACAAATCTACTTGCCTTTGTCAACACTGTACCCCATTAAGGTGCAATCTTTGCTTCTGTGCTTCCTGTTGAACTCAGAGGGACTACCCAAATGTTCCTTTCACAGATGCTAATTCTCCAATAACTCTTGTATTTAAAACTTCTATCAGTATCTGCTTCCTGGAGAACCCAGCCATAGCATTCAGATACTGACTTTGAAAAACGGGAGCATAAATGTTATAAAATGTACACACAAGTGGGCCCTCCCTGGTGGCACAGCGGGTTAAAGCACAGCACTAAGAAGCTAAAGCCACTT
>NW_004567111.1:17118869-17129898 GCF_000260355.1 Condylura cristata
TCATGTAGATTGCCACCAAGAAAAATAAATTCTAAGATAGTCATGAATCTTCTCAGAGGTTACTGTTTTGGAACAAGGATAATTTGTATTTAAAAAAAAATACATTCTTCAAAATATCATCTTTGAAAATATAGTAGCATTAGTTGTATGCTTGAAAACTTAAAGCCAAACAATCCCAGCTCCACACATACATACCCACCCCTCTATGACATGACCTAAGGTCATCAGTAAATGTAGCGCTCTCTCTTACCCAGCTCCCACCCCTTGACTATGGCCCTTTGCCATGAGTTCTGAAGCAGTACAGCTAGTTACTCCAGCAGTCCCTAATTATCAGTAATCATTTCACTTTAAATCAATAATATTAAAACCGTGGTCACTCAATCACACTAGCCATCAGTGTTTCATGGCTACCATGTTGCACAGTGTTGCATTATCAAGAGTTCCATGGACATCATTGTTGAAACAAAGAATTCTACTATTCACTTTAAATTACCTCCTCTTACTTCCTGAATTATTCACATAATTTGCTAATAGCTTTAGTCCCAGCTATGCCATGTCTTAGTAATGAACTCCTGAGCAAGTCATTTAACCTGCTGAACTGGTTTGCTCATCTTTAATACTGGAATACGGATTCCCTCCCTATCTGCTCATATTATGAAGCTGAAATGAAAATGTTAAGGTAAACAAAGCGTTTTTATTCCTGGAGATATTTTACATTTCTTTAATTTTTTAAAATAGGTATCAGTTAAAAAAGTGACTTCAATGACTTTTATACTAAAAATATGGGATAACTATTAAAATTTGGGGGAGATAGAATCTACCTAGAAGAACACAGAAGCTAGTCAATCCTCACAACGAGGCTATGTCATATTTTTTCTAAGCTAAGTGATTGAACTTATACATCATAGCAAATCACCATAAATTAACCAGTAAACACCAGTTTTTGCAACCACCAAAAATTTATGATTTGTTTATCCAGCAGTAAAACTATTTCATACTATATTTGTCAATCATTATAATTATGGTAATAATAGCTAACACTTATTGGATGTTGCCAGCCATTTTACTAAGTGTTCCATGTACATTATCTCCCTATGCTTTCACAACAAACATATGGAGAAGGTGCAATTGCTATTACCACCCTCTATATAAGAAAACTGAAACTCAGCCTTAAGATATTTACACAAAGGTCACAAATCAAGTGAAGGAAGAGGATTTGCTGGACTTTTTTTACTTTAACATTTTTATTGAAATATACATGTGTGAATGAAAATATGCAATTCGAAGTATACAACTGAAAGACATTTTTTGTAAACTAAAAAATCATGCAACCACCACCCATATTACAAAACTGAATGTTTCCGAACCTGGAAACACCCTTGACCAACTTTTTGTGTCTGTCCTCATACAAAGGCTGAACATGATCCTGACTTACACCACCATAATTTATAGTTTTGACTTTACTTTTGTAGGGTCAGACTAGAAGTGTTTTTTTGAATTTGATCCTTTTACTTTTGTATAAGACTCATTCATATTTTTTAGTGCATTCATTTGTCGTTTTTCATTGCCATATATTAATTCATTATATGAATATAGTGTACTTTGTCTGTTTACTAAATAAATACAATTGGTGGCTAATAGATTAGTTTCTTGTTTGGGGGTGTCATAGTTTCCTAGAACTACCTCAAAAATAGTACCACCAATGATTAGTTTAAACCACAGAAAATTATCTCCTCATAGTTCTGGAGGCTAAAATTCTCAGACCAAGTGTCTTCAAGGCTGGTAGCTTGGGAGGGATATAAAGATGAAGTCTGTTCTGGACTGCTCATCTCGCTACAGGTTTTTATCTAGATTTATGTCTTCTGCTTTACATGGCTGTCTGCAGGGAAGAGTAGGATATGTTTTCTTTCAGTGACAGTAGGAGATGGTGCTTAGAATAGGTTCTCATTGTTGATTTGATGGCTGTAGTTGATTAAAGCCTCTATGTCAATTGCTATGCAGTAGATACATTGCATCTCTTTACAGGATATTGTCATATATTTGAAAGTGTTTTAATATCAACAAGGTATTTTAAGACCTAACAAACATATCATACTTTGTAAATGAAATTTGGGAAATCTCTAAGAGTTCTCTATAAAATCTTCCCTGAAAAACTTCTAAATGTAAATAGAAGCACTCATGATTTCCTTTCCCCTTTCATTTATTATTATCTCATATTCTGTTAAAAAACAGAAGATAAATGCTAGTGAAAAGGTGGAGACATGAAATCTCCCTGTTCTGCTAGTGACGATATAAATTTGACAGTAAGGCCTTCGCTGGTGGCAGAGCGGGTTAAAGCACAGCACTAAGAAGCTAAAGCCACTTCCGCATGAGTTCATCCCCACCGCCCTGGAGGTGACCACATGGCGTGGCAGACCTTTCCTGACCTGCCTGCTGCTCCCCTCAGCAGTGTGCTTCGTTGATCTGTCTGTTCTGCTCCCCACTCTGTCTCTGGTGAATCCTCTCACCGCCCCTGAACCTCTGGCTATACCCAAGTTCTGTATGCGTAAATAAATAAATCTTTTTTAAAATAATAAAAATAAATAAATTGGGACAGTAGCTGTGTACAGCAATATGCTAATTCTTAAAAAACTTAAAATAGGATTGCCACATGATCCATCAATTCTACTTCTGGATCTATACACAAAAGATTTAAAGAAAGGTCACAAATCTATCTTTTCACACCAACTTTCATGGCAGCATTATTCAAAAAAATAAACATGGAATCATCCTTAGATCCATGGATGAATGAGCAAAACATGATATAAACATACAATGGAAAGTAAATCAGCCTTGGAACAAAGGGAATTCTGACACGATTCATGTGAAAGAACATTGAGTCAATCGCAAAAGGTAAATCTGTATGATTTCACTTATGTGGTACTTAGAGTATTGTCAAAATCACAGAGACAGAAAGCAGATGGTTGCCAGGAGCTACAAGGAGGGTGAACTGACAAGTTACTGTTTAATGGAATGGAGTTTCAGGTTTGCAAGATGAAAGGAGTTCTGGAGATGGCCGGTATCACGGCCTTGCAACATTATGAATGGATTTAGTATCACTAAGCTGCACACTGGGTAAATTTTAAGTCATATGTATTTTGCTACAATAAAAAATGTCAGCAAAAAAAGACAAGTTAACACACTAAACTATGTTGTTGTAACAAAAGACAGACAGTGCAGAAAGGATAACACAAGATAAATATATTTTGCACATGTGTTGGCAAGTTACACAAATACACAAGTGATCTGTGTCTATTTTAAAGAAATACTATATTACTCAGTAGGAACTCGTTCTGGCTTGGAGATTTTATCATTTCTAGTTAATGCCGGGGAAATGATTAATAGTAAAATGTGAAGAAAACGAAAAGTTGATGATTAATGTCTGCACTGGAGAAAGAAAACAAGTCTTGTACTCAACTAAAACATCCTGTGAGACAACTCTTGTTACAAGACAGAGGTGGGTTTGTGTATCGTTTGGCCTATTTGGCACAAAGACTCAAATAGAATAGAATAGGTAAGACATATCACAATTCAAGTTGAGATTAATAGTTGGACTTACCAGATGGAAGAGGAAATTGTCAGATTTTATGGAGAAGAGAAAAATAAACAAAGGGAAGACTAAAGAATAGAGGAAGAGTAAGGAAAACACAAAGCATGTAACAGCTGAGTACAGACCTAGTTGGTTCTGGTGAGGTCTGTGTATAAATTTGAATGACACTTATTTTTAAACTTTTAAAAATTCTGCATCTGGGGCTCTGCCTGGTGGCCCAAGGGATTAAAACACCGCATTATGAAGCTCTCAGAAGCCACTGCAGCAGGAGTTCAGTCCCCAACCAGGGAGCTGATCCACCTGGCATGGCAGAGTTCTCCTGACCCACCCGCTGCTCCCCTCAGCAGTGTACTTCATTGGTCTGCCTATTCTGTTCCCCACTCTGTGTCTGGTGAGAATGCTCTCACCCACCATACCCCTGGCCTGTACCCCAGTTCTGTATGCATAAATAAATAAATCACTAAAAACAGTCTGCATTTGTAAAATGAACTCCAAATTTCTGAGATCCTCTCCATTTGTAAGTTTAATATTCTAAGTTTTAGCTGCTTTTGGAAATTTTAATCTGCATTCTACTACTTTCTTCTCATGGTGACAGGCTTGCTTTCTTTTATCATTTGCCTACAACCATTGATTATGACATTGGTGGTATGTGCTGGGATTATGAAAATAAATCAAACATCTTGTTACCCTCAAGAAACCCACGACTGGTAACATGGGTTGACAGGAATCAGGTTCTTTCTTTATCATTAAGGAATAAAGAGTGAGGTTAAGAAGGAAGCCGACAGTATTCTAGCTCAGAAGAGCTTTGAAGGTGTACAAGTAAAACCTGGGAAACCGGAACGCACAGCGCCTGGAGAAATGGCAGGCAACTGGTTAGGTGTTCTTGGGGAGAAGGATGGGGAACGACTGGGCTGCCTGGTGAGGAGTGGCCACATCTTAAGCACTCTGTTTGGCATGCCAAGGGACTTGAATTTTATCATGAAGGCAAACGGAAGTCAGTTGAAGACTGATTAGGAATGTGATAAGATAAAAGATGAATTGAATAGCAATTGATCAGGATCAGTTGGAAATGTATTCAGGAAATTAGCAGCTTCTATGGCAATGAAATATCTACAGTAAGGCCCTCCCTGGTGGCACAGCTGGTTAAAGCACAGCACTAAGAAGCTAAAGCCACTTCAGCGTGAGTTTGATCCCTGCCCCAGAGGTGACCCACATGGCGCAGCAGACCTCTCCTGACCCTCCCACTGCTCCCCTCAGCAGTGTACTTCCTCTGTCAGCCTGTTCTGCTCCCCATTCTGTCTCTTGCCGCCCCTGCACCTACGGCCTATACCCCAGTTCAGTATGCACAAATAAATAAATCTTTTTAAAAAATACCTACAGTAATTCTGACAAAATGATTCTTCCCTGGACTGAAGCAGGGACAGTGAGAAGCAGAGGCAAGCACAGAGTAGAGAGATGAAGGAACCACTTGCTCACTGGCCTCAGCCCAGGGTTTAGCAGGTCTGGAGAGGGAGCCTGACATCAATGATTTAATTTCCCGGTAATGCTGCACATCTTGGAGATGAGAAATCATGAGGGATTGTGGCACAAACATTAAGGTGGCATTGCCTCCCAGAGAGCTCTGTCCAGCAAATGTGGACTGCAATGGAAAGTGTGTTTTTCAAGTAGGGTTGCCAAATTCAACAAATAAATATACAAGAAGTCCAGGTTGGAATCTCAGATACACACTAGGTAGTTGTTTTTTTTTTGGTTTTTTTTGTTTTTTTTTTTTTAGTTTAGTTTTACATCATTTTGTGTCTTTTTCCACCTCAGTTGTAATCCCCATAGATCTCCCATCACCAGTTCACATATTAGGCAATTTTTTATTCTGTCTGTTTTGTGCAACAGTTGGGACATGCTTAAGCTAAAACAATATTCATTTGTTACCTGAGATTCAAATTGAACTGGACATCCTGTTTATTATCTGGCAACTATATGAGAACTTGAAAAATTAGTTGCAAGGATGATGACCTAACCCTTAAGGTTGGAGTTTACTGTGGAAATTGGACGTTTTAACATGCGTTTATTATACTAATATTTATTTTCTAACTGTCAGCAGACAGGCCATGAACACATGGTCATACCACAGTGATAAGCAACACTGATTAGCTTATGACTGCTTAGCTGCTTCTTCCCAATCTGCTCCCAGTTCCAGAAACATTCAACTTCACCTGTGATGCTACAATTCAATGTCCTTACCAGTGAATGCATTTTTATTATCCAGATCTGAAAAAAAAATCCTATTTCTCTTCAACTACCTTAAACAAGTTAACCTGATATTACTAAAAGTAGGCTAATCGGTTGTTTCTTTTTTTTTCCCCAGAACTGAAGGTGTCCTAGGACTTGGGGTGTTCATTGCTAACACTTGGAGTGCCCCAGCAAACCTGGGTGGTCACTTGAAGCCATTGCTAGCTCTATGTTGGTTGTGAACTTTAAATTGTCACAAGAGAATCATAATTTTTCTCCTAAAAAGCATCGTTTCTTTATTATTTATCTCACTTTATATAAAAGATAAGAATTTATAAGAGAAAATGTACATTTTTCATATTTTTTGATGAAAACACACTTTAGTACTCAGAACATTCTTACTCAAAAAAGTGTAACAATTGCATCAAGTTTTTGACTAATTGTTAGTAGTTACGCCATTTTTAAGTGACTAGTTCAAGGAAAGAGTTGATCCTTATGTATAGATTGAGCTTACCTCTTATATACCAATCTGCAGAGATCCTATCAACCATGAATAATACAGAATGACTGAATACATGTATATAGCAGCATAAACGTGTTTACTAAATGCAAAATACAAATAACTGATAACCTCTCTTACTTTCAGGACTCAAAAATCTTAATTTTGTACCTTGATTCAATTACCTTTTTACAAACTAACTTCCAGTTAAGTCATTCCACTGACACAAACATATCTTTACCACAGGGCAATACAAAAACAAGATAATGTGGGTCATGCTTAGAACAATTCATTGTGATCATAATGTTGAAGTCCTGATTTAAGATTATGAAAGCATCTAGCTGCCAAACCAATAGTGAGTCTCTTCTGACCAGCAAAAAAAAACCCAAAAAACTTTGATTTTATTTCAGTTAACAATATGACCAGTTAAAGGATTCCTCTTTGCCACTTCCCTTGAAGCTAAACATGGCATTCAGAAAGTTTCCTTCAGAGGACATGAACCCTTTTTCCTTTTTCTCCTTGCTCTGTGCTTACAACTCATACTTGTTGGTTGGATTTCAAAGCTATCTTGGACCAGGAGAAAATCTTGAAGACAGAAATCATGGCTATCAAAGACACAGTAGAGATATAGGAATAAGTAGTCTCTGGTAAGTATGGCATCACTCTATGACAAGAGAGAGAGAGAAGGAGGAGAAAAAACTGAGAATTTAGTACATAGCCATTTAAACACACAGTATTCTTACTAAAATTCCTTGCCTAGCCTCTTGTCTTTCTACAGGTGACAATGCTTACTTTTTTTTTTTTTAACTTTCTTCTTACCTCCATATTTCTAAATAATCTTATTCTGGCATGATGTATTTATTCACTTTAAATTTATTTATTAATCTCCAATTAGTAAAATGAGGATTTACATCTTATACCACCCATCCCACACCTGCAACTCATCCATTCAGGCTAGTTAAATTTTGGTTAAATCCATATTCGCTGTTTACAATTTTGTGGCTGTATAAATATTGGCACTCCCCATTCTTTCCAGTAAACCTTATTTTTCCTAGCATTAATAACTGCCACTTTTTGTCACTTCTTAACATTAATAACTGCCTCATTTCTCAGTTTCTCATGACAAAGTTTTATACATGCTCAGTCACATCTCACAAATATCAGTCTTAAGTGCTCAAACACATCAGTTTATCAATCAATCCTGTTTTATTCCTGGAGGCTGCTCCACAGCCTCCTGCTCCAGACTTGATTGATTTGTTGCTGGGTGTGCAGCACAGCTTCATTTAGGTTGTTTTTTCACTAATAATCTGGGACTTGCCTTTGCCTCCTTCCTGACTGGAACCCTACTTCCTGTGATCCCTGAAGTTGGTCGTCATCAATACTTCTTCATCAATTAGAGGGGTTTCCTATGAAAGTTATGTTTGAACTTTCAAGGGACCTACAATGCATCTACCTTTATGTTTCACCATTAATTTGTCTGGAAAATCATTGTCTCAGACACTTTTCAAGAGCAACTTCAGTTGTCCTCTAGTATGTTATGCTGCTGCTAATACAGATGATGCCATGGGACTTCTATTCCCTCACATGCGGGATGATTTGAAAGACACTTCCAAGGCTCTTTTATCTAGTGGTCTGGCATGGAATAATGCTATTCCTTGTGGGTGGCTCTTTTTCCATTAATTCTGCTGATGTTCAACTGGATTTTTTCCATCTGTAGACTCTTTACCTAAGTTTCAAGAAATTCTCTTGGACTCGCTGGGACTTCTATTTCTTCAAACGTTCTATTAGATTTACCCAGAGATCTATTATATTTGCCTTACTGTATTTGTCATTCACTACAAAACGTCATTTTCTTTGTGATTTTGTCCTATTTTTCTGAAGTTTTCTTAAATTTATCTTGTATCCCTTCTATCAAAGATTTTGTCTTGTCTATCATAAAGTTTGTTTTGTGTTTTCACCTTGTTTTAGGGAGATTAGGCATACGCCAAGATATTAGTACTTGGCAGTCTGGGAAAATGGCTGATAAATTTTGGGGCAGAAATATGAGGAAAAAACTAAACTTTTCCAAAATCACCAGAAAGTATGTAAGATCACACCTGTCTTTTCAAAATGATTTCAAGCCTGCCCTTGTTTAAGTCTATGAAACAGCACATTTGGGATTCAGATACAGTTCAAAAAAGTGTGTAGGTTACAGTGGGCATTAAAAATCTAAGGGATAATGAATAACTTCTAGCAAAATGAGACTCTTATTGAGCTTTACCAGTTCCAAAATTTCAATTTAGATTTCACTGCCTTATAATTTTCTGGTCCTTAAGGATTCCTTAAGGTGAGAAGTAACTCAGGCTGCTTCATAGAGATGATAAGTATTTGCTAAGTTTTCTGTTTTGCTATCACAAACAATAATTGAGGTCCATAAATTCCACCATACAGAATGTTTTCCCTGTTTCCTGCTTATTTATGACCCTTTCTTTTAACTAGGCTAATCTTATATTTTGCAGTTCTTTTCATTTTGGGGGGGGTGAGGAGTGGGGGGGGGTTGGGAGTTAGGTCTTTCCTAAAAAAAGCCACCTAAGAACTAAAAAGCCTGTGCACCTTATCTGTTAAATTAACCTCACATTAGTCACTCTGCCTCCCACCCCAAATAATCTAACAGAATCAATTTCCCTTTTTGAAGTTCTCAAAAAGTTTAGGCAGGTAAAAACAACACAACCTCACCCTTCTCTTGAGTTGGTTGGTCTTTTATGTTTACGGAATTTCATTTATCTGAAAATCAGGGGCAACTGGATTGTGTTTTTTAAAAAAAATAAGAGACAGTCTGACCCTTTCTTTAAAGATAACGGGGCGCGCGTGTACTGATTATATAGACACAGATCTCAGGCGTCGCTAGCAGTGGCTCAGCCACTTCCGCTCTCAGAATGGAGTCACTACCCTGAGTCACTGCCTCGCTGTTGCTGGGTGCTTTTTTGCTAAGCAGTAACACACTCTGCCCCCACCTCCTCATACTGTGTTCTGGGGAATTGCCCTAATTTTCAGCTCTGCTGAGGTGGTTTGTGATTCACCCTCTTTTCTCCTTAGTGACCTTTTAAAGGGGCAAGAGTAACCCATTTTTTTCTAACTTCGTTTTTTAAAATTTGTTTTGTAGGTTCTTTTATTTATGTGAACATAAGTTATCGTTAAGTTTAAAAATCAATGATACTGTTTCGCACACCATTTATTTAAAAATTGGCTTTTTATTCTGCTCCCCAGTAAAAATATAATCCTTTCCATGGGAAGGAAACAGTGCAAAAAAATCTTATTTTCCAATAGACAGTAGCTTACATTTCCATCAAAAGATATCAGTAGTTGTCCAAGATAACTGCAGTCTTAGGAGTCCTATTTAGGATTTGTTTATTCATAGCTTTGCATGAAATACCTTTCCTGGAATGACAAGGATTGTGAGTAAAACAAAACTTCATCTTCTATACTTTGTGTTATTCTGCAATGTCAAGTGATTTTTAAAAAATTTCATTCAGATACATTTGTTTCTTTTTTTCCTGTTAAAGTTTCAATCTGTATGGTAATTATTCTCCATCTTTTAGAATTAATACCACCCTTACCAATGTTTGTATTAGAAAATCTTAGCATGTTTACTCGTAATAATTAATACCACCCTTACCAATGTTTGTATTAGAAAATCTTAGCATGTTTACTCGTAATGCAACCATCTAAAAAGGAGGGAAAATCTCTGTGGATGGGCTATGGAAGGTAGGTCTTTCTGCATGTAGATTAAGTCTTATCACTAGCCCTGGTGTCAACTGGATTAGCTGCCTGATTTCCATGAAACATAAAGTATGAAGGTGGGTGTGACAGAAGACAGTGCGGGAGAGACAATGTTAAGTAGCTCAATTCTTTAATATTTTAGAGTTTGTCATTGGCCTGGAGAGAAAGCCTGGGCATAATCTAATTTTTGAATTTACATCAATTTTTCTAAATTAAAAAATTATATTTAAAAAATTTCAAAGGAAAAAATAAAAGGTCTTATGTAGTTTGAGAGGATTTACAAATCCGAGTATATATATGTATACTCATATATATATATATATATACTCATATATATATATGATTACATAGTTCAAATGATAGTAGTAATCACATTATAGACTCTACCTGTTATTGGTTTAGTATATTGTAAGGGAATGAATGAGAATCTATGAAAATAAACAATATGATTCATAAAGACTTTTTTGTAATCTCACATGTAAATTATGTACATAGTTTCAAACAAACATCTATGCCTATATACATACATACATACATCTATTCCTATATCTATATGCATATGCAGTGGAAATAAAAGTACCTAATTGAAGACAGTGTCAAGGGCGGCAGTATGTCCAAAACATGAAGAGATTATTTTTGAAATATCAGACCTAGCAAATTGTTTTCCTTCACCCGTGCTTCCCTCCCTTCCTGTCTTACTTTCTTTGCCGTTATATTTGACCAGAAAAAAAAAAAAAGGGGGGGGGAAGAGGGTCCTCCCTGGTGGCACAACAGGTTCAGAGAACCACAGCCGCTTCAGTGCAAGTTCCATCCCCGTTCAGCCCTGGAGGTGATCCTTCGCCCCTCCACCTCTGGCCTGCTCCCCAGATCTGTATGCATATAAATCCTAAATAAATAAATAAATAAATAAATAAATGAATAACTAAATAAATGAATGAATAAATAAATGAATGAAT
>NW_004567111.1:17130026-17139084 GCF_000260355.1 Condylura cristata
TCTAGCCAAGTTCTAGAAGCTGAGGTTGGTGCCCGCATGTGGCGGGCCAAAGTGCTGCTTCCCATGCAAGTTTGCAGGCTGCTCACTCTTGCACAGTGCCAATAAGATGAGCTCAGAACCATGTACCTGGATTGCCCAAGTCATTTTTATATAACCTGTAGGCAGTACAAACTTTTCCATAGAATCTGAATGAGATCCATGTGATGTAACTAGCTTAAGATAGTTTTAGAAATCATGTAAGATAATTGCTATGGAGTTTCAGATGGATGTGGTTTAAGAAAGAAAAGCAATAGCAGATCCAAATTTTGTAAGGTCTGAAACATATTCATTTTGGGAAGAAGATCCTATTTAAGAAGTAAAAACTGACAAATTTGAAATTTCTTTGAACCTTCCCAAGACCTTGGGAAAAGTTTACATCAGTAAGAGACTCTAAAGCTTAAGGTTAAATGTGCCTTTGCACCAAGCAGGGATTTTCCTTGACATGGCAGGGCATTGCCTGGGAAAATAAGAAAACCTTTGACACTTTCCAAACATCCATCCTTTGGATAACTTAAAAAGCCACATTCTCTGTTCATCTGAGTCACAGAACAGACAAAATGATTTGATTGACAATTTTCTCAATTATTCCAAGTTGCTTACATAACTTGTGCTATACCCCAGATACCAAAGGAGAGAAGTTAATTCATGGCACTCAATAAATGACAATGCAAGAAAGCTTAATTCTCTCATAGAACTAGTTGAGAAAAGCTGCCCTAATTTCCAGTTATTTATTTATGCAAACAGAGCTGGGGTACAAGCCAGAGGTGCAGGGACAGTAAGAGGCTTCACCAGAGACAGAGTGGGGGACAGAACAGGCAGATCGACAAAGTACACTGCTGAGGGGACAGCAGGTGGGTTGGGAGAGGTCTGCCACGCCATGTGGTCACCTCCGGGGCTGGGGATCAAAGTCACACCGAGGTGGCTGCAGCCAGCTTGCAGTGCTGCGTCCTAATCCATTGCGCAACCAGGGAGGGGAGGGCCCACCCACTCCCCACCCACTCCCCACCCACCCAAATTTCTTATCTTCCGTTTTTTCTCTGCTAAAAATGTATACAAGAAGTTACTTGGTATAGTGTTTAAGATACAATATCAGAGTGCAGATTTTTTGCTAGTCTTCAAAATGAATTTCTATGAGACAAAGTTACCACTTTAGATTATATTCCCAAAGTAGGAATTTGGCAGAGTGGACACTAGTAGGCAGATTGGAGCCTATGGCTCATGTTCAGAGGAGCATTATCAGTCACAGGACTGTGGGGAAAGATGAGACAGTAGGTAGGGAATGAGGAAAAAGGGATCGGGAACCATGTGAATAAAATGGACTGTCACGAGAATTTCCAAAATGTTAGAAAAAGAGTTACAAGATTTGAAGTTACCTATTTCAAACACAGGGAAAATGTCTCTAACAGGTGCTGGCCACATGGCACAAACATGAAATTAGTAGGATTGATGCAAAGTGATTCTCGTAATACTAATAATAAAAGAAATGAAGTCATTATCTTTATCTTCTGTGCTATTCTAATGTTTTCCCTTAAGGAGAAAAAACTCTTTTGATGAATAACCATGAAAGGAATATTAAAAGGGAACAGAAACCTAAAGTTAATGAAAAGATTTCAGAGAACACACTGATAACTCAAAATGAGATGAAGTCACCTATCTTGGGTAAGTTCTGCATCAGTTGTGGGATATAAAACATAGTTACATATTAACGATGCCTATGGGGAGAAACATGTAGGATTCTCAGAAAAGGCAGCTGCTTGAGATGAATCCCAAAGATGAAAAGAACATTGTGGGTAGATAGGCAGGGGAAGCCAGGCAAAGTAGTGTGAACAAGAATTTGAATATGCTTATCAGTGATGCACACGGGGCTGTGAAAGATGGATGAAGAGCAGGAATAAAATAAAGATCATATAACTTTCAAGAGATAAGAAAATCACTCCACAAATTTCTAAAACTGTTGATTCTAAGGAGGATTTAAAAGTGGATGATTAAAGAATGCTTCAAGTCCTCCAGCTCCTCAAGTTTCCCAAAGTGGAACATCCTGGGCCCTCCCTGGTGGTCAAGGGTTAAAACACAGCACGATAAAGCTCTCTGCAGCCACAACCCAGCCAGAGAGGTGACAGACCTCCCTCTCACCCTCTGGTCCCTTCAGCAGTATATTTTGGTCAATCTGCCTGTTCTGTTTCCAACTCTATCTCTCGTAAATCCTCTCACTTCCCTCCCCCACACCCTGGCATCCCAATTCTTGTGTGCATAAATAAATAAATCTTTAAAAAAAAAGGTTAACACATTCTGAACCTATCTCCCTGAATTCCACAACTACTATTCATTGCAGTAGAAGAGTGTGTCTGTGTGGGGATTAAAACAGGCAATGGGAAGTTATTATAATGGGAGATCTGAAGGTCAGCTGATAAGGAAAGGAAAAGGAAAATAATTTTTGTGCAAAGTTTCAAAAATGTTTTAAAAAAGTTACAGGAATGGATGGAAAGACCATACATATAGGTCCCAGGATGATAACAGCAAGTGCAAAATGTTTGGAATTAAATAGGAAGAAAGGGGGGTAAAATGGGAAGAAAATTGAAAGTAGGCCTTGAATAGTTGCCCTAAAACATTGGTATAGACCCCAGATTAGCATCGCATGAGAATTTGTTAGAAATGCAGATTCTCAGACTCTGTCCTAGACATATTGAATCAGAAACTTTTTTTTTAAGTTTTTTTTATTTATTCGTACAGAACTGGGGTACAGGCCAGAGATGTGGAGGGTGAGAGGATTCACCAGGGACACAGTGGGGAGCAGGACAGGCAGATGGACAGACAAAGTACACTGCTGAGGGGAGCAGCGGGCATGTCAGGAGAGGTCTGCTGGGGGGCGGGGCGGGGCAGGCGGGAATCGAACTCATGCGGAAGTGGCTTAAGCTTCTTTGTGCTGTGCTTTAACCCTCTGTGCCACCAGGGAGGGCCTGAATCAGAAACTCTTATGTGAGACTCAGCAACCTATTTTAACCAGCCCAGTAGGTGATTCTGGCACACACTGAAGTCTGAGAACTGCCTCTCTGAAATAACTAGAGTTTGAAGTTTTCTGTGATGGAAGCAGGAAGCACAGTCTAACTCAAAGGCCAGCTTCTGTCATAATTATTTCCGACCAAATAATTTTATTATAAAAGAAAAAAACCATCCCAAATTTTTACACTGTTTTTACAGTCAGGGATCAGTCACAATTCTTTTGGCTAGAAAACTCTGCTGCAGAAAAGAATGTCATTTTTTTCTAACTATCAAGAATTACAATGAGCTTTTTATAGTTCTGAAAATAAAGACCTAAAAACAGAAAGCTTAGTGAATTTGCTGCTGATTCATTTGTACCAACCGATAAAATTTATGAACCATCATCAATTTTCACACTAGCTATTATATCATGACTTTAGGCAATTATTTGCAACACTGCTTCACAAAACCTTAATACTTACTCAAGCACAAAAGTTCCTATTGTGTATTTCATAACAGATAATATCAGTTCCATAGCACATCCTCTTCTTCTGGGGAACAGGAGCTTAGAGAACAGAAAGTGCACTATTAAAAAAAAATACAATCTGATTTAGGACAGTTATTCCCATCCTAATAAATACAGCGAGCAAAAGACAATTTACTTGACAAAAATAATTTCTTTCTCAAAGGATTTATGATTCAGGATCCAACCACGAGACAGAAACTCTATCAGATATTTAAATAGGAAAAGGCCAATTTAAACAATTTTTGCAGAGTAGAAGGTGGTCATTTACTAAACCTTGGTGAAAGGGTTCCAGAACTATCCAGTCTAAGAAAATCAGCTACTATCTCTAGGCAGTGAAAACTCAGACAATGAAGGAACTAAATACAGGGAGAAGCCTGTTTCCCCAAGTTGAGACTCTCTCTCTTGGGCGAGGAAGTGGCTATCATAGTAACACCCAGGCTGCTAGTAGCTAGGAAGGTGTCAGAAATAGGCTGGCATTGGCTGGGGAAGAGGCCTACTGCTGCTGACTTGGCTGGAGCTGGTCTCCAGCTGTGACACCTAATTGCTAGAAAGGAGTTGTTCAATGAGTGACTACTGATAGAAATAGCATGGCTTAGGTGAGGGTGGCAATCCTTTGTGCCATCCTGACTACTAATCTGATCTGAATAACAATATTGAAGAACTAGACTCTGGAAGGGAACTGTCTTCTTGCTGCTATTGTCTGGAAACTCGACCCAGTGCCCCCTACTGGCAAAGTGTAACATTGTCCTAGTAGGGGAAAGAAGTGATCAGACCAATTGTAGCCTCACAAAATGGCAGAGAAGTTGAGAAACAGTAAACTACCTGTTAATGTTCAGCCTACCCTTTGGCTACTCAACTCCTAGTAAACAACTTTCTATACCTGAACTTCCACACAACTACCAAAAAACTTGACATTTCCACCTAACAAGATGCAGCTATCCTTCATGTATACAAATTTCTTACTTTCATCCCAAAATGGAGAAACATAGTTCCAAGGTTTATTGGAATGACTGTATTAGAATTCAAGCATAGTCCCATTGAATTGTCTGTTACTTAAAAACTAAATTGTGAACTGACCCTTCCAGATCTTGTATACAAAACTAATAAATGAGAGAAGAAAATCACATAGCAAGCAAATTAAAAATATACAAAATTACTTCAGTACTTCAGTTTCTCTAGTTATTAAAGGTATACTCTTCAAATCTATGGATGACACATAATTGGAAAGACTAGAATAAACTGAAAAAGAGTCAGGATAGTAAAATGTTTTATATCAATACAGGAAACAGAAAAAACTACTGTCTGGAACTAGCCCTACTAAACATTAAAACATAGTACATGCAAATCTTATATAATTAACACAATATAGTGTGAAGAGAGAAATAGGCCAGTGGAATAGAGTTGAATAGCCAGTGGTGGATCCAAATACTGATGGAATTTAGCATATGATAAAGGTGACTATCATTGGGTGCAAGGTAGATTTATACTACATGGTGCTGGGATAATTGGGTAACCATTTAGAAAAAGATAAGTAAATTAATACCTCATACTATACACCAAAATAAACTCCAGATGAATTAAGAATAAGTGTAAATTCTAAAATCTTATAATACTAACTAAAATCTTACAATACTAGAAAACAGAAATGAATTTTTTTCTTTAACATTGTTGTAATAAAAGACTGTCATGGCTTAAATCCAGAGGCAATAAGAAAATAATGAATTTGATTCCATTAAAATTAATTTTTTTTGCAACAACAAAAAGGTCAATGTATTACTGAGAAATTGGGAGAAATACTGATGACATGTAAGACAGACGAAGGGCTAATAATCTTAATATATAACAAATTTTAAAATTGGAGACAGTAGCTACAGCATTGCTTCCTAGGGAATATATAACATTAAATATTTATATAAGAGAGGAAGAAAAGTCTCAAATCAATAATGCTAAGTTTCCAATTTAGGATCTAATAAAATAAGAGATAAATAAACTCTAAGTAAGAGGAATGAAAGAAAGAACAGACTTTAATAAAATCAAACCAGAAAAAATAGAGAAAATCAAGGAAACAAACACTGGTTCCTAAAAAATAATAAGTAAAATTAATAAGTCTCTAGCAAGACAGACAAAAATAGAGGCTGCACATTAATATCAGAAATGACAGACAGAATATTACTACAGATCCCAAATAACTCTCTGCATTAAAATTTAGTGACTTTTCTGTATATGAAATGAAAAAGAACAACTCATTGAAAAATCACTAACTATAAAAACTTATCTTAGCTGAAATACAATACCAGAAAAGTAATATTACATTTCAAGAAATCAATTTCATAGCTTAAAATCTTTGTAAAAGGAATATTTAGCCCAGATAGCCCATGGCTAACCTCTAAGTTGAACAGTCTCGACCCAGTACCAAAAACCAATGTATCTTAGGCAAGATACCTATATTTTATATAGTTGGTATAAATAAAGTCTTTGCTAGTTGATGTGGAGCACATGCTTGTATATACATAGCATAGAAAGAAAACAATCTTTTTCTTATGTCCATTTTCCTAGGATTTTTTAACTTAATTTCTGATCATCCTAATATTTTTTGGTTAAAAAATGTCAGAATTCCCTGCATACTTTGTTGTAACTTTCTATCTATAACAGAAGTTTCTCATAGAAATGAAATGACTTTCATTATAATTAAGACAAAGAAAACCTGTCCTACTGAAAAACACCCCCAGGTTTTTCTTAACTTATGTTACATTCAAAGTAATTTTACAATTCTGCTTGCTATGGAGAAAATGCAATATAATTATCTTACTTATTTATGAAACACAACACATGATGTTCTGCATTTCCAAAGTCTTATTTCAAAATTGTTAAATGTTCCAAACTTATAAAAGGGGTATCAGTAAAGAGATACAGCTCAGAGTTCTATATTCTATTTATATGGAGAGTTCTGGGAGATGGAAGTTCAATTTATCACTTCAGTGTCATTAACAACTGTTTCTGTCCAGATAGGATGTTGGTATAGCTTATAGCAACTACAAAATTATAATTAGCATACATAATTTTTTTAAGTGGCTAAAAAGGGTGATTCTATAATTCATAGCTCTTATATTGAAATAATTTAAGTACTTTTGTTTCCTTTTAGTATACAAACTTGATAAGCATTAAAATGTTTAAGACTTGTCCCTCCCTGGTGCCGCAGCGGGTTAAAACACAGCACTGAGAAGATAAAGCCACTTCCGCATGAGTTCAATTCCCGCCTGCCCCGGAGGTGACCACATGGTGCGGCAGACCTCTCCTGACACGCCCGCTGCTCCCCTCAGCAGTGTACTTCGTCGATCTGCCTGTTCTGCTCCCCACTCTGTCTCTGGTGAATCCTCTCACCCTCAGCATCTCTGGCCTGTACCCCAGTTCTGTATGCACAAATAAATAAATCTTAAAAAAAAAAAAAGCAAGTACAATGTAGTGAGTTCATATAGGTAGGCTCTAATCCAATATGACTGGTATCATTACAAGAAGAGATAAAGACACAGGCCTGCGCTGGTACAGAGGAAGGACCATGTGACAACATAGTGCGAAGCTAGACATCAGCAAGTCAAGGAGAGAGACCTTTGAACATACTAAACTTGCTGATACCTTCATCTTGTCATTCGAGTCTACTGAACTGCAAGGACCATAGGTTTTGCCACAGAGACTATGTTACCCTGTTATGACAGTAGTAGCAAAAGAATGCGAGGCATTTTCAATATTTTTTTGAAAATGTGTTTAAAAAAAAATCCTGCTGTATACCAAGCAATGTGAAGAATATCAATACTTTACGAAACCATTACTTTTACACAAGAAATTTAAAATATTCAGACTTTACTGAATGGTGGGTTCTATATTCTGTAGTAATCAGAATGAAATATGCATGTATATTCTTAAGTTCTTTGAGAAACTTGCCTTTCCTTCATAACTGAAGTAAATCTTCCAAGTTTTGTTTATAGTACTTAAAATCCCATAATAACATGTAAAAATTATTAATGAACACATTTTTTCTTCACCTCTTCTACCCTACTATAAAGTACAAAAGTAAAAGTAGTAAAATTTTATATTATTTTAACTAAGAATGCACCAGTGATCTCCAAACAGTTGCTCATTAACAAATTGAACACCCACTGAGAGGTAATAATTTGAGGTTAAAGGGCTGATAACTCTGAGTAGAGATCAGGATGCCTGTAAAATCCCATCTATAGTATTTTACTATTAAGAATTATTTTTAATAATTAGAAATGAAGACATTTTACTATTTGCATAAAACAGAAACATTTCTTGTATTTGTGCTTATCTTAAGGAATAATTACTCTCTGGTAACAAGTTTTAAAACTTACATAACTGCTTTTTTCCACTTTTTTTATTAAAAAAACAACACTTTGTTATTAGTTAAAAGAAGATATGTTGATAAGTGAGAGTTTTGTCTGTTCTCTGTGGCTTGGTACATGCTGTATAATCTATTCCAACCCACTCATCTACATTACTCATCTCTATCACTGAATAATTGAGAGGTAGCCTCACATTTGGGCACTTACTGCATTGTCTTCTCATACATTCTTAATAGTGTATTGCTAATAAGTTGATAATGTACCCCCTTATATTAGTAATGAATAATTAATCGAAGGTGCTGAACTCTGGGAATATGGGCTATCAGCTTTCCTGCTCTTTCTAAATGTTGACTTCATTACTGTGATCACTTGAACCAGTGGTTAGGGTTAGCCCATCATCTGAACATTAAATAAACAGTTTGGGGTAAAGTTTGCTAAAATTCATCAGAAAGGGAGTGAAGTTGACAGACATGTTTATATCACTTGCAAAGACATATTCCCAACGCCTGGTCGTAGTTGAAAATAAAGTGAAGCTTTCTTAGGTTTCGTCTAATAACTCACGATTAATATTAAACACATTAACTCCATTCATTCAGTCAGTCCATAGGATTTGCTGCCTGCTACTGTAAGGCACTGTCTCTGTCAAGTTCTCTGGTATCCTGAGATGGGGATTCTTATTGAAATGATTAATTGATGGAAGCAAGGAGAAGAGGGCTGAAGGCGTAGAAGGGAACAAACACATTGCCAAGAGGTAGCCTCAGCAGAACACTAGCTTCAGGCTAGCTCCACCTGTAGTTCTGGTCCCACCTTGAGGGAAGGAAGCTAACCTTTGTCCCTCTCAGTCAGCGATTGGGTGGGGCCTTCTAACCTTCAAGGGTGTGTCCAGTCTCCTGCTGGAAGACTGAGATTGGGACAACTGAACTGCTTACAACAAATATGCATAAACCTACACTTCCAGGGAAAACAGGTATAATGTAATGAAATAGTTGGTGTTAGATACAGTCATGACTTTGTTATAGGGCACCTCAATTCAGAGAGAGGCACCCCTGAGGCCCCAAAACCTGCCTGCTCTAAGTGGGTTCTGCCATCCGCCGCAACAAGACAAAACATATAAAGCTTTAATGAAAAGTGACTTTAATACAGTGAATATACAATA
>NW_004567111.1:17139359-17150363 GCF_000260355.1 Condylura cristata
ATGCTTGCTGCTCCATGTGGCTTCCTTAGGTCTCCTTCTCCATCTGCCTTCCTTCTCTCCTCTTCTCTCTCCTTTTTCTCTGCTCAGTTCCACCCTCCTTCTGGGTGGGGCAGGGAACCTGGAACTTCCCTTCTCGTAGGGACCACCCAGTTACAACTTGACTCAGTTTTTAAACATAGCCAATACTTTAAAGGTTAGATACAAACTTATCACTCATTTTCCACATAAGGAGACAGGTTCAGGGACACAATCTTAGAAGAGCCCAGTATGGCACAATATGTGTTAAAAAACAAATCTGAGTTTCACTAGTCTGACTTTATTATATACTAATTTCTAAAGTCAGAAATGTTTCTGTGAGGCCCTCCCTGGTGGCACAGTGGGTTGGAGCACTGCACTGCGAAGCTAGGCCAAGCTGTGGCCACTTAGGTGCAAGTTCGATCCCAGGCCACAGAGGTGACCCACAAGGTGCAGCAGCAGACCTCTCCTGTCTCACCCGCTGCTCCCCTCAGCAGTGTACTTCATCAGTCTGCCTGTTCTACTCACCACTCTGTCTCTGGTGAATCCTTTCACCGCCCAGCATCTCTGGCCTGTACTCCAGCTCTGTATGCATAAATAAAATCTTAAAAAAAAGAAAGAAAGAAAGAAATGTTTCCTTTGATTAGTATATAATAGCACAAATCTTACTTTTAACATTTTTCTTTTAGAAATCTAAAGGATTTGATAACATATTTTGGGACTGAATGACTTTTGTCACCGGAAAGAATAAACTGCTCAAGAACACATACTAAACTTCTGTTTGTAGTGAGCTTAAGAATTTAACATCTAAATTTAGATGAGGATGACAAGAATACAAAGTCAGCCTCAACTGGAGACACGAATAAGAAACAGGAGATCAATTTCTTCCTATCACAAGTGATGAGATAGAAAAACTTCAGGCTGGAATAATGCCTAGAATGGAAAGAGCAAAAAGTGATATATCAGCATCAGATTTTTTTTTTTAACAGTCGTTAGTATTTTTGTCACATTTTATGAGGAAGAATCTTGAAATAAACAGGATTCTATTTTCAAGCCTGTAAACTCAACACAGATAAAATGAAAAATTTCCTTTTCTCCTAAAATAACCTGACTTTAAAAATATATTTAATCTGTCTTTAGGCATTTGGTAACTATAGCAGGTAGTCCTAGCTACTTATGATTTATATAAATCATGATATTGAGGGTTATGAATTCTGCTTAATTCATCTATTTATTTGAAGAATTCTTCTTTTTTTTTAAAGGTTTATTCATTTATGCATACAGAACTAGGGTACAGGCCAGAGGTGCAAGAGCCGTGAGAGGATTCAGCAGAGACAGAATAGGGAGCAGAACAGGTTGATTGACAAAGAACGCTGCTGAGGGGAGCAGCAGGCAGGTAAGGAGAGGTCTGCCACACCATGTGGGTCACCTCCGGGGCAGGCGGGAATCAAACTCATGCTGAAGTGGCTTTAGCTTTTCAGTGTTGTGCTTCAACCTGCTGCGACACCAGGGAGGGTCTTATATGAGGAATTCTTAACCTACAGTAATTGGAAGCACAAAGTGTCCATGGTATAGGATTTAGAGGGTGCCCAAACTTAATGTGTAAAAAATCAACATCTTTATTTTCAGTATCATTTAAGTGAAAGTCCAGCGATGAATGATGGCAAAACTCTTCTCTGTGACATGGTCATTGCAGAGATCATAGATACATTTAAATCACAGTGAAATTATTATGGATATCTCAAAATATTATGCACATTGCTCTTTTAAAATATTGCTGTATTAACTCTCACCTTCCTTTGCACAGACACTCCTGAACTAAGACAATGCCCCTCTGCAATGCCAAATGGTGACACCATAATCAGTAACCTCACAATAGAAGTGTAACTCAAACAACTTTAGAAAATTTTGGTACTCCTTGAGAAAACCTTATCCATTTAATGAAGATGAAGCTTTAATTGAATTTATGATAATATATTTTAGAGTCTGGATTGTCAATACGTACATACAACCAAAAAAAGAAACAAAAACTGCAAGTCAACTGGATGTCTTCAAATGACATGCTGATTTTGCTGTCAAAGAAAGTTTATCATTTTCATCATGCTAAGCAACATTGACTTCCATACCAGGAAAAGTTGTAAAAAAATAAAATTTTATGGCTCTCCCTGGTGGCACAACAGGTTAAAGCACAGCACTAAGAAGCTAAAGCCACTTCAGCATGAGTTCCATCCCTGCCCTGGAAGTGACCCACATGGCGTGGCAGACCTCTCCTGACCCACCTGCTGCTCCCCTCAGCAGTGTACTTCATCGATCTGCCTGTCCTGCTCCCCACTCTGTCTCTGGTGAATCCTCTCACCATACCTGCACCTCTGGCTTGTACCCCAGTTCAATATGAATAAATAAATCTTTAAAAAAAAATTTTTACTTTAATTTGACTGCATTTTATATCACTGTAAGCTTGCTTTTTAAAATTTTTTTAAGTTTGCATGTCTTAAAGGCTCCTGTATTGTTACATACAGTATTAAGGCAATTTCTCAGAGAAATCAGACAGCACTCAGAGAGGTAATGAGAGACTTAATTGTCACTTGAGCTCAGTGGGATCAGTCCCAAAAGGCTGAGCCCCAATTACAAGAATGATGGGGTTTTATACAGGTTGTAGGAAGAAACTTGTCACCCCATCCATCATAGCACGGGCGTTCTTTATTGCTTGGGGAGGGGGTCAATGTAGCCAGAGCTACTACTGTGGGCCAGCAGCATACTGCACGTTTTTCTCCAACAAGAAGCAGAATCCAAGCAACAGACTTCCCCAAGCAGCAGACTTGTGAAACTTCCTGCTTCAACAGCATTATAATAGTTTAACACTTTTCAATGTAATTGTTTTCCTTGTACCCCTATATATCCTATGTATTGAAAATATTGTTAGTAGGAATACAGAGACTTTAGCAGACTATCAGAGTGGATCTATAATAAAAAGCAAAGTTAGAACCCATGGTTTAAATGTAAATTTATTATTTATATAATTATGACATTGAATAGTTACTTTCACTATTCTTCATTTCTGTGTCTGACTGAAATCATTTTATTATTTCTCTAACTCATCTTTCCCTATTTTTATAACTTTGAGATATATTGTACATGTCATAAAATTCATCCATTTCAGGTATACAATTCAATGACTTTTAGTAACTTCCACTGAATGCATTGTGCAACCATCACCATAGTTACTGTTTAAACACCTCCTTTCCACCAATAAAATTCCTCATGTTTACTTATAGTCACAACGCTAGCTCACTATTAGGCCTACTGAATATTAGCTCACCTCCTCTCCATTGATTACAGAGTATTCCAAGTTTTAAGAATTAATCGCATGAAAGTCCCATTCCTATGTTAACCCTTAGCATAACATGACTGGTATACTTTTTAGAAACAAGTTTAAAATAAAAGATACTCATTCTAATTGATTAAGGCAACAGTCATCAATGTGAGTGAAAACAAATGTTTGAGGAGTAACAACATAGTTTCATCATCTCAAAGTAGTTTTCCTCAAGGCATCTATTAAATATAAGAGGTAACATCATAATGCTACAGTCGAGAAACATGACAGACATCACCTTAGCTAAATGGTCAAGGTAATGTCTCCCAAAATAAGACTGATCAACGACATAGGCCCCCTAAGGTGGTTCAGTGAGTAACACAGCATCATCTGTGATACATCTGCAATATTCCTGCCAAAAGATGCACTGGTCTAGTAATCAGAAAACATCAGGCAAACCCTAAGTTGAGGAACACACAACACAATAATAGTCCTGTACTCTGCAAAGATGTTAGCTTCATGAAATACAAAACTTTAGGATTCCCATATTGATGGAAAGAAAAAGATTAAACAACTGAATGTAATGTACAACTTTAAATTTCTTTTGCTGTCACTGTCATTGATGGGTAATTAGTGATAGGTGAATAAAAATTGTATAGTAAATAATGGTGTAGGAATATCAAGTTCTGACTTTTGAAAATCGTGTTGCATTTATATAAGAAAATGCCATTGATTTTAGGAAATATACACTCCCATGTATAGTAGCAAAGAAGTATGATATCTGCAACTTTTAAATGGTAAAAGCCAGGGCATGTAGTATACCCATGTGTGAAGAGAAAGAATAAAATTGTGTACAATAAAAATTAATATCCAAGGAATACAGGTGGAGGTTATTCTGGAACTCTTTGTACTTACTACCTTTGAAGTTTTTATTTAATAAGTATGAAATTATTTTAAAACAAAATAAAAGACACTTTGTTCTTAGTGTTCTCACTGTCTTACCAAATATTGAAAGTTCTGATACCTCAATTTGTATTCCACTATCAGTTATTTTTAGCTGCTGGCAAATTCTGTCCATAGATTTTTTTTTTTTTTTTTTTGCTGTGTCACATTTTCTTCTTTCATTTGAGTATTTGTGTTCTCTTGTTTTATTTATTATTTCCCTAGGGCAAAGGATGCTGAGTTTCAGACATATGGCTATTTTCTGCCAATCACCTACAAGAAAAAATACCCCCCAAACCAATCGTTGTGCTAATCTAAAATAAGGTATGGAAATGTGGAGCAGAGTGAGTCACATACTTGGGACTCAGCAGTTTGGGTTGGCTCCTCACCCAACTCATGACCTTGGGGAAACCACGTCATTTCTCTATGCCCTATGCTTATCATCTCTTTCCCAAAGCTTTCATTAGAGTTTTGAAAGGATTAATTTATGATTGTACAATACTTTGAATCTCCATGATTTAGGTATTAGAAGAGTTACCGCAAATAAAAACTTACAAATAGCTTACTTTTTGAAATAGCTTTCTTTTGAAAATCCTTTTCTTGGTATTTTGGGAGTTGTTTTAAAACTATAAAGGCTTTTCACAATATTCCAAATATTGCCAGAAATGGTTTGCGATATCGTTCTCCTTGTGGACATGTGTTAGTGAATATTATTGAACACAATAGGAATTATGCAAGAGGTATCTAAATCCCCAGTATTTTCCCTCTTTTGTCTCTTCATTTCTAGATTGAACAGGCCTAAATTAAATTTTTTTTCCTTCAAAATTTTTGCCTTTTTGCTTTGGCTACTTAACATCTACTCACCCTTTTTCTGACATGAGTTTAATTTATGGAAACATGCTTCTGCTAACTCAATTCATGTTTTTCGCTGCGACTGCACCGGGTGGGGCCGGCTATGGTACAGTCTGAACAAGCGGTGAAGCACATATTTTGTCTACAGTTATTGGGTGTGAGTAGACACATGATAACAAGGACCATGAGTCCCTCTTAGGAAGCATTCTAAAGTTATTAAGAAATAGGTGATCTTTTTCCATTGAGACTGCTAAGCACCGGAAGAATGTAAACCTTGCCTTTCTAGTAACTGTCTTGCAACCTTGAGGGAATAATATGTCTAAGGCAATTCTCCAACTCAGATAAAAGTAGAGCTGAGAGAGAAAAAGAAGTTATTTCTTAATGAAATTGAGCATCTGGATTGAGTAATCTGAACTTTGCTAATATGAGTGGATTTTTTTAAATTAAAGGTTATTGGAAAATAAGTGAGTGCAGTTTTAATCACTTGCCATAATTAAATAAAATAAATGATTATTAATATCCTTCTTTTTCTGGGAATGTATTTACTATTTTAACTAAAAGTATGATATTCCTATTTATTACTATGTTCTTATATTACATTTTATTATTTAAATATTAATGACAAAATCCAGCAGCTTTTCAAAGAATTTTAAGTTAAAAAAGCACAACGAAAAAGTTTGAGCTCCCTCTGCTGGCTCTGTCGTGGCAAACCAGAGTGCATTTTCGTTTTATTTGAAAACTGGTTCATGTCATTATTTCACCAGTCAGTACTAAAGAGAGTAGTTTTAAACGGTGTGTTTGAATAATCTTATAAATGCTAAGTTCCGCTAATATGCCACTAATATTGGCAAGTAAGACAAACATCTCAATATAAATGTCAAAGCTTTATTCATAGTACATCCCTAAATCTTCTGTCACATAGTACATCCTAAATGTTCTACCTACATGCAGCATACAAGATGTAAAAGATGATTTTAGTTTTTAAATTTATTATGACTTTCAAATTGCAGGAGTAGTAAAAACACGTTGCATTAACACATTGATGTCTAGTTGATTAAAAATATCATGTGCATATTTCAAGGAATATAAATATGTGCCTGGTGATTTACATGATGATTCTGAGTATCTGTAAATACTGTTTTGTCTTTTGTCATGACAGTTCAATGTATAATGTACTATTTTATGATGTGTTTTGTAAAACTGCCAGCTGCCTCTCATCTCTTTTGATTTCTCTTTTTTATCTTCCAGATTACTAGTTTGTGTCTCAATAGTTACTATCTTATCCTTCTATTTAACTGCCAACTTTTTTTTTGTTTTTTATGTGTGTTGTACTTCAATCAGGTTTTACTCTTTTTTTTTCCCCTCCTTTAGCGTGATGAATATTTGTCTCTGAAACTATATTTCTCTTCTTATATAAGAGGCTGTTTTTCCTGGTTGGTTCATATGTTCACTTCTGGCTATTGAAAGAGTGGGAATTCCCCATATGGTGAAAAGCAAAGGTAAATAGTCAGCAGCGTGCTGGAGTCAGCTTTACCAGCCCATAAGAACTGATTGTTAACTTTTCAAGCATTTTTCAAGCTAATTATTAATCCCAGTCTTTATTTAAAAGCTAAATTACTTCTATTTAATATAATATTAATTACAAGATAGTAAATACCCCAAAGTCACCATTTTGTAGTTATTATACCTCACTTTATTATTTATGCTTCTGGGTTATTTACCTCTTTTGACTGTGAGGGTGGATCACTGTTTGAGAGGGTGCTGTTGCACATCTCTTTCCAACTGCATTCAGCGATATGTTGTGAACTTGAAAATGAGTATGGTGGTAGCATTTACATCATGGAAATTGATAAATCAAACTAATTGGGCTTGATTTTTGTTTTATTGGTTGCCTAGATATAAGAAAAGCATGCAGAATTTTTTTAGATGCAAGCATTTTGCAAAAATCAAATAAAAGATGTTGTGAAAATCAATTTGCTGTATGGACTTTATACTAGAGTATTGTTTTATTATTTGTGAATTGCATTATACATATTTTTATATCAGTAAAAATCATGAAAATATGTATTCATACATTTGTTTTCCAGAAACAAGTTGCCAAGCCAATAACAACCAGCGTTTCTAACCCCAAGGGTAACGATGTAAGCAGGCAAACTAGTAACTCCCTGCTGAGTTGAGACTCCTGGAGGAATCACAGATGCAGTTCTCATTCAGCTTTGAAGATGCCCTGATTTTAGAATATGTCCACAACTTTGATGTACTTCCTTTCTTAAGGTGGCCTCTAACTTACTTCTTCCTCCATGTGGGTTGTACTTAGTGATTCTAACAAATTAAATGTGGAATCGATATCGTTAGATTACCAGGGTTAATCAAAGAAGATATTGCAGCTTCTGACTTTGTCTCTCCTGGACTGCTTACTTTGGGGAGAACAGTCATGTTATGAGGGCATTTAAACATTCATGTGAGGAAGCCTACGTGGGGCGGGAACTGAAGACTCTAGCCAGGGCAATTTTGCAAATAGATGCTCTAACTGCATGAAAATTTCAAAGGACTATGGCCCCAGCTGACATCTTGACACAATTGTAAGACTCCCTGACCTAGACCCTCTCAGCTAAGGAACACTCAAATTCCTGGCTAACAGAAACTGGACTGTGATAAGTGCTGCTTTATGCCACCAAGATATTTGAAAAATTATTTTATATATCTTTTACATCATTCTTCATTTTTTTAAAAGATTTATTTATTTATTCATACAGAACTGGGGTACAGGCCAGAGATGCAGAGGGTGAGAGGATTCACCACACCTGGAGCGGGGAGCAGAACAGGCAGATTGACAAAGTACACTGCTGAGGGAGCAGTGGGCAGGTCAGGAGAGGTCTGCCACACCATGTGGTCACCTCCGGGGCAGGCAGGAATCGAACTCATGTGGAAGTGGCTTTAGCTTCTTAGTGCTGCGCTTTAACCTGCTGCGCCACCAGGGAGGGCCCATTCTTCATTTTTATACAATGTATGCTTTCACATCTCAGGTATAGACCTGTAAAATTCCCACCAGCAATATACCGTGTACCATCACCATTGTCCCTTGTGTTCTTCCCACCAGTTTTGATCCTACTCCATCTTATGCCCACCTCCTACAGAATGTCTCTAGTTTATAGTTGCCTGTTGATTTTCATTTTTACCTTATTATATTCCCCACTCTGACCCTGATCCCTTACTTGGATCCTCTACATTCCTTCTATAAGTGAAACCATCTGGTATTTTTCTTTTTCTTGCTGGCTTATTTCACTGAGCATGATCCCTTCCAGCTCCATCCATGTTTCTTTAAGTGGCATGAGTTTATCTTCTTGGATTGCTGAGTAATATTCCATTGTGTACATGTACCACATCTTCTTGATCCAGTCACCTATTTTGGGGTACTTGGGTTGTTTACATAGCTTACCTATTATAAGTAGTGCTGCAAAAAGCATAGAGTTCAGGTGTCCTTCTGAATTAATGTTTTGTGTCATTTGAATATATTCCTCAGAGTAGAATTGCTGGATCATAAAAATCTCCATTTTTAGCAGCTTGAGGAAACTCCACACAGCTTTCCATAGTAGTTGGACCAGTTTGCATTCCCGCTAGCAGTGTAGGAGAGTTCCCTTTTCTCTACATCCTTGCCAACATTTGTTGTTGCTAGTTTTCTTTTAAACATGAAGCCACGAAGTTTTGAAGTAATTTATTATATTGCATTAGATAACTAACACAGTTTGTGAAGACTCAATATCCTCCTTAAATTTCTGCTCGGACTTTTGAGAGTTGCTGAGACCTAAGACACTCATACAGGGTCAGTACTAACTTTATTGAATTAAGGGCAAGTTTCCAAAGATCAACTCTTTTCAGGATTCAGGATGTTCAAAAACCAACAGCACTGCTGTTCTTAAGCTGCTTACTTAGTTCATGGATTGAAAATCCTGGACTCCTTGCCAATAGAACTCAATGCCTCACTCACCTAACTTCCTATAGGCCTTGGTGAGGAAGTACCTTGGAGTTGGAAGAGAAGGGGAGGGTTTCATATCTACTTATTCATATCATGGAAGGATTCCATGATTCCTGATAGTGTTACTTGTTTTCAAGTCACCATGCCAAGTGTAATGACATGCTTTGTCCTCCAACTTATGTTGGTACCACACAGATCTCTCTTTCTCAGTAACAAACACAGGAGTAAGATTCAAGTCAATTAACAGCCTGTCAAAGGTTTATTTGGGAGATTATATAAAGCAGCTAGAACACTACTTGGCAAATATTAGTATAGTAAAATTCTAAATGTATCATCTCTTTACCTGGGTAGACTTGAATGTTTTATTTAACCTTCCTGTATTGCAAGTGGACTAGAAAAATAGTACCAATTCATAGGACTACTGATGATTAAATAGAATCTATGTAACTTGCCTATTATATAATGTATATAGAGCCTTGTACATGGCTAGGGTATCAACAAAATGATAGTCAAAAATGTTAGTTGATGTTCTGAACTCTGTAACACCATATTTTTATTTCTATTATGACACATATCAAATTATAATATAATAGCCTAGACTCCTAGACTGTGACAGGATCTTTTTTTTTCTTCCTGCAAAGGAAAAACCAGATCAGCTGGCAAACAGGTAAGGGGGAACTGAAAACTGAAACCAAAACCGCAACTTGCAAAACTGTATTATTCTTCAGGAAATTGAAAAAAATGTACCAAACCTTGAAGTGCAAGACACTTGCTCAATAAGAGTACCAACTAACCTAGCATTAACTCCACACAAAATGCGGTGCACTATAGGTAAGACCACTGGATTTTCCTGCAACTTCCTAGTTTACAATTCTGACGAGTCTCTGCTAGGATAATCCTATGACTAATTGCAGTCATGGACTCGGTCTTTCCTAACTCCACCTACGAAATACTGAGCTTGCTAGGTGTGTACCCTCCCTTGCTGCAGCAGACTTGTTCACCCAAGTTTGGAGAAAAGTCTGTAATCTATTATATGTTAAGTACGAAGCATAAAAGTGAATGGAAAAAAGCTTTTGTCTTCAGGGAGGCAAATCTGTTGAAATGACAGACAAATACTAACAATGCAGTGTAAGATAATTATACTAGGGATAAATGCTGACAGTCTAATTAAGGAAGGCTAACTGGAGGAAGTGATTTGTCAGGCAAGTCTTGAAGGGTGATTAGGAATGAGGTAAAGAATAGAGTTGGGCAAGGTAAATGTGCTAAATAAATAGGGCTCTTTGTGTGAAGTATAGAACAAAGGACCATGTGGTTAGTTTGTAGGAATAGATTAAGGATTTTACAGGACAAGTGCATTAAAAGATATGACATTACTCCTCCATTTGAAGTTCAAAAAATAAATCTAACTACAAAATATATGTAGAACAGTGCTTCTGTTGTTTCTCACCATGCTTAGTTTAACACTTTAAAGGCATTACAAATTCTCTGACAAATATATTCATGTTCCTGTTTTGATTGTTCCTCTAGCATAAGGCAATCTAGTAGTTGCATAATACAGTACTACAAATACTTAAGAGTGAAATATGAAGAACAAAGAAAGGAAATTGGAGAGGATAACAGGTATCAACCAATCAATGAAAGGTCTACAGGCACATTTTGGAAATATTATAGATTCAGTTATGGACCACTGCAATCAAACTCGTCATGTGAATCTTTTTTTTTCTCCATTGCATGTAAGTTACATTTACACTATGCCGTAGTCTATGTAAAGTATACTATAGCATTATGCATTAAAAAGACAATGTACAAATCTTATTTAAAAATATTTTATTGTTCTATGGTGATGGCACATGGGTGACTTGGTGATGGGAAACCCACGGGGATTACAATTGAGATGAAAAAAAAA
>NW_004567111.1:17151738-17171317 GCF_000260355.1 Condylura cristata
CTCTGTCTCTGGTGAAGCCTCTCGCCGCCCCTGAGCCTCTGGCCTGTACCCCAGTTCTGTATGCACAAATAAATAAATCTAAAAAAAAAAAAATTGAAGTCAATCCTCTCAAATCCTACTGCTGCTACTAAGTATATGTAATAGTCTAAATCTATGTTGACACTGTATCAATGCTCACATTCCATTACCAGGGATAGATTCCATCTTAAGAAACTACATTCTTTTTTCATCCATAAGATGCAACTCATCATCCATGAAAGTTTGATCGTTAATGGCAACAAATTAGGTCACATCTGCAGGCTCCACTTCTTGTACTTCTTGTACTTCTTGTTTCCATCCCATCAACAGTAACTCTGCCACTGAGGTCTTGAACCCCTTCAAAGACATCCATGAAGAGCTCCTTCAAAGGATCATTGATTCCTTCCCTTATTTTTATTAATCAGAAAACAAGAGACAGAAGTTAAGGAGTTCGTATACCATTTTCTTCTGATTCTTGGCTTGAAGGACAAAGACATCTCCTCAATACTATTGAAAAAGAATGAAATGAAATCACATGACACAGTCTCCAGAACAGCTCTCAAGGGATCAAAGCATATAAACAGTGAAATATTACTTCTCAGCAATCCCAAGGTGTGGCTTGTGAATTTGCTTGGCTTCCTTGTGGTGTGGATCCCTTGAGGTATTTATACATACAATAGCTCATGGAAAGCTACATGTAGAAGGGCAGATGAAGGGAACTGTTGTCAGTTTCTTATGCAGGTTATAGTTTTTGTTCTATAGTGTTTATTCATTCAACAATATATATGTATATGTATTTACATAAAGATAGATACCCATATAGAATTTTCCACCATAGTTTATTGATTTGCCACTTGTTTACAAAAATGAGTTTGAGGGTACAACCTCATACTTCAACATGAGCATATGCTTTTTATTTGCCTTCCACCAAGTTCCACATTTCCCCATATAACCTCTTCAATCTCTCCTCAACTCCCCTTCCTGAACCACACATGCTGATAGCCACCATCTTTTTTTTTAAGATTTATTTATTTGTGCATACAAGAACTGGGGTAGAGGCCAAAGGTGTGGGCAGTGAGAGGATTCACCAGACAAAGTGCGGAGCAAAACAGGCAGATCTACTGAAACACACTGCTGAGGGGAGCTGTGGATGAGACGAGAGGTCTGTCACACTATGAGGGTCAGTCAGCAACCTGGCTGGGGATCAAAGTCTTGCTGCAGTGGCTGAGAATTGCTTCCTAGTGCTGCAGAGGATAAGACAGAAGAGGCGTGCTGTATCATATGTGGGTCAGCACCCTGACTGAGGATTGAACTTAGGCCACAGCGGTGAAAACACTAAGACATAACCCCTAGGCCTCCACTGACAGGCTGTTTCTAATATAATGTGTTTTCGCCTTTGGATACTGAGATTTATTAAGTACATGTTACTATCTGTGGCAGTTTGCATGGGAGAAACCTTGTAAATGTGTGCATATATGTGTCTGATTGAATATGCAATAAATGTATATATGAACATATATCCTTTTTATGATTATTACCAACAATAACCATATCCATAAACTGTAGCTCCAAAGTACCTGTGAACTAGGGATGGACCCATTATAATCAATTATGGGCATGAATGGAGTGCCCACTGAAGAGTTGGTGATTGCCCCTCACTGTCTTTTTTATCAGAAGTGTCTGATTCTATTAAGAGGGAACTGATTGTCCTTTGTTCTCAATTTACACCAATAGCAATTGCTGAACTGCATCTTCTTGAATTATCTAAGGACATACTTCGTCACAGCCAGCATTATTTTTCCTTCCAAGTATCAGTGTCTATTCTCAAATGAGATAACTATATTCTTTTTATTAACATGCTCTTGATATGACTTCCAGGGAAATAACAATCCTGGCATTATAATGTTACAGGCTATTTGGCTCCTTTCTGTTCTCACTTAAAAATTCCCAAATTTAATTAAGTTTTCTTTTAAAATAAGCATGCATGTACGTGTTCATGTTTTCAATTCATTCTACCAGTGGCTGCATATATAAATATATATATAATATATATATTTAACGATCATATTGGTATAGAACACTGTAGATGATTTAGAGACAGAAAATCATATCCTTTAGATGTATATTACAAAACCACACCCACCACCAAGACACCCATAGTCCTCTGCACCCCTTCTTTCTTTGGAAGCCCCAATTCTACAGTCTGATTTCCTGTCTGAAGTTTGTTGTTATTAGTTTGGATTTGTCTGAGCCTTTATTTTGTTTCTCTATATTCCACATACAAGTGGAACCAATTGGTATTTGTCTTTCCCCTTCTGAATTATTTTGCTTGGCATTATCTTCTTCAGTTTAATCCATATTGGCATTAGTTGGCACAAGGTTATCTTTTTTTTAAAAGATTTACTTATTTACGCACACAGGAATGGGGTGTCGACTAGAGGCATGCAGAGGGGAAGAGGATTCACCAGAGACAGAGTGGGGAGGAGAACTGACAAACTGAATAAAATACACTGTGGAGGGGAGCAGTAGGTGAGACAGGAGAGGTCTGCCTCACCACGTGGGTCACCTACCTGGTCTGGGATGGAACTTGTACTATAGTGGCTGCTGACAGCTTCACAGTGCTGCACTTTAACCCCTTGAGCGCCAGGGAGACCGCTAGTTCATTTTTGTTTAAAGCTGAGTAGTATTCCATTGTGCGAGCACCCCACCCCCACCTCCACCCCCTTCCCACACACACACTGCATCTTCCCAACCCACTTGACTGTCCCTGGGCATTTTGATTATTCTGTAAGTCAACTATTATAAATGGTGCCGCAATGAACGTAAGCGTGCATATATTCCAGGTCCGCCCTGGTGGCGCAACCGGTTAGGATGCAGCACGGCAAGCGAGTGGCAGCCGCTTCCGCGTGAGCCAGAGGAGATCCACCTGGTGCGGCAGACCTTTCCTGACCCGCTGGCTGCTCCCCTCAGCAGTGTACTTCTGGATCTGTCTGTTCTGCCCCCCACTCTGACTCTGGTGAATCCTTTCACCACCCCTGCACCTCTGGCCTGTACCCCAGTTCGGTATACATAAATAAATCTTTGGGGGAGGGAGGAAGGGCAAATATTCCTTTGAATTAGGCTATACATATTTTAAATAAAATCTAGTTTAAAAATATTCACGTGGCCCTTGTAGACCTAACTTGATATCCCCTTATATCTCTCTAACCTTTTTAAGATCCTGGCTCTTCCTTGTTATTATTATATCCACAGGCCATTATTTCTGCCTAGAATGTTCTTGTCTCAAATTCATTTCAGATAGCTTTTAGCTAATATTCACTTTTTCTAAAAAAAAAAAAAGAAATTAGGTATCATATCTTTAGAAAAATCATGCTTGATTTTTTCCCGTCTAAATTGTTACAATGGTTTATCTTTTCCTTCAAAATAACTAATGTAGTTTGTAATTTTAATGTTTTCTTATATAATTGTTGAATTTTCTCTTTCAGTAGTTAGCTGTAAGCTCTATAGGATAGGTATCCTGCCATTTTTGTCCAGTACTGTAACTAGTAGTGTATCTAAGAGAGAGTAGACGTTCATAAATATCTGTTGAATATGAAATGGAAAGACCTAATGGGGTAGAGTTGAAAATGAAGATAAAGTAACTGATGAAACAAGGTACTCAAGCTCACAAGGCATTAAATTTAAAGCACCTGGTGAAAGATAAAACATATACATACTAAAAAATGAAGCAATCGGTGCTACATCAATCTTAGCCAGAGAAAGTCAAAGATCTGCTAAAACATATGTCCTGGGAGAGATCATATTAAGTTGAGATAGCGAGCAATGGTTTCAAGAAGTAATTGGGACAGGAGTGGTTAGATTTTATTGACTTTTTTTTAATTTACAAAAATGGAATGAATCACATGATTTAATTTGTTATGTGTTGAATTCTCTCAGGTGCAGCTGTTGAGGTAGAGTAAGAAGAGCAAAAGGTTTGTTAGAATGGGGGTGTAGGCTAGAAGCATGTGGAGGGGGAGAGGATTCACCAGAGACAGAGTTGGGAGGAGAAAGTAGACTCATGAGAAGAAAGGAAGCATGGTTGGGTAGGGGGAGTCATCAGACTGCCATGTAGGTCTTACAAAGCTCTGACATCTTAACACTGAGCAGGTCCTTACTCAGCACCTTACTCAAGTCTTCAGCAGGAGGGGAGAGTTGCCCTGAGACTAAGATAACTTAAGCTTGAAAGCCAGGTGAACTGGGGAATTGTCGGAGACTCTTTGTCCCCGATCACGGATTATTGGGGGGGCAGAACAGGCAGGGTCTCAAGGTGGGAGCAGCATCAGCGAGTGGAGATTCCTAGAAAAGGGGGGAAAGGAAAAAAAAAAGGGAGTGGGCGCGAGGAAGATGCGGGAGTTGGAGTTGGGTGCAAGTCTCCCTGTTCTGCTCTTAGCAGAAGTTTATTTTATACATTAGGAGCGAGCAGTGGGATGACATCAGCACATGAACTGGGCTGAGAGATTACAATCATCTTTTTTTTTCTAACAACAGTTTAGGGTCATATTGCCCTTTAGCTGAGATATAACATCCATTATTCTTAAAATCAATCTATTAAAGTTAAGGTAGATACATAAATTCATAAAATTTAAGGCTAACATTGTGATATTTACTACAGTGTTGATTGGCTAAAATAAAGTCCCTTTAAACCTTAAATGCTACTTAATGATCTTCATTCTCATTGAGACATCTTAGAGGGTAAAGTCAAGGACTAGGGTGGAGACTGGGATAGAGATGTGAAGGGGGATAAGGTGAGGTCTCAGGCCAAGGAGAAGTTGTGTTAGAGGGTAAAGTCAAGTCGAAGACTAGGCTGGAGGAGTTTTCTGGTAGATAAATCACTAATGGAGATAGTAAGATTCCTCATTTAAATACTGAGCAATAAAAGCTTAAGTAAGAGAGTAGAGTGATAAGGTTTAGGGTCTGGGCAGTAAAAGAACTTTAATTATTTTTTAGTATGTTCTAGAACTGCCTTGTCTTACAATATTGATTTTGTAATAATTGTTTTTATTAATCAGCCAGTTCTAATGTTATTTTTTGCTTTCTAGAGGAATTTCCTGTCTTGGGGCAGCGCTTGTTCTCCTGAGCCAGGCAGCGCCTTATGAGGCTAAGGCAATCCAGTTGTAAGCTGATGGTTGCTTAGAATATTTTGATATTACAAAAAAGGGAAGTCATGACATAAGTTAGAGTGGAAATTCTGATTTTTCAGAGCACTTCCGTCTCTATCTGGAATATGTCAGCTGATAGAGGCTGCATAGCTTGTGTCAGGGAATTAGTAACTGGAAGCTGTCAGCTAATTACATGATCAGCATTCAGTTAGTAGTCCTTGCTTGAAGGTAGGTTTGAGCAGCACACCTCTGTGTCTACCTCACATTATAGATGCCAATTTAACCCAAATGAATCTATAAATTCCACGAAGGGCCTCACCAGCTTATTCTAAGACTACCTGAAAGGCAGAAGATGAATTGCCTAATATATATTAAGGTAGTCTATAAGATGACTACAAATAACATGGTATTAATGTCATCATAGACAAGGAGAACAGTTAAAGAGGAGGTCAGAGCCAGGTCTATCTGTAAAGAAGACTGTTTTATAGGAAGAATAAAAACCAAAATGTGATTCTCTGGAAAAAGTAATGAACTATAGAAAAATAAAAAAACAGAAATACAGAATATCTTTGTGATGTTGAAATGTGGGCTGAATTTTTAAACAAGACCCCAAGATCATTAAGATTCTACCCAGCAGCTAGGAAGGAGAACCTAAAGAGGAGCAAAGTATATATGAAGAGGGCCTCCTTGGTGGCACAGGGGTTAAATCACTGCACTATGAAGCTATCTGGTGTTGCAACACCTCAGCAGGAGTTAGATCTCCAGCCAAGGAGCTGACCCACAAGGTGTCACAGATTACTCCTGTCTTGCCCACTCCGCCAGCAGTGTATTTCAGTAGACTTACCTGTTCTGCTCCATACTCTGTCTCTGGTGAATAAGCAACCCCATGCCCACACCTCTAGCCTGTACCCCAGTTCTAGTATGCATAAATAAATAAACCTTTAAAGAAAAAACTTTTTTAAAAAGTATGTATAAAGAATATTCTAGAATCAGGTAGCCACGTCAAGTATAAGGTGATACAAGTCTGTTAGGGGATATAACATTATGACTTGTTTAATCCAAAATACTTTTCTCTGTCTTTGCTTCTTTGCTCTTTCAAATGAAGCATATAACCGTTCAGTAAACATTTTTGAGTTACACACACCACTTTCGGTGCCGGGAATACAAAGAGGAACAAGTTTGAGTCCCAGTTCTTAAAAGAACTTATAATCTAGTTAGGGAGACAGAAGGAAAAACTGAAGAAATTTTAGCACCTAAGCTGCCTTTGTGTCAGCATCAATGAGAAGCCAGTATTTGAACAAGAAGGGACTCTCATTCCAGGCAAAAAAGGAACAGCACTAACAGAATTTCAAGGCTTGGAAATAACACAGTATGTCAGGAAAATGTTAAGTAGGCAATGCAATTCTGAGTATTCGGAAATGTTTGCTATTGAATGGAGAAAAAGTCTATGGCAGTTTAGTCTTTTTTTTTTTTTTAGTACCGTTAATTATGGTATTAGCTAATTAACACCTCTGGAGGTAAAATCAAGAAGTTGAAGCACTGAAGTTATGAGAGATAAATGTTACCTGCAAAGGAAGAGAAACATGCTAGGATGTAATTATGGAGTGATGGCAAGGGCTGTCCCGCGGATTTAGAGGAGGAAGAGGCAGCTGTCAGTTACGTTGGTCAGGAAATATTTCATAGCAGTAGGACTCCTGTTTTGTTACTCAAAAAATGAGAATCATTGTATTTAGCATGGGCTGTTTTTGGAGCAGGAGGGTCAAAACAGTCATCTAAAAAGGAACAGATAATCAGGTAACTGCAAAAACAAATCAGAATACTATAATTAGGGCACATATAGATTGATTTCAGAAAACCTCAGAGGTAATCTTCCTTAAAACTGGGGAGGTCAGGGATGAATTTCCAAAGCTGATTCTGTCAGTCTTTGATTTTGGAGGAGGAGGATTACATAAAATGAAAGGAAAGGAAATACATAGCTTAATGAGATAATGCACTCCTTTCAAGGAACATGAATTAGTTTAGGATGATTGGAGCAAAGGCTAAAGGACATTGAAAAGAAATTCCTAAGCAATTAGGAAGATTTTGATTATGAAAGGCTTTTTATAGGATGTTAAAGAATTTGGATTTTATCCTGAAGATTGTGGGAGTTGATGGAAATTTTATGCAGAGAAGTGACATGACTAGTCCTAAATCTCAAAATTATTGCTACTAACCGTGAAGATGACGAAGGTGATTGAAGACAAACTGATGCGGAGGCAGCCTAACAAATAATGGCTCTCATTACTGTTTAAGAAAAAAAGGGAAGGATGGACAAGTTTTGGGGAACCAGAAAATTCCCTGTGGGAAATGATGTGAGTAAATGTTTGCAAAGGGGGAGGGCTAGCAAATCAACTTACTTGGAGTACATGGCATTAGTTAGAAGAATAGTGAGCAACTGGAGGGTGAGTTATGAACAGCTGATGAAGGTAGAAAATATTGGGGAGTTGGTCTATGGCAAAGCTAGGGTATCTCAGGAAATGGGTGGAAAGTTAAAAATAAAATAAAATAGGCCAAATAATTAGGGTTTTACTTTCCCCCTGGCAATATTGAATTTATAATTAATTTTTATTGTGGTAAAATATACAATAACATGAAATTTACTATCTTAACCATTTTAAGTGTAACGTTCAAGTATATTAAGTTGTATGGACATTCAGTATGTTTACATTGTTGTGCAACTCTAAACACCACGCGTTTCAGAACGTTTTCATCATTCCAAACTAAAACTATCCATTGAATAGTAACTCCACTTTCTTCCTTCCTTAGTCTCCGGCACTGACAACCATCATACAATTTTTGGGGGGTGGAGGGAGGATCTAGGAGTTTGGCTTCTCTAAGTACTCTATGTACTGTATCTGGAATCACACAATGTCTGCCTTTTTTAATCAAGTGATTAACTAAATCACTTTAAGCACACACTGGTTCTTTAGTAGCTGGATTCTAATTTGTATTCTACGCTATATGCTTTATTTTAAAACATACATCTAGTTTTTCTGGACGATCGTTTCCATCTAACTCTTATGGACACTGCACTCTAGTAAATTCTGAACTCAGTGTTAGTGGCAAATTAGTTCACCACTGTGTCTGCTGCAAGAGCTTTTTATTAGTCTGGTTGTCTTTACATTATTTCATTCCATAGTTTATGACCTTCTGCAAAATTCCACGTAGTACCTTATTGCCAGTAAGTAAAGAAGATATTCAAACTTGTTTGATGACCCAGGAGGAAGGAAAGTAATTTATTCTGGATGCTGTTTTGAAGGCTTTCTTTTGATACTGCGTCGTTTTCCATTCTGGGGTTGAATCTGCTCTAAACACACACATATCCCATGGTGGAGGAAAAAATCCTAAAGTTCCAGATGGTTGAAAACTATTAGGATTTTCTCACCTTTCGTCTGGGGTACCCCGAGGTTACTGGTGCGCTATCAATAAGTCGCGTAACTTGGACAAACACTAACCCTGTGGAGGCGTGAGTGGGTTTGATCAGGCCTTTCTCTGCTTCCAGTCTGGTCCACCTCGCGGTACAGGGAACGCTACTGCAGCGCAGAGGTAAACGGAAGCACACAAAGCGCAGCACACCTGGAGCCAGCGCGCCTCCCACGTGGGAGCGCTCAGGGAGCGCTCCACACCGCGGGTTCCAGGGACTCGCCACCGCCTTACGTACAGAGAACGAGCTGTTGCCGCCGCATCTTCTGAAGCTAAAGGCTTCTCCCTCCTTATAAAAAATAAAGTCTTTATTCCCCAAGAGAACTAAGGCGTAAAAAGTCACAACAGAGCGAAGCCGCGCACATACGCAAAACCCACAACCACACTAGCTCCGGACGCTCCTCGCCGATTTACGTCTCTACCCAGCAGGCTCCGGGAGTTACCGCGATACTTCGCTAATTCTCGCGAGATTTACCGGCAGCCATCTTCTTGGGGGTGCTGGGAGCCGGGAAGACCCCCTGAGTCGTTCCCATTGAGCTGCCCTTCGTTTTCGCTTTCTTCACTTCTGCCTCTTCTTCATTGTCAATCACCACCCGGTCCCGAAGCTGAGAGAAATCCCGGGTGTAGGCGCGTATCGCGCTTCGGGTCCGAGGAGATTCGCTGGAGTGGAGGGAAGGGGGAGGGCCAGAGCAAACCGTTGCTGCCTCAACCCGGGCTGTGGTCCGGGGCGAGGGAGCTCCCGGCACCCCGTGGACTCGCGGCCTGCGGCTGCCCTCGCGGAGCTGTTTGCTGATCGGGCCTCACGGGAACCTGCCACCGGCGCCTCCTACCGCGGCCCACGCGGGCGGCGCGCGGAGGAGGGGGCGGGGGCAGCGGCGGCTGTAGCGGCTGCGACCTGGGCGGGCAGAGGAGTGTGACGGGCCTCGGGGCCGCTGTGGATGGTTTCTAAAATGATCATTGAAAACTTCGAGGCACTCAAGTCCTGGCTCAGCAAGACTCTTGAGCCCATGTGAGTATCTGGGGGCTATCTCGGAGGGATGGCAATGGGGGGTAGGCGGGCACTGATCTGTGCAGTTTTCCTAAGTGGCTGCGGTGGAGGCCGAAGCGGTGAACCGAGGTGCTAAGGCTCAGGGGATTTTTCTCCCTCATCCTCTCTCGCTCGCAGGCTCAGCATGCCCCTGCGAGCCTGACCTGATGCTTACCATGTTGCCGAGTTGGTTCCTGAATCAGTGTCTCCAGTTTTTTGATCTCCCGTTATGTGTAGCCTGACCCCAACCTACATGCATTTGTTTTTGCCCAGGGCCCCAACATTGGTTTCTTCTCTTTAGTGAATCCGAGCACACCGCCTGTCCAAAGACTTTTTTTCCCCCCTCTTTTCTTTAATTGAAGTGCATGTCCCTAAGGAATTAGAACAGTGCCAATCGAAGTCCCTCACGTTTTAGCAAAATACAGTCCCTGAAAGAAAGGCCTCTTCCATGTGGTAGCTGGCTCAACGATAGCTCTCTTAACGGATTGAGGATGTAACAGGTGCTAAGGTGCTCAGGAAAATTCCCATTTCCTGCATGGTCGTTGGCTTGGAGAGAGGAGGGAGAAATGCAGGCTTATCCATATGGGATATTTAGCCGTTTAAGTGCCAGAGGTTAGATGAGCTGTGGCGGTGCGGTGGGGGAGGGGACGGGAGACCCAGTGCTGAAATGCCTTAGATTGTAAAAATCAAGGAGCGTTTTAAGGATTTAGCTATTAATATCACATTTATCTTGGGCCACATAATTAGATTGGTTTATTTAAAGTAAAATGCATTGGGGAAAATTTGCTTACTTAGTACATTTATTGAGCACCTACAGTGTACTGTAAGTAGACCTTTTAAATTTCTTAGCCTACTAGTCAGACAAGATAACTGCAGGTAGTAAGAGCAGTGATGCTTTATTATTAGGGAAACACTTAAAAGAGTGATTAGTAGGCCTTTCAGAGGAGGTATCATTTGAGCAACCTTTAAGTAGGAGGAGGAGAAAACGTCAGTGTGAAATATCTGTGTGTCTGGAGAAAACATTCTAGCGGAAGTAGAGAGTGCAAAGGCCTTGTAGTAGAAATGGTCATGCTGTGTATCAAGCAAGAAGGCAACGGTGGTTGTGAGGAATATTGTGATGGGGGAGGAAATGGAAGGATATGAGTTTGGAAAAGTTAACAGGGACCAAATCTTGTAGGATCGCTAAGCCATTATCAAGAGTGAAGATTTTTTTTTTTTAAGATTTATTTATTTATGCATACAGAGCTGGGGTACAGGCCATAGATGCAGGAGCGGTGAGAGGATTCACCAGAGACAGAGTGGGGAGCAGAACAGGCCGACTGATGAAGTACACTGCTGAGGGGAGCAGCGGGCACATCACAAGAGGTCTGCCGCACCATGTGGGTCACCTCCTCGGCTGGGGATCGAAGTCAAGTTGTAGTGGCTGCAGGTAGCTTCATAGTGCTATCTGACCAGTTGCGCCACCAGAGCCCCTGAGTGAGGAGTATACTTAAAATGTAATGGAAGACATTGCATGATTTAAAGCAGGCAAGGACTGATTTGATTTTGTTTTAATTGCCTGCTCTGTGGATAGTGAAAGGGCTAGAATGAAGTAAGATCTTTCTAAAGGGCATTATAGGCAGAAATATAGAGTGATAATGGCATAGAGTGATAGTGGAGAGAAAGAACCAATTGTTTTATCAGTAGATTTGGTAGAACTTGCTGATGGATTGGATGTGGAAGATGAGGGAAAGGTAAATTAAAGATGAGACTAAGAAATTAGCCCAAGTAACTGATTGGTGGCAGAGAGAATAAGGGAAGGAGCGATGGTTCATTTTGATTATTAAGTATTTCAATGTATGAACTCAGGCCAGGACTAGAGAAATTTGGAGTAATGAAGATAAGTATTAAAGCCTTGGAATTGTTGGAAATTTCCTAGAAAGAATGGGTGGATTGGAAACAGAAGAAGGCCCAAGTCTGAGGCAGGCGGTATACTGAGATACATGTCACTAAAGAAACATGTATGACAGAAGAGGCAAGTTGTCAGCTTGTTGCAGAATGGATGTAAAAAATGAAAGCAGATCCATCCCATTGGGTCTGTCTGGGTGGAAGTCATTGGTAACTGAAGTGAAACAGTTTCACTGGATTTGGGTGGTGAGACAGAAGCCCTGTTTGAATGGATTGGAGAGTGGGTATATATAGTGCAGTGGTTGAGAAGACCTCTGCATCTGGAATGAGTGACTTTGAATCAGCCCTACTACTTAGTAGCTATATAAAATCGGGCAAATTACCTAACTTGGTATCTCCATTTCCTCCTCGCTCCTATAAGGGAAAGAATGAGTATGCATTAAGAAAATCTTTGAACACTGCCTGGTTTGGATTAACAATAAGTGGACTGAAAACGGTTTTGAGTTGAAATAGCATTCATTCCTTTTCTTGAAGCTTCAGTTTTCAAATTTCTTATTAATTTTGTTACTATTCCCCCTTTGCCCTTCCCCCAACCTTAGAAGATTGTATCAACTTAGGGTGAATACTTGGTGTGATTTTTCTTTGATTGCTACCAAGCATATTCCAGATGACTATAGCACTGCTTTGTGATGATGAAGAGTACAAGAATGAAAGTAGTTATTACTGTTAGAATAAATAAGATACACTACTAGTAGAACCTAGAGGTAGGAATTCAGATTAGTCCTTTAATAATGTACATCACTGTGGTTAAAATCGAGCCCCTGTCCTGTCCCTTTAATTGCATTTCAGGTGAACTCTTTTAGATAATGACATAAAACTGTTCCATTTATTTAAGACCTGTGATTTTTTCATCCTTGATTTTTGAAACTTGAAGATGTGTTTTTTATTTACAAAAAAGAACTTTTGTTTTACTTTAAAATTGAATTACATTTTACTCTTGAAGAACAAGGCTAAGATGTAATTCAGAACCTATAGAACTTTTTTTTACTACTTGTGCTAGTAAAGTATATGTTGATTTTGGATTTACCCCTCATTTTGAATGTATTAATCTAGCATTATTGATCTATTAATTACTGTATGCTAAGTGGTGTGTTAGATATTGAAGAAATAGGAGTCAAAACATGAAATGACTGTAGTTATGTTGTTCAATAGGAAGACAGATGTTGAACAGTAACTACAAAACAGCTGAATGTTGTGAAGAAGGCCAGAATGCTATTGGAATATATGTCTGGGCCATCACGAATTGTTCTCAATCTGGAAGAATGAAGAGCAGTTTGCTGGAGCAAAAGATTAGGAATGGAGAGTTGTGAGAGCATTCTAGGTTTTGGAGAACAGATTCTGTGAAGCCCCTAAAATGGGAAAGAAAAAAACAAGTGTCTTGGAAGAATTGAGAGAAATGGAAAAAAAAAAAAAAAAGAGCAAGGTGAACAATAGCAGGAGATAGCTTCTGGGGGAGCTAGTTCTTGTAGGATTTTGTTGAGTTATAGAGTTATATTAAAGATCTTAGATGTTATTTTAGTACTGGGGGAAACCAGGGGGAAGTTTTAGGATGGGAAAGTTTTAGATTGACCAAAAAAAATAAATCAGTTTGGTTGTAGTGTCAGTATGAAATAGAAGTTGGTAAATATGTGTTTTATTTGATTACAAGGTCTGTAGGTGTGTCAGTGCTGAGTTTTGTTTTTCATAAATTATTGAAAATGTAGGTGTTAAATTTGTCATCTTGAAATACTTCAGGTTGATGTTCTTTGAAGCTTTGCTAAGTCATACCTACTAATAAAAAAATTAGGTATTGGTCTTGCCTCTAACATTCATTTCTTTTTGATAGTGTGAAATCATAGAGGATTTTTATTTATTTTTTTAAACAAATTTGACAAGCCATCAATTAGTTCTTTTTTTTTTTCTTAAAGATTTATTTATTTATGCTTACAGAACTGGGGTACAGGCCCGAGGTGTGGTGGGTGAGAGGATTCACCAGAGATAGAACAGGCAGACTGATGAAGTACATTGCTGACCAGAGGGTGGGTCAGGAGAGATCTGCCACGCCATGTGGGTCATCTCCCTGGCCAGAGGTTGAACTCCTGCTGCAGTGGCTTCGGAGAACTTAATAATGTGGTGCTTTAACCCGCTGCATTGCCAGGAGAGCCCAAGACTTTATTTTTATATTCAACTTCTATTTTTATTGTTTAAACCAAAAAAGAGCATTTTTGCTGTATTTTAAAACTAAGTTTACAGTTCACTAAATGTGGTAACTTAATAAAATCATGAAATTTCTTTATCTAAAGGGAAACTTCAAGATCTAATCAAACCTTACTTTTTCAGAAAATATAACTGAAAGGCAAATAAACTTAACTATGTGCCAAGATTTTGTGAGTTTAGTGGCAAAGAACAGAATACCTAGTTTTGTGCTCCTGCTGCATAGTGTGGTGGGAAGTATTTTGAGGTAGAAAGAAAACAGTAGACCAGTATTCATGTTTCAGTTCTGCCACTTATTAACTGAGTAATGTAGGCAAAGAACCTCCCATTTCCTTATTTTATAATAGGGAGAATTATACTTGTATAATATACAAGTGTAACATACTTGTTTATTGTATAATAGGGAGAATTATACTTGTTTCTTTCACTATTACTGCTGCTGCCCCTACCGGCTAACATTTGTATATACATTGTATTACTTCCAAGTTCTACCAGGAAAGCTGTTACCTCCCTTTAAACAGGTGATAACTCTGAGGACTGAATAGAAGATACTTGACCACATGCACTGCAGCATATGATTAAACAATGATTTAAAATAAAAATTTTGGTCTCTGGATCTGTATTTTTAATTTACTACAGCACAGTACCTGTCTGATGATTGCACACACTTTTTTTTTTTTTTTTACTATTGTATCATTTCTTTTGTAAAAATAAGAGTTTCAAAGTATCATGGTTAACAGTGCTATAGAGACATTTCAGAGTTTTGAAATCTTTGCTTTACATTTCTTACCATACCTTTCTCACCACTTGTTTATTTTTGGTCTTGTTTTACAGGAAAAACTAAAAAGTGACCTTTTTGCTTCTGATTCCCTCCTTTGATCTTTCCATTTCTACAGGTCCTTGTTCAGGAACTCAATCTCCCATTTCTTTAAGAAAAGTTCAGCAACAATAGTAGAAAACAAAACAAAAAATAAAATTATACTTCTAGTCACTTTTCGCAGTAGCTTTCTTTTCCTCTCACTGGTAAATCTGAATAGCAGGCAGTCTTTTTCACTCATTTACCGCCAGTAATTTATTTTTTAATGCCTTAAATATTGTCTCTTAAAACACACTTACCTGGGGGCGGGGGAGGGCTCCTGGTGGTGCAGTGGGTTAAAGCGTAGCACTTAAAGCCTCAGCTGCTTCTGTGAGAACTTGATCCCTGCCCTATCCTGCCCAGGAGGTGACCCACATGGTGGCATCAGACCTCTCCTCTGCTGCCCCCCTCAGCAATGTACTTTTGTCGAGCTGCCTGTTCTTTCCACTATGGCTGTGGTGAATCCTCTCACCACTCCTGCGCCTCTGGCCTGTACCCTAATTCTGTGTGCATAAATAATAATAATAATAAACACGTTTACCTCAGTCTTACCAATGAATTTAATTTTATTAAATGTTAATTTTTAATTTTATGTTCTTTCACCAGTATATAACAGTAGGCAATGCTGACCTCCCTTTTAAAAAATTTGTTTTTGAGTCCTTAACACTTTGGTTCTTTCCTTTTTAATCAAACCAATCCTATCCCTATTATTTATTTTTCATGCATTTTTTAAATTGAATTTTGAGATGCTCTGTTCCCATGACTTTTTTCTCCCTCAAGCCTTTCTATTTTTCATATCTCATTCATTTCCATGCCAGTGGTTCTAAGTGACTGTGTGTGGTATCTTTGAAAGCTGGAAATTTCCTCTTCTGGGCTGTTGCATGTACTATATACACATTGAATTTTCACAGATTTTCAGGGGAATAGGTATGTATTTATTTTTTCACATGTTTAGTCTTAACCATGCTTCAAACCCTTAAGCTCTGCAATTGCTAGTTGTCTGTACTCCTGGTTTTCTCATCTGAACTTTTCAAACTGTTTCTGAAAGTAAATATCCTCTGAATTAATTTTTTCCCATTTCATTTCTCCATATTATGCAGACATGAAATTTTATTGTCTTCTCCCTCCATTCCCATTCTCCCACTCAGTTAATCATTGAGCTCTTTCTTTTAATAGTAATGGCATTGCTCAGTAGGAGGCCTCACTCCTTTTCTAAACCACTGCAGTTTGTTTCCTAACAAATATATCCACTTCTTTTCCCCTATTGTTTGGTGAAAACTTTTGTAAGTAATAAATTATATACTTTTAAACTTGGCTTTCAGAATGTTAATGTTCTCTTTCAGTTTCTTTCTGGTTTATAGCTTCCTAGATTTTACACAAATCTTAAACTTAGCAAAATAAATTTTCATTGTGACTTAATCCAGTTGTTTAAGTAGTGGGTAGCATGCATTGAGTGATTACTCTAGGCTAATCATTGTGTGCTCATTGTTTGAGCTAGGATCTGTGTGTGGTATACACCTGAATCTTAAATGTATTAGTTGAAATTGCTAGTTTGTACCAATGATCTAAGCAGAAAGAAGAGGTGTATTTATGAAACCATAAAATCTGCCATACTTTCCTTGGAATTTTACTGTTTTATTTGTGCTCACTTCATGTACTTTTACCTTGTAACAATTTAGGATTAGGAATTGCTTAAGTGATTTTTTTTTTTTGGAGGGGTAACAGAGGAATATTAACATTTATTTATTATTAATGTATTGTTGAATGATGTTTCATGCAGAATTGCAGACCTGGAGCTGAACTACTGGTGGAAGAATTTTTCAGTAATTAAATATTGGCTGAAATAGTTTTTTACTACCTCCTTAAATTATTTACTCTCCTGACTTTTGTTGAATTTACTCTTCCTGCATTTCACTGCTGTGGTCTTACTTGGTTTCCATCTGAGTACTGAGTAGTTAAATAAAATGTTTTTGTTATTTCTAGAAGTTTTAGCACTTCCTTATCTTTGACTTAAAAACCTTCTCAAATAAAATTACTTGATATGTATAAAGCAAAAGACATGAATGGTTGAGCAAAATGGGAAATAAGATATTCCAATGTTTGATGTGTACAAAGTGAGAGTGGTTAACTCCAGTAAGAACTTAATGACTTGGACATTTTTTTCTTCCTCCTGACTGTTTAAGAGAATAAGATTCGAGAAATGAGTGTATGGAGTCGCTTCCTATCAAAATTTAACTACCCTTAAGTTTCCTTATTTTTTTTTTTTTTAAAGATTTATTTATTTGTGCATACAGAACTGGGGTGCAAGCCAGAGGCTCAGGGGTGGTGAGAGGCTTCACCAGAGACAGAGTGGGGAGCAGAACAGGCAGATCGACGAAGTACACTGCTGAGGGGAGCAGTGGGCGGGTCAGGAGAGGTCTGCCGCGCCATGTGGTCACCTCCGGCGCAGGCGGCAGGCGGGAATCAAACTCATGCGGAAGTGGCTTTAGATTCTCAGTGTTGTGCTTTAACCGGCTGCGCCACCGGGGAGGGCCAAGTTTCCTTATTTTTTTTTTTTTAAAGATTTATTTATTTATTCATACAGAACTGGGGTACAGGCCAGAGGCTCAGGGACGGTGAGAGGCTTCACCAGAGACAGAGTGGGGAGCAGAACAGGCAGATTGACGAAGTACACTGCTGAGGGGAGCAGCGGGCGGTCAGGAGAGGTCTGGCTCGCCATGTGGTCTCCTCCGGGGCAGGCGGCAGGCGGGAATCAAACTCATGCGGAAGTGGCTTCAGATTCTCAGTGCTGTGCTTTAACACGCTGCGCCACCAGGGAGGGCCCAAGTTTCCTTATTTTTATGGTAAAAATCCTTTTCAGTTTTCAAATAAAAAATTCTGAAGTGGTTAGAAGTTTATTTTTACCCTGAAATTTTATGTACTATTTTGTGTGTCTGAAATGATAGTGTGTACATTTGAGATTTGTTATTCAGTGATTTTTATTCATGAGCTATTTTACCAGAATACAATCAAATACATTTATGTATGCATCTTTCTCCTGTTTATTCTTAATTGGTAGTATACTTGGAGGTTGTTCCATGTAATACTTAAGAAGCTTGCCACCTTCTTCTTCTCCCCTACCCTTCTTCCCTCTTCCTGATTTCAGGATGCCACAGTATTTTTTTTTTTAAATATTTATTTGTACATACAGCCAGAGGCTGAGGGGTGGCGAGAGGCTTCACCAAAGACAGTGAGGAGCAGAACAGGCAGATCCGAAGAAATACACTGCTGAGGGGAGCAGCGGGCGGATAAGGAGAGGTCAGCCCCGCCATGTGGTCTCCTCCATGTGGTCTCCTCGGGGCAGGCGGGAATCCAACTCATGCGGAAGTGGCTATATCTTCTCAGTGTGAGCTTTAACCCGCTGCGCCACCAGGGAGGGCCCGCCACAGTATTTTTAATGTAATGAGTATACTACAATTTAACCATCTTCAGCTTTGGGAAAACATATAATAGGTGGATTGGATAAATTTTGACAGTTAATACAAATTTTTGTATTCGTCATTTAAATCAGGGTCTAGAATGTTCCCTGGATGGTTCTCAAAATCTTTCTTCAGCAGTCACTTTGACATTCATAAATATGGATGCTGTGTGAGGCCCTTTCTGGTGGCGCAGCGGGTGAGTTCGATTCCCACCTGCCCCGGAGGTGACCACATGGCGTGGCAGACCTCTCCTGACCCGCCCGCTGCCCCCATGTTCTGCTCCCCACTCTGTCTCTGGTGAAGCCTCTCACCGCCCCTGCGCCTCTGGCCTGCACCCCAGTTCTGTATGCACAAATAAATAAATCTTAAAAAAAAAAAAGGATGCTGTGAATATTCTATTTAAATCTTTCTGACAGTAATTTCTTTCTTTGGTCTAAATACTTAAGAGAATAATTGCTAGTAGTTTCACTTTAACCTAAGAAATTCCCAAATTGTTTCTAAAGTGATCGAACCATTTCTATTGCTATCTTTAATGTGAGAATTCCAGCTGCTCCACATTCTGAGCTATATTTAGTATTGTCAAGTTGTTTTTTTTTAACCTTTGTAATGGGTGTGAAATGGCGTCTTTATGGGACTGACAGTTTAATTATTTTAATGACTAATTTGCATTTTCTTGACTTTCTTGCATTTTACTGTTGAGGACATTTTCATGTGCTTATTGACTATCATATCTTTTGTAAAGTGTCCAAGTCTTGCTATTTTAAAAATTGGGCTTTTATTGTTGATTTTTGGAGTGCTTTATATACTCATGTAGTTTGTGCTGCATATTTTTCCCCCTCCTTGTGGCTTATATGTAATGTAAGATATGTAATGATATCTTTTATAAAAAGAAATTAAGAATTTTTATGAAGCTAAATTTATTTATATTTTTTCCTTAAAGATTTATTTACTTACGCATATAGGAACTGGCCAGAAGTGCAGGGGAGAGGATCCACCAGAGACAGAGTGAGGAACAGAACAGGCAGATTGACTGAAATCCACTGCTGAGGAGAGCAATGGGCTGGACTGAAGAGGTCTGCCACGCTATGTGGGGTCATCTCTCTGGTTGGGGATTGACTTTGTGCTGCAGTGGCTGTGGAAAACCTCTTAGTGCTGTGCATTAACATATTGTACCACCAGGGAGAGCCCGTATTTATTGGCTTATTCAATGCTGTTTACTATCCCAGAAAATAGTTTCATTCAACATTGTGAAAATATTCTGTTTTAGAAATTTACTACTTCTGGGTTTTATGTGTAAGTTTATTATACAGTTTACATCATTTATTTCTTTTTTGGGGGGGTGATGTGTATGGAGGGAAATAGGGCTAATGGTTTCTTTCTTTGCTAAGATCTTGTTAATTTTTTTTTAAAGATTTATTTATTTGTGCATACAGAACTGGGGTACAGGCCAGAAGCTCAGGGGCAGCGAGAGGCTTCACCA
>NW_004567111.1:17171942-17194957 GCF_000260355.1 Condylura cristata
CTCCCCACTCTGTCTCTGGTGAAGTCTTTCACCACCCCTGAGTCTCTGGCCTGTACCCCAGTTCTGTATGCACCAATAAATAAATCTTTAAAAAAAAAAATTGTGGACTGATGTTGGTAATTTTAACTTTTAATTTCTTGACAATTTTTTTTAGTAGTTAATTGATGTTCATCTTTTCAAGAACAGCGTTTTGTTTTGTTTTCTGTTTTGATATTTTTCTTTTTTAAACCTATATTCACTTATTTGCTCCCTTTTCCTTTTAAAGGGGAGCCTAAGTCATTGGGTTTAAACTTTTAGCTGTTTTATAATATCTTGCCATTGTCACTATCTTCCACTATCTGATGAGAAATCAGCCATTGTTTGAGTCTTGTGTACATTGCATTTGCCCATTTTTTCAACCATGGCTACTTTTAAGATTTCTTTTGTTTGGTCAGTTTGACTCATAATCTTAGGACTTTGTGTATTTCCTTTTAATTTGTCTTGCTTTGCTGTTTGGATCTGTTTAGATGTCTTTCATCACTTTTGGAAAGTCCTTGTTCACAGTGTCTCCTGACTTTTTCTGCTTTATTTTTCTTTCCACTTTTTTGAGACTCAGCTCATTATGTTAGATTGTTGTTATTACCCTACCAGTTCCAGAAATGACTTTAAAAATTACATTTGTCATTTTGCTTTTGGTTTGAATATTTTTCATTTTTTTCTCTTGTCTACCTAAAAAACAGCTGGTAACAACACAGACAGGATTTATTTTGAGACAGAGTAATAGAAGCAGTAGCTGAGAGAGTATGTACAGCCACTTGTATTTTTCTTTTTCCTTTTCCCATTAACCATAATAACTCCAGAAAGCCCATCTCCAAAGATTTGATGGAGAAAGCAACAGTGAAAGAATGCTAGGTTTTATGGTTCCTGTAATTAGCTGAGCTTTGCATACATGGGATTCTTTAGCTTCTTGAATATTTATGTTGACACTGTCTTCAAGTTCACTTTTTTCAGATGGTGTCTAAAGTGTTGTAAATAGTTCTTTGTTTTTAAATATTTATTTTATTTATTTATGCATACTAGAGCTTGGGATATAGGCCAGAGGTATGGGGGAGTGAGAGGATTCACCAGAGACAGGGTAGGGAACAGAACAGGTGGATTCACTGAAATTGAATACTGTGTTCAGCTAACAAATAAGTTCCTGGAACACAGAAGAGAGATTGATAATGTTCAAAATTCAGCATTTTACTCATAAAAATGACCCTACCACTTCAAATGGTACAGGTTTGTGTCTTTCTTTTAAAAATGAGAAAACTGAAGCCCAGAGAAGTACAGAACTACTCAGAACTAAGTAACTAATAAATAAAATAGTGATAACACCAGACTGGAAATTGGAAAACCACAATTTTTGGAGTTTAGACCTGTACTTTTTTGTACTTTTTTTTTTTTAAACAGTGCCTCTGCTTCAAAGAAAGGCTTTTTTGGCTTAGAGAACACAGTGGTTTGAGGTTACTACTTAACATACAAACCAGATCTTGAAGCCTTTTGGGAGGGATGAATGGGAGTAGTCATTGTATAACTTTAAAATTTTATTTTATTCTTTAGTAATTTATTTGTTGGAGTATTTGGCAGGTTAATAAAATACTTGTGGTCATATTTATTTGTAATTGTTTCTAGTTTGACAGTGACTTATTTACTCGAAGAAACTGAAGCTTTAAATTCTGAAGTCTGAGATTTGTAAGCTGAGAATTCTTTAAAGGTTTCTCATTATTAACGAACATTTTCAGCATAATATGGTAACAGTATTAGAAAATTACAGTGGTATTTTTAGAAAAAGACCTAGAAGTGAATACATATGATGTATAACATTGGTCAGACTTTAATATATGTATTATATATATATATATATTACATATATGAGAAAGAGGTTGTTAGAGTTTAGTAGACTGACTCAAGTTCATAAAAGAGAATGATGACTCCAGGTTTTCCAGTTTTCTCTTTAGTGCCTTTTTTTTTTTTTTGGTTAATTCTACCTCTTTTTGGTTTTGAGAGAAAATATTCTCTATTCTCTAGCCTCTCATTTCTCTTTTTAGTAACTTAAAGAATCAAGTAACTCAGATCTGTTCATTTATTGGTAAAAGGTGTGAATCTAACTGGATGGCACCTAGGAAAAGGGGAAGTTCCAGGTTTCCTGCCCCACCCAGAAGGAGGGTGGAGCTGAGCAGAGAAAAGAAGAGGGAAGCAGGATGGAGACACAGGAGGAGACCTGAGAAGGAGATCTGAGGAAGCCACATGGAGCAACAAGCATTGTGATGGAGAAACCATGCTTGTTTCTTGGCCCTGGACTGGTTGAGGGTGATGTGGGTGAGAAACCTGTTGGGGAGGTTGACTATGGCATCGTTTATATTGATTTTGATTTTGCTCTTTTCCTCCCAGACTCATCTGGCCATTTCTGACTTTTTTCTGTGGGTCCCGGCCAGAAGGTGCTTTAGGCTTGTAGCAGGCTTTCAGGCCTTGCTTTGGGCCAATCCCTTTTGGGTTGACTTTTGCCCACGATGGGATGGGTAACTTCAGATGTTTGATTTAGAAGTTATATTCTTTGTGTTCCGTATTGTATACTCACTGTATTAAAGTTGCTTTTGACTTTTGCCCACGATGGGATGGGTAACTTCAGATGTTTGATTTAGAAGTTATATTCTTTGTGTTCCGTATTGTATACTCACTGTATTAAAGTTGCTTTTCATTAAAGTCTTATATGTTTTGTCTTGATGCAGTGGATGTTTAGAGCAGGCAGGTTTGGGGGTTCAGTGGTGCCCCTCTCTTCCTGGCCTGTAACAAATCTACATGTGAATAGGATAAAAGACCTCTGGAAGCCAGTCCTTTCCCAGGAGCTCAAGTCTTCCTCCACTTTTCCAAATGTGTATTTGTATAACACAAGATTACCTTCATATAGTTCAACCAGAATATCATGTCATAACAGGTTGAATGTAAAAGTAGATGTAAAGGTCTGTCTTCTTTTAAGCCAGTCAGTCATTCATGGTATTTGCAGAGAATGGGAAGTTTTGTTATCTTCTCACCAAGGTTTTATACTCTTGTGGAAGTATAAATTTTCATTAAAAAAAAAAAAGGATATTTAGTTTCAAGGGAATCTACTAGCCATGGAGTTACGCTGATTCCTGCTTTCCACTGGGGGTATGGCCCATGCTAGGGAAGATAGTCATTTTCATGGATTGGTATGGTGCATACAGAAGCAGGCTTCCTTCTCAGGCTTCTTTACCTGTCAGTAATGTAAGCTTGGAATTGCTCAGCACCATCTCTGCTACAACATGGAAAAGATGTGCTTGTAAATGAACTGAATTAAAAGGAAAACAGATAGTCCTGCTTGCATCATTTGAACTCCTGGATTTCACTGTGCCTAAAGTCTCTTCCACCATTGGACTTACCGTTTTTCTGTACCAGCAAATTCTTCCCTGTGAAAGCCGTCCAGTGACATTTTATGTTAAATTATAATGGATTTATTTTTTAAAATTTATTTGTTTATGCATACAAGAACATGGTGTAGGCTAGAGGTGGGCAGGGGGCTGGGGGTGGGTGATAGGATTCCCAGAAAGAGTGGAGCCAGAACAGGTGGATTAACTAAACACTGCTGAGGAGAAAGCAGGCAGGTGAGATGAGAGAGGTCTGTTGAGCCATGTGGGTCAGTTCCTAGGATGGTAGGCTTTGAACTAGTGCAGCAGTGGCTAGGAAAAGCTTGATAGTGCCACCAGGGAGGGCTCTAGATTTATTATTTTAAACCAAATAGATAACTAAAAATTTCCCATTTAATTCATAATATGTTAAATTATTGGTGGACATAACTCCTACTAAAAGCTCTTTGGAGTTCTGATTTTTAAAGTATAAAAGTAGTCTGAGACCAAAATGCTTGAGAGAAACACTTTTCTCTCCACGTGGAACACTTTTCTCAAGAAGAAATCAGTGCTGTCTCCAGGGGAATGAATTTACTGAATAGTTTTCAGTGTTTTAATTATGTGTATTGTGATGTTTTTGCAATGATAAAAGTGATTTGTGTGGTACTCATGGATGGATCATGTACAGATACACTTATATTGTTGTAGTTATTTTACAGTAAGGTAGATGCAGTTAAATTCTTAATGAATTTAATTACTACATACAAATAACTTGTTTTTACCTTCATGCTTAGATTGAATGAAGCTGTGTAATAAACAATGGGAATTGAATTTTTCTAATGTATGTATTTGTTGCAATTTAATTTAGATAATTTGGATTTTTAAAAGAGCAAAGTACAGAATAATAGAACCATGACTTGATGCAAATTAGATTTCTCTTGAATATAAAATGAAAATTTGGTAGGAACACATGTGGGTGTATATCCGTGTTCTAAAGTTACTGATTTAACATATTTTAAATTTAATTTTCAATTCCCACTGACACCTCCAACTCCACCTTCTCAGGATTACTGAAAATGGAGGCTTGGGTTAAATTCCATTAGTTTTCATCCTCTGAATTTATAAGCCCTGCAAGAAACTTGAGCAAAGCAAAACAAGCTTCTTTTTTGAAATGTACTAGCTTGTCAGCCTTTTTTGCTTTACTCTCTGGTTATTATTTTGAAAGTTCTAAATTACAAAGCACACATGAATGAGTATGTTAGGATTAACTGCAGTATTTTATATATGTGTATATATATACATGTAGAGGGCGAGGGGGAGCGAGAGAGTGGTGTGTATGTGTAAGAGTGAAGTTAGATGAGAGAGGTGTGTGTGTGTGTAAGAATGAAGTTAGGCGAGAGGGGTGTGTTTGTGTGTGTGTGTGTATAAGAGTGAAGTTAGGTGAGAGAGACAGAGAAGCTTACTAGAGAGATCAGAGTCCTCCCCTGATCTTATTTAAGATATATTCATTCACTTGTTCTTTGTTCATGTTCCCTTCATTCTTTTTACTCTTTTACCATATTTCTCTTCAAAACACTTGTCTATATGACAGTACATTGTATGTATGTTTGAATTGTCTACATCCTCCCTACCCTACCCTTAAAAATGCATCCCCATATCCACACTGTAAATTCTGAGGACAGGGACTTAAGTTTTTTGTTAAAGTTTTGTCCTCAAGATTTTAGACAGTGGTTGGCATATTAGGTGCTTCTTAAAAATATTTTTGAGAGACGAATGTGGTACTTGAAAGGATAATCAATAAGCTTTTCTCAAAATGTCATGAAGAAGAAAAAGAATGGTGAGCTGTTGATCTAGTGAGCTAGATTTGTATATATATTCTCAACATATATAATAATAGTTTTAGTGGATTAGTCCCAGAGGCTAGCACATGAGTAAAATGTTTTTTGATTTTAATATGTTCTTTTTTTTTTTGAAGATTTATTTTTTTATGCATATAGAACTAGGGTACAGACCGGAAGTGCAGGGGGTGAGAGGATTCACCAAGACAGAGTGGGGAGCAGAACAGGCCGACTAAGTACACTGCTGAGGGAAGCAGTGGGCAAGTCAGGAGAGGTCTGCCTTACCATGTGGGTCACCTCCCTGGCCAGGTATGGAACTTGTTCTGCAGTGGCCATGAGAGCTTTATAGTACTGTGTTTTAACCTGTTGTGCCACCAGGGAGGGCTTGATTTGGATATATTCTTGATAAATCTTTGTAGTATTCATTATATATATAGCAGAGTATAATTTAAAAATTACTAACATTTTATGGATTAGTCCTTGAAAAGAATATGGTGTTACCTTATATTTTATATATCTCCACAAATTCCATGAATAAAATTGAACGTAAGGATTATACTTTTTCAGGTTTGTGAGGGATTACTATCTGGTCCAGTGTTTATCTGTCGAGGGATATCAGCCTATGCTTGAAAACATTCTAATGATGATCTCATTTTCTTTCAAGCAGACTATTCAGCCTTTGGGAACCTCTGATTATTAAAATAGTCCATCTTTATTTTAAGCCAAAATTTGTTGCTTCCATTTACTGGTTCTAATTACATCCCATGGAGGATATATTGAGTATGTGTAATCCTTCTTCCTTGTGATAACCCTTCAATTACTTGAAACCCTACCAAGTTCTCTCAGACATTTTAATTTTCCAGGCTGAGAATTCCTAGTAAGTGCTCTCATTATGATTCATTTGCCATCCTAGTGATTTTCTGAAAATCTGCATTTATCGATATATTTATAAAAGTTAGCAACCTAGAAGTGAAAGCAGTGACATTCCTTACTGCATAGGAGACCTGTTAACTCTGTAGTTCTTGATTTCCGTTTTATTCACCTTCATGATTTAAGTTATTCTTCAACCTTTTCATGCTTTAACTCTTTTGGTTATTAATTGAAACACTTCATTGCTCCCCCTCCACAAGTGACTTGTGCTTTCCCTTCTCCCCCCCAAAACACACAGTGCTTGGAGTTGGAGCACTCTGTGGGTCAGAGTCATGCTTAATTCGCACATGAAGTTTTGCTGATTTTTTTTCCTCCCATCTCCTTCATCTGAAAGATTTCTGTCCTTTTACACATTTCCAGAATACTAGTTGTATAGCAGAAGGCAAAGTCTAGTTCTGACAAGATATATATCTTTTAGATCATATACCTGTTATCAACAGTGGCAACTGGTATAGTATAAGCAATCTTACATAATAATATAAGCAATTTTATAGTATAAGCAGTCTTGCTTGCCATGGAGACATTTTCTTTTTAATAAAACTAACCTGATTTATTCTATAGGTTAGATAATTTTTTAAAGATTTTTTTTATGCATACAGAATGGGGTACAGGCCAGAGGCACAGGGGTGGTGAGAGGATTCAGAGACAGAGTGGGGAGCAGAGTAGGCAGGTCGACAAAGTACACTGCTGAGGGGAGCAGCGGACGGGTTAGGAGAGGTCTGCCGGTGCCATGTGGGACACCTCCGGGGGCTGGGGATTGAACTCGCACTGAAGTGGCTGAGGCTAGCTTGTAGTGCTGTGCCATAACTCGTTGCGCCACCAGAGAGAGCCTAGTTTAGATAATTTTCCATTATTTTTGCATAGCAAAGTAGCATTAGTAGATGTGAAGATTGCATACATTTGATGCTGAGACCAATAGAAAACACATTTTTACTTTCTATAGCAATAAAACTACTGAATTAAAAAAATAAATATAATAGTTTATTTTTACATCATTTTGTACATTTTTTTTTCATCTCAATTGTAATCCCCGTGGGTTTCCCATCACCGAGCCACCCATGTGCTGTCACCGTAGTCCCATGCACTTCCCTCCCCCCACCCCCGTTTTTGATCCCATTCCCCAGTCTGGTATATAACTGTTTAATATTCTTACTATTTTCTTGCCTGTTCCATTATACTTCTGCTGTGAGTGAAACCATCCGGTATTTTTCTCTTTCTTTCTGGCTTATCTCACTAAGCATGATCTTTTCCAGCTCCATCCAAGTTGCTGCAAAAGACATGTGTTTCTTTTTTTTGGTTGCTGAGTAATATTCCATTGTATGTATGTACCACATCTTTTTAATCCAGTCATCTACTTTTGGGCATTTGGGCTGCTTCCATGTTTTTCCAATTGTAAATAAAGCAACAATAAACATGGGGGTGCAGGTATCTTTTTGAATGAGTGTTTTTGTGTCTTTTGAGTAGATACCTAGGAGTGGGATTGCTGGGTCATAGGGAAGCTCCATGTTAAGCAAAACTGACTGAATTTTTTTTTTTTTAAAGATTTATTTATTTGTGCATTCAGAACTGGGGTACAGGCCAGAGGCTCAGGGGCGGTGAGAGGCTTCACCATAGACAGAGTGGGGAGTAGAACAGGCAGGTGGATGAAGTACACTGCTGAGGGGAGCAGCGGGCTGGTCAGAAGAGGTCTGCCGCGCCATGTGGTCACCTCCGGGGCAGGCGGGAATCAAACTCATGCGGAAGTGGTTTTAGCTTCTCAGTGCAGTGCTTTAACCCGCTGCGCCACCAGGGAGGGCCCACTGACTGAATTTTTAATGCTTGTATTAGTATGTATTTTGAAGGCTATTGAATGATGGCTATATTGGCTATTTAAAGTCTGTTATTTAAGAGAAAAGAATGTATCCTTCATTACCTTCCATGAGCTGGTTGCTTTTTACATACTTAACTCAGTTATTTATCATACCTACGTAGTCAGTTTGTAACTGGAATCAGTAGAATGTGAAGTTGTTTATGGCTAAATTTCATTCATTATTGCTCTTTTCTTCAGCTGTGATGCAGATCCATCCGCCCTAGCAAAATATGTTCTAGCTTTGGTGAAGAAAGATAAAAGTGAAAAAGAGTTAAAGGCATTATGTATTGACCAACTGGATGTGTTTCTTCAGAAAGGTAAGGTGTTTGGTTTGAAAATAATATTTTATCGTCAAATTATTTTAAGTGAGATTTTTCTGGAGTATCAAAGGAATTGTCGGTCAGATTAGGCCCTATTTTAACAAAGTAGAACAAATAATATTTGTACTGATCATACCCATATATTATTTATAGTGGAAACATTTTCATTAATGTTCATGTGCTCATTCTTAACACATGCTTATATATATATATATATATATATATTTAAAAGACTAAAAACACGAATGACTGAATGTTTATTTGAAGATAGGTACTGTTTAAGGAATTATTTAGAATGTAGCACAGTGTTGCTCAACTTTTTTTACTTTGCCAGCAAATAGATAATGATAAAAACTTGTGTTTGGCACACCAGGTAGAGTACTTGCAGTCTTGTCATGGTCAACTAATCTAGGGGCTCCAATCACTTTAATCCTCCACACCCTAAACCTTGACTTGTGCCATGGCACACTGCTTAGGAAGCTGTGTCTTAGTATAATTTCTTGATTTACAAAAGTTAAGTTATATTTCATCATCTTGTCTGATGTGTGGAAGTAGAGGACTAGTATTTTAGTAAATATCTTTTAGTCTGTACTCTTTGATTTTATTTTTAGAGACCCAGATATTTGTGGAGAAACTGTTTGATGCTGTGAATACAAAGAGTTACCTACCTCCTCCAGAGCAGCCATCATCTGGAAGCTTAAAGGTAGAATTTTTTCAGCATCAAGAAAAAGATATAAAAAAAGAAGAGGTAAATATTTGCATTAACTGTACATGTTCTTTAAAAAAATTTATAAGGAATAATTAATAGTGTTTTATTTTCTGTGTCTGTATTGGGAGTTACTAAGATCACTCCCAGGTGAGCACTCAGCATAAGCACAACAGTGACTGTGATATTGTGCACAACAAAAGGATAGAGTAAAAATAAATCAACATTGGAAAAAGTGTATGGTGTGCAGTTTGGGCATACCCATGGGCTATGTACTAATGAGTAGTGCCAATATATATGGACCAGGGAAGCTTATTAGAGACTTAGAGCCCAGGAGTTTTATTTAGGGCTGGATACCTTCTGCCTAGTTTGTACCAAATTTCCAGACTGGTAGGGTGTTTAGCATAAACTCTACTGTTTATATAGACAACTGAGCCAACACTAAACTACTTTGAGAATGATGGGAACCTGCCAGGATAAAAATTCACACATGCCAATCAAGGACCTACCTTGTAAGCAAGCCTTGCAAAAGATAAGTCTCAGGTCTGCTTTTCTGCTCAGTACCTTATATGTATAAGGTACTCTTTATTTGTGTTGTTTGAAAATAATTGATACATCTGTATCATTCAGGTACCTTGGAGAGCTATCACACAAATACACTTTTTAATCATATAATAATTCATATCTTCTCTATTTGATGTCTAAAGATTGTTAGTTCCAGCAAAAATTATTGACAATTAAGTTGTTATATTTCTGTAGTTAGACTAGTTTTAGGTAAAAATAATTATTTGTTAAAAGTCTGGCTTTGTCAGTCATTGTGACTTTGAAAGCACTACTTTTTCTGAGCTCTAGTTTATTCAACACTAAAAATGGAAATATGATGAGCTCGTTGAGGAATAGTAAAATAATACCTATCAAGCATTTGGCAGTGTGTGTGGCACATTCTCAAACAATAGTTGCTGTTAACAAGTAAATATTATTGTGTGGTAGGGGATGATGTGATGTGAGCTTTTGCTTTCCCTCTCATACTTTTATCATCTAGATGATGTAAGTAATACTTGTTTCTTATATAATAACATGTAAATGTATATTCTCAAATGTATAGCTGTGCATATATACACATATTTACATAGTTATAGGAACTCACATAGACATAAAATGCCCACATTACTTCTGTCTGCATATGAAATTAAGAAACAATTTTATAATTGTATATTTTGTATTTGTCTGGATAGAGGTTCTGTTTGTAAGGGGGAAAAGGGTGATGGATATTGTGTTGACAATTGCTTATGTTGCATAGAGATATTCAGTTGGGTTTTTTTTTTTAAGTTTTGCTCAGCAGTGAAAGTTTGGGTTGATTACAGATTTCTGTTAATCAAAATTAGGCTTTAATTCTTAAAAATATCTTTAGTAAATCATGGACTCTTGTTTTGAAAAAGAGAAAGAAATTTTCCACCTGAACAAGTTAACTACAAAATCTCAGTCTGTATCTCTTGATATAGTGAAAGTTTATCAGTTTTCTTGACAAATTGAAAGATACTTAACTACTGCCAAAATGCCAAATAACAACCTGGGTTTAAAACACTGTTTGGCTAGTGTTATAAAATATGATGATCTGTCATCATAAATACTTGTGAGAGTGTAAGGGGGAAAGTACATTGGGAAGCTTTATTTGTAACCTTTTTTTTTTTCTGGGGGTATAGAAGTTGAAGTAAATGGAGACCAGAAGAACAGGAACAAAAAAAAAGGCAACTGTTAAAAGGTTGAAAGCAGTGTTTCTCAGAATTTGGCCTGTTGCTAGGATTTCTTCTGTTTAATTTATCATTTAGTGTGGGATACTTTTTTTGTGAGTTGATTTTACAAAAAATGAAATAAATAGCAATGGTCTTAAAAGTTTATGCCATGGGGCCCTGGTGGCGCAGCAGGTTAAAGCACAGCACCAGGAATCTAAAGCCACTTAAGCATGAGTTCAATCCCTGTCCTGGAGCTGACCTATGTGGCGTGGCAGACCTCTCCTGACCCGCTGGCTGCTCTCCTCAGCAGTGTACTTCATCAGTTGGCCTGTTTTACTCCCTACTCTGTCTCTGGTGAATCCTCTCACCAGGGACCCCCACACCTCTGGCTTGTACCCTAGTTCTGTATGCATAAATACATAAATCTTTAAAAAAAAATGCCACAAATCCTGAAGGTTGTACACAAACGATTAAAATATATCCCTAATTTTCTGTTAAAGGAATTTTAGTATTGTTATATAGAGCAAACTGCAAACATCCACAATTTTAGTTATTCTTACAAGTTCAACAAGAAGAGAATTCTAATTTTAGGCAAATGGTAAACTAAAATGAGTATGTTCTTTATTCAAATCATCTCAGAGTACTGCGTAAACTATAACAGCAGCACAGCAATCATAAAATACTACATAAGAGAGATAATCTCCCTTTGCCAAAGTAAGGTAAGACCAAAGTGATTATGTTTAAACAACTGTGAATACATGTTCTACTAGTCACCAAACACATTAGCCCAACATCTTGGGTTTTAGTGCCTGAAAGCAAAGGACTAAGATACAGGTCTGCATCATGATAGGTCTCCCAATGGAATCAGTCTGCTTAATGTAAGTCTGCTTAATGTAAGAGTGGTTACAAAGTGTTCTCCCACAGCTTGAGGTAGCAAGGAAACTCTGTTACAGAAAATACAATAATGTAGGATACTTTTGATAGCTGTTACCCAAAGGGATGTTGGGAAAATTGGCAAAAATTAGGTCATATATGATATTTAGACTACCTGCATCAAAGTATCTTAGGACTCCTGTTAAAAATTTCAAAGTCTTGGCCCTCCCTGGTGGCGCAGCGGGTTAAAGCACTGCACTGAGAATCTAAAGCCGCTTCCGCATGAGTTCGATTCCGGCCTGCCCCGGAGGTGACCACATAGCTGGCAGACCTCTCCTGACCCGCCCACTGCTCCCCTCAGCAGTGTACTTCCTCAATCTGCCTGTTCTGCTCCCCACTCTGTCTCTGGTGAAGCCTCTCACCTTCTGCATCTCTGGCCGGTACCCCAGCTCTGTATGCATAAAAATATAAATAAATCTTAAAAAAAAAAATTCAAAGTCTTGAGGCCTCCCATATTTACAGAAGCCACATGTTCAATATTTCCTTAGTTTGTTTATTCTCTAAAGCTGTTTTTCAAGTAATGCTTAATTCATGTCTTATGGAACTATTATTCTAGGCAGTATAGCTTGAAGAATTGTAGCCTGGAGAAATTAGCACTTAGCACTTTCTAGGACTGCTTTCTATTAATTATGCAAAAATAAAGGCACCTTGTAAGAGAAAGAATATATAGCTGCAACACTGCTATGAGAACCTGGAGAAGTATTTCAGTTTGTAGATAGTTTTCTCAAATATCCTCTTTTTCTTTGATTTGGTTTGTTCTCATATTCTCAAATTTATTTAGTGCCAACCAAATCTGTAAAACTAGAACAAGAGTGCATCTTGCTTGAAATGTTTTTTCATTATCTAAAATAATGTGAGTTCTTTTAATATTTACTTTAACTTTTAGTAAGCTTGTCTTTTATAGTAAATTATTGTACTTAGAATGTAACTTTATTTTGTTTGAATATATTAAGAGAGAGACATTTTTAATCCATATTTTAACACCAGTAAGTCATTGAAACAGTAATATGGTATAAAGACTAACATGCTAAACTTACGCACATTTTTCTTTGTGTATTAGATCACAAAGGAGGAAGAACGAGAGAAGAAGTTTTCTAGAAGGCTAAATCATAGTCCTCCTCAGTCAAGCTCCCGATACAGAGAAAATAGGTGATTGATTTATTGAAACATGTTTAATGTATAGCCATTGATTATCTTTTTACATAGGGTGAAATGATATTTTCTTATTTCTAGCAAAAGGTGATTGGATCTTTTTCTACCAAGAATAGCTGTCTTTGAATTTTTAGATTGTAGGAGTGAATTTTAAAAGAGTATCTGGTGGCCCTCCCTGGTGGCACGGTGGGTTAAAGCACAGCACTGAAAAGCTAAAGTCACTTCTGCATGAGTTCGATCCCCACCTGCCCCGGAGGTGTCCACATGGCGTGGCAGACCTCTCCTGACCCTCCCGCTGCTCCCCTCAGCAGTGTACTTCATCGACCTGCCTGTTCTGCTCCCCACTCTGTCGCTGGTGAATCCTCTCACCGTCCCTGCACCACTGGCCTGTACCCCAGTTCTGTATGCACAAATAAATAAATGTTAAAAAAAAAAAAGAGTGTCTGGCAAATATTGTTACTATTACTACCAATTTCAAATGCCAGAGAAGTCTTAGGATCAGACTATTTTTTTGTTTTTACTTCCCCTTTAATGTGAAAAAAATTATCCTATTAGTGCTTCAAAAGCACATAGAGACCACAAATCATATATACATTCCTGAGACTATAGGCATGAAACAACAAAATTTTTATAAGAAGACATGTATAGTTGCCTAAAATGTTTTGCGAATAAGTCCAAGGGTTAAAACTTGAATAAAACATTTTTTCCTTTTCAAGGGGTTTTAGAGTATTTAGATAGGATGTGCTCAGTTTTTCAGTTTCCTAATACTTATATTCTGATAGATAGTGGGAAAAAGAAGCATATTACTGTAAGCCTATGATCTTTTCATAATTTAGTTTTTTCTGTATCCGCTTTAGAATTACTTACATAGACATTATCTTACAATTTTTTTTAGAAGTCGTGATGAGAGGAAAAAGGATGATCGTTCTCGCAAAAGAGATTATGATCGAAACCCTCCTCGAAGAGATTCATACAGGGATCGATACAATAGAAGAAGAGGGCGAAGTCGAAGTTACAGCAGGAGTCGAAGTCGAAGTTGGAGTAAAGAGAGGCTTCGTGACAGGGACAGAGATAGAAGCAGAACTCGAAGCAGAAGCAGAACACGAAGCAGGGGTAAATAATCCATATATGTGCACATTCTGGTTACATTCCTTATTGTAAAAAAGCTCTGTATTTGAGGGTTTACAAAACTGCTTTTATTGGTAACACTTATCTATCACTTGGAAATATTTTATGAACTTTTATAAAATTCCTTTTGGAATATATAGTTCTTCCATATTAAAGCCACATTGAATTACCACTGCTCCTTACCCCATCAGAATAAATAAAATTAAAAAGACTGAATTGCTCAGGGTTGGTAAAGATAGCGAATGCTTTGGAAAATACTTTTGACAGTATCTTAAAAATATTAAAGTTATACCTACTGAATGACTTTTCAGTTTTAGGGTTTTGCCTTATAAAAATGACAGTTATTTCTACACAAAGAATGATCATGGCATATGATCATGACAGCTTCATTTGTAATATCTAAAAACAAACAACTTAAATGTTCATTAATAGGGGAATGAATAGAATGAATCATAGTGTACCTATATAATGGATAAAAAGGAAAGAACTGAGACAAAATGTATGAGTCTTAAGATAATTATGCAGAATATGAGAATTCAGACAAACAGTACATATGTAAATAAAATCTAGAAAATTCAAACAGGTCTATGCGACAGGAAACAAATCCTGGTATACCTGTGTAATGAAGAATGGGTTATTTTAGAGGGAAGGGATATGAGGGTAGGTTTGGAAGTGGTTGGTATGTAGAATAATTAGATTGTGGCCTTTGTTTTTACAGTTATATACATTGACCAAAATTAATTAAAAAGTACATTTAAAATATGTTTTGTTCATGTGTGTGTGTGCCTGTAATATGTATGTGTGTATGTATTAGTTATACCTAAACTGAAAACAGTTTAAAATTTTGATTTTAGATGTTCATATTTATAAGTACATGTAACTTCCAACATATAATTTTTCTTCCAGTGTGCATTATTGAAAGAAGATATTGTAGACAATAAAACAGAAAACCTTTGCGTGAAGCATCTTAACTGAAACTTAGGTTTTGCTACCCTTGCAACCTGTTTGTATGGTCACTTGTAGTATTTAAGAAGTATTTAGGGCCTTGCCATTCTCTAAGCCCTGTACTTCTCTGTTTCCATTTTTTTATACTTCTTTGCTATAGATGCACATTACTTCACTTAGTTTCTTTAATAACTTTTTTTGACCATGTAGAGCTTTATGAATTTCTTATTCATGTTTAATATGAAATCCTCATCCTTCCTCTTTGCATATTTACTCGCATCTTCAATAAATAGTATTCACTGTAAAAAGACACTGAGATTTTTAGTTGAGTGACAAATACTCATCATAGAAAAATACTCAAATCACGCTTTTATTGCATAAATTTTATTTGGGCTGAAGTTGTATATATTAACATTATGGTGAAGATAGTAAAACCTTAAAACTTAGAGAAAGCTCATTAACTACAATAATTTTATGAGTGGTTTAATAGTATAGGGCATATGCAAAGGGAATAACTTATTTTGGAACATGCTATATTAAGTAGTTTTTGTAAATTTTGAACACTTCCTTTACGTTTAGCAAAATTATCTCTGTTTCTTAGATAAGGGTAGGGCCTTTTTGAAAACAGCATCTAATTTCATGTGATTTGTATTTTGTTGCAGAAAGGGATCTAGTAAAGCCAAAATATGACCTGGATAGAACAGATCCATTAGAAAACAATTATACTCCAGTCTCTTCGGTACCTAATATTTCATCTGGTCACTATCCTGTACCTACTTTGAGCAGCACTATTACTGTAATTGCGCCTACTCATCATGGTAATAACACTACAGAAAGTTGGTCTGAATTTCATGAAGACCAGGTGGACCATAACACCTATGTAAGACCACCAATGCCAAAGAAGCGGTGTAGAGACTATGATGGTAAGTTTTTTCAGATGTTTCATGAAGTATTTAATCAATAATTTAAGCTGACTAAATTCTGTACTTTTAGGTTGTACAGTTATTCAAAGCCTTCATCTTGTTGGAAATAGTTGTACATTTTAAACACTTTATGATTTCCTCAATGTTATGGCCCCTTTATTAGTCACCACTGACTATTGAATATCAGTTTCAAGATAGTGTTTATTTGCATGTTGGTACTCATGTTTTTGAAATTTAGTAAAACTATTGACATCTGTTGAATTATGCTATTGAACCATTGTTGAGAAGCTCACTTCTTTAGAAATGAATGGTTGATTAACTTGTAGGAACTAGAAATGTGATTATCACTTATCTTAAGAATTTTCTCAATAAGTGAAAGTTCCACTGTAAAAGTTTTGTAATTGTATTAAAGATAATGGCTATGTATTCTTAAAAGTTATAAGTGAAAGATTTAAATAAAAGATGTTTCTAATGTCAATATGATGTGTGTGTGTAAGTTTTATATTATCCTGTTAGGTATATTTTAATTTGATAATACAGTTTTAGTGCATATGTCAGCTCTGTTACCACTTGATAAGTATTTTAAATTAGTAGAAATTAGTACGTAGCTCTTGTGATAACATCAGTTATATATGCTCAGTATTAAAAATATTCCTAGTTTTAAGTATCTTAATTTTGTTTACTTAGAGAAAATGTGTATGTTCAGCACTTCCCATATTTCTTAATAACAATTCTACCTCACAGAAAAGGGTTTCTGTATGAGAGGAGACATGTGCCCTTTTGACCACGGAAGTGACCCAGTAGTTGTAGAAGATGTGAATCTCCCTGGAATGCTGCCTTTCCCAGCACAGCCTCCAGTTGTTGAAGGACCACCTCCTCCTGGACTCCCCCCACCTCCACCAATTCTTACACCCCCACCTGTGAATCTGAGACCCCCGGTGCCTCCACCAGGCCCATTACCACCCAGTCTACCACCTGTCACAGGTAATAAGTGTTTCCTGTACTTACTATATCCATTTACAGTCTTTTGAAACATTTAACAGTTTGATGCCTGCTTTTTAAAAGAGCATTGAAAGTAATAGCATAGTTTGCCTGCTAAAAACTAAGAACAAGATACTTCTCTTGGACTGTATTCCCATCTAGTGAGTGGGCTTTGCCAATCTATGGTTTACTGTGGTTTTAGAGAGACCCTGAATTATGCCATGTTGTTGATTAATCCCAGCTGTCTGTAATCCTTTACAATTTAAGGCAAACCTGTTTTGAAGTGCAGTAAATGGGTATTATACCCCGGAAAACTGATGCCTTGTAGTTGCAAGAACTTGGTTTTTATAGATTATCGTTTGATTAATAAATGAAAATATTGTGTTTGGATCTATAGTAACTTATTTTATTTGTTTGCTTTCAGATGATATTTCTTATTCTTTGGTTTTGACAGGACCACCACCACCACTTCCTCCTTTGCAGCCATCTGGCATGGATGCTCCCCCAAACTCTGCAACCAGTTCAGTTCCTACTGTAGTAACAACTGGCATTCATCACCAGCCTCCTCCTGCTCCACCCTCTCTCTTTACTGCAGGTGCAGTTTCGGTCCTCTCTCTATTATAATGTATTGTAGTTTTAGCGCAGCATTGCAGCATTTTTTTTTTTTTTTTTTGGGGCAAAGGAGTTTTAAATGTTTAAAGAATTAAATTGTTCTATTAATTTATTTTTCTTGTGAAATTTGTAAAAAATGTATCTGGTGAGTGGACATCAAATATTAAGCTTTCAGTTAACAATTTTTAAAAAGCAAAGTTAGTACTTTCTTAATGACTTTTTTTTTTAAATAATAGTTTATTTTTATGTCATTTTGTTCCTTTCTCTATCTCAGTTGTAACCCCTGTGGGTATGGCATTTCTTATAAAACTAACTTTTCTTTTCATACATATAAAATGTTACATATTGGTAGTATGCATGTAGTTTACCTTTTCAATTATCAATATAAAAAATTTACCTGTTGGACTATTATAATTGTTTTTTAATTACAGTTTTTGTATTACCAGATACATACGACACAGATGGCTACAATCCTGAAGCCCCAAGCATAACAAATACTTCCAGACCTATGTATAGACACAGAGTGCATGCACAAAGGCCTAACTTAATAGGACTAACATCAGGGGATATGGATTTGCCACCCAGAGGTAATACTGTTCTTTTTTCTTAATCATTTTCATAATATAAAGAGTGGCAAAATATTTATAAAGATTAGTCATTCCTACTCATTTATTCGAATTGATACTTAGATACTTCGGTGTCTATCATAAGAGAAAAAGTAACATGTAATGAGAGAAAGATCTCTCTATCTGACATTGTTGACATTGTCCTAACCATTCAAGGGGAAAGATATTTCCCCAAAGTGTACATTTTCCATGGTAGCTGTGTTTTGGTATTTTTTATAATTTGTGATCTTAATTGAGTCAACTAAATGGTTGCTAATGCTTTAATTATTAAAGATAGAGTCTTTCCTAGTTGGAGAATTAAATGACTTATACAGACTTGTACCTGATATATATTTTTGTTTGCTTTGTACATGCTAGAATCTGTTACAGGTTTGTTTATGAAATTTTAAGCAAAAGTAATTATACTTTAGTAAATGATTCATCCATGTTTATTGAGTGGATTAAATGGGTTTGATAGATACCTATATAGTGGAAGAAGATTGAGTTTAGGCGTGTAAAGTCACAATCCATGGCAGCAAAAGTGCTGTACTATATTAGAAGTGTGAACTGATTTGAAGGTTTGGAGGAGAGAGTTCATATTCATTTGGAAGATATATATATATATTTTTTTTAAGATTTTATTTATTTGTGCATACAGAACTGGGGTACAGGCCAGAGGTGCAGGGGCAGTGAAAGGATTCACCAGAGACAGAGCGGGAAGCGGAACAGGCAGATCGACTAAGTACACTGCTGAGGGGAGCAGCGGGCGTGTCAGGAGAGGTCTGCCATGCCATGTGGTCACCTCCGGGGCAGGCGGGAATCGAACTCATGCGGAAGTGGCTTAAGCTTCTTAGTTCTGTGCTTTAACCCACTGCGCCACCGGGGAGGGCCCTGGAAGATACATTTGCCAGAGATAACAAGATGGATTCTCTCAGATATAATAGAAAATACTTTGTAGGGCAATAAAAATTTACCTAAAACTTCAAATTACTTTTGTTTTTAATTCTTTATTTATTTTGTGTGGAACTGAGGTGTAGACCAGAGGTATGGGGGTGGGGGGTAGGTGGGTGAGAGGACTCACCAGAGACAGAGTGGGGAGAAGAACAGGTGTATCTACTGAAATAACTGCTAAGGGGAGTAACGGGTGAGGTCTCCTTTGCCATATGCATTAGTTCCCTGGCTTGGGACATAGGCCAGTCGGGAATCCCATCAACTTATTTTCATTCTCTGTTTTCTTTTTAGTCTTTCTTTTCTGCTTTCTAGCCAGAAAAAAAAAAGCCTCATCGATTGTGAATAAAAGTCCAACTTATTTAAATAATGCTGCTAATGTGGTTAAACTTGTAATTAATTATACTTTGCATTTTCCCTTTGTTCTTTAGAAGCTGTCAGATTCTAAGCATCTACCTTGACCACTCAAAGATTGTCTTGAAGTGTGATGAAAATTCTAATTTATATCCAATACAGTTTATATTTTCTTTGAGTTCATAAGACATTTAATTTGTGTCCTACTCCTCATATAACCTTTAAATTCATCTTGAGGGATTATAATAACTATCATTCAACAACAACAAAAAGAGTCTTTAATTTTTATGTAAAGGATACAAAATTGCTTGTAACTAAGAAGTAGCCACTTGAAAAATCGTGGCTGTTCAGTGTTTATTCATCCCCTGACTAGTTCAGAGAAAACCCTTTCCTTTGGTTACTTATGATTACCTCTTTTTTTTTAAAAAAGATTTATTTATTTATTCATTTATAGAACTGGGATACAGGCCAGAGGTATAGGGTCAGTGAGAGGATTCACCAAAGACAGAGCGAGGAGCAGAACAAGCTGACTGATGCAGTACACTGCTGAGGGGAGCAGTGGGCGGGTCAGGAGAAGTCAGCCGCACCATATGGGTTACCTCTGGGGCAGGTGGGGGTCAAATTCATGCTGAACTGGCTTTAGCTTCTTAGTGCTGTGCTTCAACCCACTATGCCACCAGGGAGGGCCCACCTCCTTTTTTTCCTTTTTCTTTTTTTTCTCCTTAATAGTACTCCTTTTCCTAGCTGGATCTCCCATTTGAGTCATCTCTAGCTTATCTTGCTGCTTTAGAGTTACATATTGACCCTTATAGATCAGCATTTACTAGACTCATTTCAATGCCAGGACATTGTTTTTGTTGGTGAATCAGGGGAGTAAGTAGAATTAAATCTCTTGAAATATAAATCTTGCCATGTAAAAGTTGGAGACAGTAATTTCAGTCCTGCATACCTACAAGTTACCAGAGGTTGCCCTATTGAAGGGTAAATTTCTGTTATGCCTTTCTCATAAAAAATTAGTGTATATAGGGCCATCCCTGGTGGCGCAGCGGGTTAAAGCACAGCACTGAGAAACTAAAGCCACTTCCGCATGAGTTCGATTTCCGCCTGCCCCGGAGATGACCACATAGCGTGGCAGACCTCTCCTGACCCGCCCGCTGCTCCCCTCAGCAGTGTACTTCATAGATCTGCCTGTTCTTCTCCCCACTCTGTCTCTGGTGGAGCCTCTCACCACCCCTCAGCCTCTGGCCTGTCCCCCAGTTCTGTATGTACAAATAAATAAATCTTTAGAAAAAAAAATTAGTGTATATAAGTGATATTTTTAGTTCTGATCTTTAGATACAGTGTATATTATTTCTTGAGTTGGTTTGGGAATACATTCTTCATTAATAGCAGTGCTTTTATGTATCAAACTACTAATTTACCAACTCATTTAAAATTAGGATTGTCTGTGCTTTTTTTTTCCTTACTGTTTTCAATCTCCTTCTCCCTCAATGTTCTATTTTCTTTCATGTTAACTTCTTATTTATTTTTGTGGAAGGACTGAGGTGTGAGGGTGCGGTGAGAGGATTTACCAGGGACAGATTGGGGAACAGACAGGCAGATTTACTGATTTACACTGCTAAGTTGAGCAGTGGGGAAGACAAGAGAGGTCTGCTGCATCATTTGGGTTAGCTTGCTGGCAGGGGATCAAACTCAGGCTCTAGCGGTGATGGTGCCGAGAAGTAACCCCTAAGACACTAAGGGTTTCCTGTTTTCCATTTGGTTTGAGATTTACTGCCCTGGATTGTTTTCAATAGATAATTAAAAGCTTAGTTTATCCAAAAAAAAAAAAGCTTAGATTATCATATAATTGCTATATATTTCGATAGCCCATAGATAACCTTAATTTAAAATTTTCATAGGCTTTTATATGATAGTTTTTGTTATTTCATGCTTGAAAGTTAGTATTGGTACTTATTATAAAGCAAAGGCAATGATTTAGACTCGCTGATGTCTTACAATTATTAATATAAAAGTGACTTAGGAGTGCTGGTAACTTTCAGATTTGTAAGATGGCAGAAAAATTGTCATTATAGATAGGGAGATGGGCTTAGTATAAGTTTTATCATTTGTCAAAAAATTAGTGCTGAAAATTTAAAGCACAAAAAGCATATTAAAAGCATATTGAGGAAAACAGCTCATTAAACTTAAGTACATGCATTTGCTACTTGTGTATCAAGGAGAGTTTGTTTATGTGTTTTTTGTGCTCTTATACTAACTGAAAGAAGCTGAATGGGAGAATACATCTGAATTGGAAGAAATACATTACAACTAATAGGGAAAAAAATATAGTACAGTCTTTTTTCGTAAACCTTTCAGATAAATAACAGTAAAGTTAAAAAAACAGAATATTGGAGAGCCCAGACACTGTCCAAAGGAGTCAACCAAACTTGAAGAGAAGGAATAGGCCAAACATTTTATTTTAGAACTGGTCCTATGAAGATGACAGTGAGTAGAGAAACCTGCAACTTCCATTGTGAATGTCACCAGTGCCAGATACCAGATATTTCCAACTAATCTGTTGTGTAGATTTGGGTATTAGAATTAGGTAGAGAAAAGAAGTAGATAAAGCACATATCTCTTACAATACTTTTGAGAAACTAGGGAACCTTTGACTAGAATAAAGGGAATAAGAGAGATAGAGGGAAATAAGATGGCCCAGTACAGACATTTGAAAAACTATAGAAGAGCTGACCTTAGGGAAGATGATAGGTAAGTTACCAGTGGTAAGTACAAGATTTAAGTATAGTGGAGAGTTGGCAGCACTTGTGACTGAAAGGATTATAGGGTTTGTAGGGTAATGGGGAGGTTGAGATTAAAGACAGCAAGCTTTTGTCCTAGATAGGAGAAAAGATTTGGTAGAAAAGTAACATTTTAGAAGTGTTTAATGTGTTTTGCCTTGGTGCGTTTGACTAGAAATGAACATTGAGAGGTAGAATATGCAGTGCTAAATTGTGAGAGATGGCTCATCAGGCAATACAGATTTTTGAGTCACTGGGAGGTAGAAGATTAGTTCTTAACCTTTTCTCTGTTCCAAAGAGAGATAGAAGGAGGCATAGCCAAATCTGTGAGCCTGATTGATAGAAGTTCCAAAAGGTTTTCTCATGAGTTTCTGATAATACATCCTTCCCCTTGAAGTCACTTGTGGCAATAGGTAAAGATACCTTATGAAGATTGTGTAATGTTAGTTTAGAGATCCCGAGTGAATAATCTGGGGAATGTCAACATTGGGAGGAGTGAGTTGACAAAGGGGAACCTATATAGGGCATTGAGAAAATGAAGCCCAAAAGTATGGCTTGTGGAGTTAAGAAAATCGAGGAAAGTTAATATCTAAGAAGGAGGAGGGTTAGGTGGTCATTTGATTCAGATGCTCTTGGGAGGTCAAGTAAGAAGAACTGACATATATTCATAATAGTAAGCAGTAAATTTGGACACTTAAACCTTGGCTTGAACAAGTTAAGTGAAGCAGTAGTAACAGCTTCCTATTTCCAGAGTATGAGTGAGTGAGTACACGATAAGAAATCAAAATTAGCAGTGTAGACATCTCTTAAAAAGTAACCTGTGGCCCTCCCTGGTGGCGCAGCGGGTTAAAGCACTGCACTGAGAAGCTAAAGCCACTTCCGCATGAGTTCGATT
>NW_004567111.1:17195128-17267570 GCF_000260355.1 Condylura cristata
AAAAAAAAAAAAAAAAAGTAACCTGTGAGGCTAGGGAAAAGAGAGAATTCTCTCGCTGGAGGGGAAGGATGTCCTATGAGGTTTCTTTAAAAGTGGAGTGGTTTGAAGGCCCTCCCTGGTGGTGCTGTGGGTTAAAGCGCAGCACTAATACGCTAAAGCCACTTCAGCATGATTTCAATCCCTGCCTGCCCTGGAGGTGATCCCACATGGTGCGGCAGACTTCTGACCACCCCGCTGCTCCCCCTCAGCCGTGTACTTTGTCGATCTGTCTGTTCTGCTCCCCACTCTGTCTCTCATAAATCCTCTCACCGTCTGCACACCTCTGGCTTGTACCCCAGTTCTGTATGCAGAAATAAATCTTTTTTTTTTTTTAAAAAGGTGGAATGGTTTGAGCTTGTGTAGTGATGAAAGAAAGTACTAGTTTAGAAGGAATAGTTCAAATTGAAAACAGCAAGGTTCTTTGGTAGCAAAATTGATTGCAGTAGAACTGAAAATCAGAAGCCCAGGTAGAAAGATGCACACTTGGTTAAACTTGATGCAATTTTGTATGAAGGTCATCAAATGAAAGGAAATGCAGGATAAAGGGATGTGGACAGAGTCTGGAATAAGATTGAGAAAGTGTAGTTCAATTAATATAAATTTCACAAAAAAATTTAAAAACTGCATTTAAAATAAAACAGCCCCCCCCCCACCAAAAAACAAAACAAAACCCAGAAATTAGAAATGTAGACCCAGGTCTTTATTGCAGAATTCATGAATGATAGAGTGAGAAGATCTTCTGCATGGAGATCATCATGGTAGCCTTGAGAGAAATTGTGTTGAAACAGATTCTAGATACACTGGGTTAGTTTGTGTTTAGAAATACAAAGAATAGGGCTTATACAACAATTTATCCAGTTTTTAAAATTACATTTTACTGTGTGGGCCAGGTGTCATGTTTTTAACATTGGTGTCGTTTGGAAATAAACAGGTTAAAGTTCTTCCTACGTTAAAGTAGCAGGTATTGACAGCCCTTTTGCTGCATTTCAATCTTGAATAGTTATTTTTTTAAATCAAATACATTTGTATTATATTAATAGGTTATTATATACATAAGCAGTTCAGTTCAATCACAACGTAGGTTACTCATTCTTTAAGAAAGGTCATTGAAGTAGTGTTAAATTTGAAACCTTTTGTATAATACATTTGATTTTGAAACTATGAGGGTAGAGGCTCAAGTAATTTGTTAGTTATATCTATATTTATTGTTGACAAATGGGAATAGTGACAAGGGTTTTATGTCTACTTTGTCCCCCTAAAGAAATGAAGCATATTTTATTTGGACATAGAAGAATACCTGAATTCTTTTTCACAATTAGGAGTGAAATGAGTTTGAGATAACTACAAATCTTTTGATTATTATAGAATGAACATTTATTTTTCTTTCAAAATATGTATTTGGACAAAAGCAAAAACCCAGAATTTAGTTTCACGATGAAAGTTAAGGATGTAACCATGATAAAGAAAATATTAATCTGTGCTTTCTTTTTTTTTTTTTGTTTTCAAACAGAAAAACCTCCTAATAAAAGCAGTATGAGGATAGTAGTGGATTCAGAGTCAAGGAAAAGAACCATTGGTTCTGGGGAGCCTGGAATTCCTACAAAGAAGACTTGGTTTGATAAGTAAGCTGGCAGGGAAAATTGAGGAATTATACAGTGATTTTTAGAATTGTTGCAGTATTATTATAAAATTACAGAATTTTCTCTCAAAATACAATCCATATTCTTTTCTCTAGGCAATCTCAACCTAAAGTATAAATTTACATATAATAAAATGTTTAAGTTAGGTGTCTGGTACTTTATAGTATTTCCATCTAGAAATGATATGTTGGTTGAGACCCAGTATTTCCCTTTTCCACCTCCCACATCTAAGAAAAGCACCCCTTAATTTGTAGATATCATTGAATACTAGCTATATACAGGATAATGATGAGTCCATCATCAGGGAAGGAAGTATTGGTAGGCGGCATTAGCATGTGAGTAATTCCTCTTAAGAACAAAAAGTGATCTTGCTGGGTAAGGGAGGTTTGGTTAGATGCTGAATTGATCAAAGTAGGATTTCAGAGAAAAGAGTAAGAATCGAAGTGGGTAATTTTGTATGATCATTCATTTGTAAAAAATTACGTAAAGAGAAACTAGATCATACTTGGAAAACTTAAATAATCTATTTAATAATGGCTAACTTATAGGTCTAACTCTACTTTTAATTCTGTGTGTTAGGGCAAGCAGTATAATTTCTCTGGGCCAGAGTTTAGTTCTGACTTCAAGTGTCATATGTATGGTGTGTAGTACTGACATTTAAAATTCTTTTTCCTAGTTGGAAAAAAGGTTAAAACTTATTCCTTGCTTTTAATAAGTTTTAAACGAGGATACGTTTGAGTAAACTAGCTTTCAAATTACTGGAACAGAGGCTTTACGTACAAATTGAATGGAAGAGGGTGCCAAGAATTTTAAGTAGAAGTAGATTAGAAGAGGAAAGCTGATAAGGAAAGAACCAATTCAGTTCTTTTTGTGAAGAATTGAACTTCTTGTGAAGGTGATATTACTTATTTGAAAGCTTCATTTTTTTTGGAAGAAAGATTATTTAAATTTCCTTTTTCAACCAGTATTTCCAGTTTTGTAAAACAAAAAAAAAAAGAACTTACAGTATAAACTATTCCTTTGTATTTGATAGAGGTCAGTGTTTATAAATGAGTGTATTAATTACCTTGATTTTTGTTACAGACCAAATTTTAATAGAACAAACAGCCCAGGCTTCCAGAAAAAGGTTCAGTTTGGAAGTGAAAATACCAAACTTGAACTTAGAAAAGTTCCTCCAGAATTAAATAATATCAGTAAACTTAATGAACATTTTAGTCGATTTGGAACCTTGGTTAACTTACAGGTAAGAACAATGATTCTTTTGTCTTTGTTTAAATATTTGGGCAAGAACGTAATGAAATAAAAACTTTTATGAGGCAGCATTATGGAAAACTTGAATAACCTAATTCACAAAATTGGGTATGAAATGAAACTGCGATAGAAAAATGTTTTTGAATAATTTTATTTTCAAAAGAGGAGTTTTCACTGTTTATATTGTTATTTTTTTATCTGATATTGTCAAAATCACATCAAGTTAAATAATCTTACTGACGAAATATAATTTTCATTTTCTTATTTCTCAAAATCATTTTAGCAGAATGCTTCAGTCAACTTATTTTGCTCCTTCTCTGATGGGATATTTTTAGCAGATAGTTTTGAAGGCCCCAAACTATGATCTTTAATTCGTCGAAACATATACTTTTTCTTCTGCCTTTTTGGAGCATAGTTCAGGATAAATACTATAATATGTATTTGACCTCACCTAACTTGTGAGAATTTTTCTCATATTTTTGCATGATATTGAAAGTGTTGAAATAATCCTGGACTTTTTTTTTCCAGTTTGTATAGCATTCTTTTCAACTAAAAATTTTTTATAACCTAGTAAAAGAAATAAATTTTGATATAGTTTAAGCTGATATTTTAGAAAATTTTGTTTCCTTACCACTTAAAAAATACAAAAGTGAAAAAAATGCATAATTGCTTCAGATGGGGCAGAGAAGATTTATATAGATGTTAAAGAAGGTGATTTTAACTGTATCTCATCTTCCTATATCCCCATAATATAGTTGCATTATTGTTAACAATTTACTATGTGATAATCCAGATTTAGGGGGAATTCCTATGTGTATAAGTCATTCTGTCAATACAGAAAAAACTTAAAATATATATAAAATATGCATTAGGAAATACATAGGCCAGCCCTCCCTGGTGGTGCAACGAATTGGGAGTTAGCACTGCAAGCCAGCTGCAGCTGCTTCAGTGGAGTTTGATCTCCAGCCCCGGATCAACCTTTGCTGTCTCGCCCTCCACACCCCTCTCTCTGCAGTGTACTTTGTTGATCTGCCTGTTCTGCTCCCCATTGTTTTTGGTGGAGCCTCTCACCCCCTTGCACCTCTGGCCATTACCCCAGTTCTGTATTATAAATAAATAAATCTTTAAAAAAGAAATATATAGGTCATAGTATACATAAATTTTATAGTTGTTTCTTTACTCCTGGATATCTGAATGTCTTGTTATGGTAAATTCAGTTTGATGTACTATATTCACATCTAAAAAAAAGTTCTCAGAATATTCTTTTCTTAATATAATTAGCTGTATTATGTGATCATAGTAGTTTAAAAAATTTAGCTGAGGGGCGAAACTTGGTTATCATATTTCAATTTGCATTTTCTTAGCTCCAGTCAGTTTGAATCTTGTCTCTTTTCTAGTCCTTTTGCTATATATGCATCCAATCTATTTCTAAAATAGCTATTTTTAAAAATCAAGTATAAAAACTGTTAGCTTTTCTTAAGCTTCATAAAATAACGTTTCACAGTCCAGTAAATGTTATTTTTAAAATGCTTCCTGAATTCTTCCCTAAAGCTAGTATTTATTGCATACTTTATATTCTCTGTTCCCCGTGAATTATTTAGTTTTTAACACAGCATAGGTATTGTTACCCTATTTATGGAATGGGAAATGAATGCACAGAAACTAAATAACTTCCTCATGTTCTCCTGAGAGTAACCGTTAAGGTTTGAGCTGGCAGTTTGAGTCATTCTGTGTCCTTAATCTCTCCTATGTTTCATATCACCGGTGGTTTATATATCACACTTTGGAAAACACTGCTATTAAGAGAACAGAAATTTTGAAGTGAAAAGCTTTGACTCACAACTCATTAGCTTTATAGGTCGACAATCACATACTATTTGAATCTCAGTTTCCTTATTTGTAAAATGTTATGCGGGCCTTTTTTCTTCTCCTCTTAAATATTTTCACATCCTTAGAAATATTTATGTGGGAATTACAAATTTGGAAAATTTCATTGGTGAATTTTTCTTGTAATTTTTAGTTAGAGATCACTCATTTCAAAAACAGTTTGTTGCCTTTTCTTGATATTTGGATCTTGGCCCAGGTCATTATTGACCTGGAATTATTTCTCATAATCAGTATTAACATTTGGGCTCTAAGAGAGTGTCATTTTGAATATTTGTTTATAGTATTTATGCAATCAGAATTCTTTACTAAGTATTATAAAGAGGAGGCTTGTTGTCAACTTTAAATAATCCTCAGCATTTCTTGTATTGAAAATAGACTGTTAATTATCTCTAAGGAGGTGTAATGATAGCTCTTACTTTGAAGGATTGATATCTCACTTCTTGGGGAATTGTATTCTGTAAAGCAACAGATTTATTTGGAAATTCACTGTTTTTAATATTTTAAATCTTAGGTTGCCTATAATGGTGATCCCGAAGGTGCTCTTATCCAATTTGCAACGTATGAAGAAGCAAAAAAAGCAATATCTAGTACAGAAGCAGTGCTAAACAATCGTTTTATTAAGGTTTATTGGCATAGAGAAGGAAGCACCCAGCAATTACAAACTACTACTCCAAAGGTAAGAGAAATTTATGTGAAATTAAAAGCTTAGAAAGCTCTTAGTATGGTGTTTCAGAGCAGAGGTGTTGCAGTCAGGTAGATTTTAGTTAAGATCTTAAGCTCTACCTACTACTGTGAGCAGTATGAGCTAAGAAAGCCACCCACTCCATCTCTGTAGCCTGTTCTTTTGTTTTAAAGTTAATTCCTAGTTTAGACAATGAGACAATATATGTAAAGTTCATAGAGCAGTCCCTGGTAGATCGGAGACTCACTACATGTAGACTCAGACTGGTTTATCTTGGAAATCCTTTCCTCTCTTTCCCTCTCTCTTCAGCGACTCAGTCAATATGTTAGATTAATTGCTTATTAAGTTGTATTATAGCAGTTTTTCTCTTAATCTGTTCATTAAAAAAGAGACGATAATGAGAAATTTATTACTTCATTTTTATAAATAAAAATAGCTTCATTATTTTATGCAAAGAAAACATGTAAACACAGGTGTGAAGAAAATTGGAAGTCAGATTTTGAATATAGTTTGCATTCTTAAGACTTTCTCTTTATGGGCAATTTAATAACAAAGTAATGAAGATTACTTTTCATGTTCCTAAACTAATCAGCTTCTTAACAATATTTTGTTTGGAGGTAATGCAGCCTTTAGTTCAGCAGCCCATTTTACCTGCTATAAAACAGTCAGTCAAAGAGCGGTTGGGTCCAGTACCTTCCAGTACTGTTGAACCAGCTGAAGCCCAGAGTGCCAGTTCAGACCTTCCGCAGGTATGTGAAGTTTTACCATTTTGTGTCACTTAATAGATACTCAGTAAATTAGTTTCCCTTGGTGGTTTCACTTATAATTAATTGTGTATATTTATTTGTACAGAAATGAGATAGTCTATGTATTTTTGAAACCTACCTGTGAGCTCTTTATTTTTACCATTACCTAAATTGTCTTAATATTTCTTAGTTGAACCTTAAATACTTCTCTGTGAGAAAGCATTTATTTTCACTTTGTGGAAGAGATAGTTTTCAGCATACTGACTTGAAAAGTGAAGTTCAGTTCACTAATTCTTATTTTCCCCATCATCTTTTACTTAACTAGAATTCTGTTCCAGAGATAATCATACTCTAGACTGCTTTGAAAGTTTTGGGGATGTAAAGGCTTAAACCATCAGGTTTTAGTATGTTTAATATATGATTTTAAGTTACTTTTATAATTCTCAGAATTTTGCTTCACTTATTCCTGAGTCTTGAGTTTTCTTCACCATATATCATTCCTTTCCCACTCTTTCCACATTTGAGTGGCAGTTTTCTTGTTTCTACACCCTCACTCGTTCTGAAACTTAGCTTTCCTTTGTTTCCAGATGTTTCAGCATTCACTGTATAAAATAGTTAGGATATGGTTTCCTAATTAATGGATGCCACTGTTTAAAAGTCTTCTTAAAATAATGTATTGAAATTACTTACGAAGAATAAGATACTGAATTTCTACTTTTAAAAAATGCAGAATGAAAATTGGTAAAATACTAGCTTAAAAAAGTGAAGCATCCAAATTCTGTTAACTTGAATCTTAATAGTATTTGTCTATAAGACTAACATTTTAGGAAAGAATGGCTTTTGTTCTTAAGCTCAAGAAGCAGCTGGTATGTTAATACTTAAAAATGTTCAGACTTTCTACTTGTCAACACAGGATCCTAAAAATTTATGATTCTATCTCATGGAGGAGACTTTAGTAGCATCTAGTTCAAACCTCTTTGTTTTATTTCATAATTTTTCATGATTGAGTAATATTGCACATTGTCTGATTTTTCTGCACACATTTTCTCTTTAAAAATTACCCTTAACACTTACAGAGTCAGTATATGTTAGTAGAGTCAGAATGTTCAAAATCCCAACAGACTTCTTTATGTTTGGGGAAACACTGAATATGTCCATTTTAATTTTTTTAGAATGTAACTAAGTTATCTGTGAAGGACAGGTTGGGTTTTGTATCAAAGCCATCTGTTTCAGCAACTGAAAAGGTAAGAATCTAGCATGATGTGTTTGTCTTGGCTTCATAAATGTTTTTCAGGTGGCATCTTAATTTTTTATTTTTTTTTCTTAATTCCAAACTTTGCTTCCTAATATTTTCTGTATCTCTTACTCTAACTTTTTTGCTTTCTATTTGCCAAAAAGAGTTTGCATATGTTTTCATGTTTTGCATCAGCATTTATATACTTGTCTCCCACTATATTTCTATGTGTCCAAACTTAATGTTTTTATTTTATTATAGTTTCATTAGTTATATTGTTCCTTTTAATTTGATAATTCCGGCAGCCCAATAGAAAGAAAGGACAGTGAATTAGGAATTCTGCGGAGTTTGAGCTCTGGCTCTTTACTTACTAACTGCATGATGTTGGTAGTGCTCTTAATCTTTCTGAACCTTATCCTCACTGGTTAAATGGTGGTAATTTTTGTCTTGCTTGTGAAGTTTTATGAGGCTTACGTAAAATCAATTACTTAAAGGTATATTGTAATTAGAAAAAATAGTGTAAATGCTTGTTTTTTTTTTTAATTATTATTAGCTATTTATAGCCTGACAGTACATTTAGTTCCCTTTTTTTTAAAAAAAAAAATAGGTTGTGAATACTGATTAAATGAAGACCATTTATGTACCTGTTGTATAATTCTTGTAGCTTTTTTTTTTTTTTCTGGTCAGGTGTAATGAATGCCCTGATGTTTAGTCTTATTTGAGGTGTGTGGAATCATGAATACTGGAATTAGATAATCTTTCTTATTCCTTTATCTTTACCTTAAAGGAAGGAAATGTCCAAATAGCTTTATGGTTGCAATACACTGAAATTGGAATGGAATGTGAGTCTCAATATTTCTAGTCCCTGGCTCTTTGCATTGTGAAGATTTCATATGAATTTGATTTTATATTATATAGAGCCTCCCATGAAAAGCTGACCTGCTGTCCTCACCTGTTCTTTAGTATATTTGGTTTATTATGTTAAATTTTGCATTCTGTATATTAGATATTCTTGGATGCATTAGCATTACTTCGGACATAACATGCCTTAAATCATTCATTATTTTCCACATAAATTTATTTCTTCTCCTAGCCACCACCTCTCAAGGTAGTACCACCATTTCCAAATTGTATAATCTAAAACCCTTAGTGTCTTTTTCATGTGTTATAGTCCACTTCTCTGTCTACCATCTTCAGTTCCCTGGCCACTGGACACAGTTTTGGAGCTGGTATGCCCTCCTTTATTTTACACTGCTTCCATTCTGCATCTTAATTTTAATTCCTTACAGAAACTTTCATTTCCTCAATTAAATGACTGATTGATAATTCATTAATACCTCTGTTACTCTCATTCTATTATTTCTGCTTTAGTTCTTCCTTTCTACTCTAACAGGTCCTTCTTGGTTCATTGTTCTTTGCTCTTACCTGTGTTTATTTCTTTTTTGGTGATCATTTTCATGGAATGCATTTCCTTTGGCATAACCAAATTTTACTCATTCTTTTCAAAGATTGAGAAGCTCTCTAGCCTCTTCCACAAAACCTACAATTTTTTTCATGTGATGCACTTCCTTTTCTCGAATTTGTGTTGCTTAGCTTATGCTTTTATTTTGGCAGTATCTAATTATTTATTTTGATGTGATTTCACCTTTGTAATGATAATTAACTAAGGAACAAAAAATGCAACATAAGGCCTCTTAGACATCATGTTGTGTACCGAACAGTTTTGAAAAGTCTAAAATCTTCATATTGTTTAGGATTTGCTTGTGTTAAGAATTGGACTTTGAAAGTAAAGTTATATTAATTACATAGATCTCACCAGAATTCCCAGTATTAAGTAGGCCTTTGATGTAAGAAACACGTATGTGGTGCTTTAAGAGAATATCACCAATAAACCTTTTCAGGTTTACTGAAAAGATTATTTACGGTTTGACTAAGTAACTCTTAAGTTTTATTACCCTTAGTTTCTCAGATACTGTTATAATTTACTACAAGGTACTTCTTTAAAAACCTGTTGGAACTTATTTTGAATATAACAATGATACATTATAATTGTATATCTTTTGTATTTGATTTTAACTGGAGCATTGTCTTTTAAAAATGATAGTTGTATGAATTAATTTGTAGTCAATAATTTTTCAAAATGCTATTTTAAATCCTTTCATTCTTACCCATGAGGAAAATCTGTTGTTGTTTTTAAACAAGTACTAATCGTAGTCATGACTGGCAGTATATTACACGTGATATATGTGTAAGGAAATATTAATGGAAATAACCTCTGTCTCATTAAGGAACTGGTTTTTTGTCTTGGAAAGTAAGAATTATTAGTGATGTACATTTAAACAACACAGCATATGATATTTTTCAGCTCATTTTATGAATTCAGCATAGTTTTGGTGCCAGTCCTAACAAGTATATTATAAGAAAAGAATTATTGACCAATATTTCATGAATATAAACATAAACATTCTAAACAAAATATTAGCAAATGTCCAGTAATAGGAAAAAGTTATTCATCATGGCTAGGTAAGGTTTAGTCTGGAAATGCAAGAATGACTTGACATTTGAAAATTGTTTAATTTATCATACCATATTTATAAAATATGGGGAGGGGGATGAACTCCCTACTTACATCAGAGAAAAAATGTGAAATTCACTATTTAGTCACATTAAACACTGTAAACTAGCAATAGAAAGATACCTTTAACTTAATAAAGGATATCTGCAGCTAGTATAATGGTGAGCTATTAAATGGTGTGATTAGGAACATGTAAAGATTTCCCTGTAATTACTTTTTTTTTTTTTTAACCTTCTGTAATATAAAGCCTAACTGGTACAAGTAAGGTCAGAAAACAGAATATATAGTATAAAGATTGGAAAGACCATGGTGGAGGACTGTGGTTTTTTTGGGTAGGGTTGGTGTAGGAATACATACCTGAAGAGGTGGTATCTTATATTTTTGAGTCATATATGGTATTGCCAACTACTGTTAACCTTAATTTAAAAAAAAAAAAAGATGACTGCATTAACTCACATATGACATGATGTGTATATAGAAAATAGAAAACCCCAAAAAAATCACAGTTAGAATAAATACATGAATACAGTAAAGTCAATAGAAATGCAATCAATATGTAAATCACAAAACATGGGAAAACCCATTTGGGAAAATAGAGAAAATTATGCTTGTTAGGAAAGGCGACTGCCTGTTCTTAGTAATTGTAGCATCTTCTTTTGTTGGATTTGTGGCTCCTCTCTATTGGTTTCACATAACAGATTTTCTTCTCTTTTATCACAACTGCGTCCTTGTCTTTTGAAATAAGGTATCTATTGCTATCCAGAGTCCTAATATCTAAATTTGAAACCAAATAGATGCAGATAGTGAGCAGTCTTTGTAAATCCTGCAGTTTCTAAGACACATTTGAGCACCTCTGAAATAGAGCTAGAGCTTACAGATACTTCTGGTTATGGGTCATTAATGGCAGTTTTTAAAGAAGGATATCGGAAATGATAGTGTGCATCACTGGTAGTTATAGTAAATGATGTGTGTAATCATCACTGAAACTCAATGAAATACTAGCTAATAATTCTATTTTTACAGAAGGAACTTCCTGGGTAAAACCAGGAAATGGGGCGCTACTATCAGTAAAGGAGTTTTCCTCTTTCTCATCAGATACTTTTTTTTGTCTTTTTTACAAGTGCTTTGAACCAGCACTCTCGTCAGATATCAGATATTAATGAGTAATGTTGAAAGCAGTGCTCCCCTTGCTGAAAATGGAGAAATTCTGGATTAAATAAGTGGGTTACATTATTTTTGAGCTTCTCACAACTTGGATACACTTTTTAATGTTTCTATCTGTTTTTTTTTATTGCGGTATAATTTACAGTGAATTTACAACATAGTAGTTAACAGGGGATAGATGTTAATGATTCAGTATATGTATGTTGTGAAATGATTAGTAAGTCTAGTTCATCCACATAGTTATATAACTTTTTCTTTTGCGATAAGCATTTTAAGATCTATTCTTAACAGCTTTCAAAATTATTATATAGTATTGACTAATCTCCATGCTGTACATTATAACTGAATTTTATGCCTTTTGACTTGCCCGACAAAAATGCATTTTAAAACTGGAAAATTGGGTTGTGCTGGTCATTGTTTCCAATTTATTTGAGTGTAGATGTCTTTGTTAGTTACAACTTTTCAATTTGTAACTGATATGTGGAAAAGTTTAAGAAACCAGAGTCTGTTGTCTAAAGCAGATTGTGTCACTCTTTATAAAGTTGTCTCATTATACAATCATACAAGTTGTGTGGTGTGGTAAAGTAGTAAAAAAGAAAGTTTTCTCTACATTTACAAATTATAACTAAAATCTGTTTGCAAATTAAATCTGTTTACTACATTATTAATTAAATATAATAATTTTATATTTTCTTGTGATGATGGCATATTTTCATTATCAATGAAATAATATAAAGTAGATTTTGATACAGCTTTGAAAGAACTTTTTGGGTTTGTAAAGAGCCTTTATTTTTAAACATGTTTTGTATTGAACAGTACAGTTATAGTATTGTAGGTTTTTAGAGATGAAAACAGCTTTGAATACTTAGAGTGATGAGTCGCCTAAATTTTGTGATAATTGCTAGTCTAATTTTATGATAAAAGATTAGAAAGTGGTATTCAAATTGCTATATCTCTGATACATGCAGGTATTAACATTTTAATAGTTAAAAAGTGTAACCCTTTTTTCCTTACAGATACTCTTATCTTTGTGTATTTACTTTAACCTTTTTAGATCTTAGTTCCTTTAAAGACCTTTGAAACTATATTTTGCTTCTGGAAAGTTACATTGTTCACACACACTTAGCTTTTGAAACTATTTTTAAAAATATTTATTTACTTATGCATACAGAATAAGGGTATAGGCCAGAGGTGCAGGGGCGGTGAGTGTATTCACCAGAGACAGAGTGTGGAGCAGAACAGGCAGATGGACGAAGTACACTGCTGAAGGGAGCAGCGGGCCGGTCAGGAGACATCTGCCGCGCCATGTGGGACACCTCGGGACGGGGATCGAACTTGCACTGAAGCGGCTGTGGCCAGCTTGCAGTTCTGCGTCCTTACCTGCTATGCCCCCAGGGAGGGCCCATCTTTAGTTTTTTATAATAGTCATAGATTTCCCTCAAGAGATCCCTGGACTCTTTTTCTATGAACTAGTAACCTATCATTCAGTGGCATGTACAGCTTAAAAATACAAGGCATTTTTCTCCTTGAATTGACACTCTTGCAGAAAAGTTATCTACTCTTAATTTTTCATCTCTTCAAATTAGTGCAATTTTTTTTCAGGTATTACAGTGTGCCCTTGGTACTTGGGTAAGCACTGCAAATGCAAGCAAGAAAAATAACTCACAAAATGAACTTTTCTGTTTGTAAGGACATTAGATACCATTAAAATTGAACTTTTCTGTTTTATAGATGAGCAGACTGAGGTCTTAGGCTCTTGAATATCAAAATTAGTTGGCAGAAAAGTTAAGAAATGGGAATCACAAATAAGGACCTAAAATAAAAGACAAAGCTTTTATTTTAGGTCCTTACAGAGTATACAAGGAAGAGACACATGAATTAGTTTATCACCAGGGCTTTTTAAAAATTAAATATTTTAATAACTAATGGAATATAAATTCTTGAAGGACCTGAGTGGAAAAAATGATTAGGGTTTTGTAGAGGTCCTGACTACTGAATTTGAACTGGGTTTAATGGAATATAGTGTCTCAAAATAAAAGAAACAGTACTAACAAAGAAATGGAGATAGAAAACAATAAAGATAATTTTAGAACTGCAGGCTGAAATGGTCATATTAGATTGTTTGAGGGACAGCATCCAGTTTCCTTCTGTGCCATGCTCTTGTGCACAATTTTTGCTTTAATAGGATTAGTAGTAATGTAGTCACTGAAAATGAGTATTTTCTCACTGGTAGATTAATGATAGTTTTTTCCCCTTGACTTGAAGTGTTTATTTGTATGTTTCTGCTTATTTCCTAAAGCTATATATATATATATGTTGTTACTTAAAACTTTAATTTTATAAGGTACTCCTCATTCATAAGCTCCTGTCAGATCACTAAATATTGTTTAGTTATTATATATTTAGTTCAGTGTGCTAACTTTTGACAGAATTGCTTTAAATTTTTTAGAAAACAGGACTTAGGGAAAAAAATTCTTGATTTTGCTTTTTATGAAATTGAATTTGTATTGCTAGGTGTTGTCTACATCTACTGGCCTAACAAAAACTGTATATAATCCAGCTGCTTTGAAGGCTGCACAAAAAACCTTACATGTTTCCACTTCTGCAGTTGATAATAATGAAGCACAGAAAAAAAAGCAGGTAAATAGACCTAGTAGTGTACAAAATGTGCATGCAGGAAAGCTTTCCTACAGGTAATGCGTTTTGCAATACTTACACAAAGTAGAATTCAAAGAAAGGTGTGTTTTGGCTGCTACTGAACTTCTCTTTTCCGAATTATAGCAGTAAATAATTTTACTTGTAACAAAAGATTCTCCTGATTTATTTTTGAAACTTGCATGCATATTTTAGTTTTACATATCAAAACTTTGCATTTAATTATTGTTGCCAAACTTCTGCAGATAGAACCATTTCTCTCTAATAATAATTGGGCAATAAACAGTAATATCCTAATGGTATTTTTCATTCCTTTTCTCTAGGAAGCATTGAAACTTCAGCAGGATGTAAGGAAAAGGAAACAAGAGATTTTAGAAAAGCACATTGAAACACAGAAGGTGAAACATTAGAATTGGCAAATTTACTTATAAATGTCATGATTTTGAGTGAATTTAATCCTGTGAAACATATTTTAATGTAATTGATAATGATAATATCAATAATAAATAGATTAATGTATTAGAGGTGGTAAGCCTACATTAAATGGTAGATTGGGAAGTGGAATACTTGGGTTGTCAATTTGAACTGAAAATTAGGTGTTTCTTGAGATTTGTTGCTGCACAGCTGTTCAAAAGAATGAAAAGTACCCTTTTTTTCTTGACCTTTGTTTAATTGATTTGTGATACTTTAGTCTTATATCATCCAACAGAGTAGCTAATAGCCACACCCAATTGTTGAGTAACTGAAATTTATCTAGTTCAAATTGAGGTGAGCTAAAAGTGAAGGATGCATACAAGAGTTCAAGACATAATAGGATGAAAAGTAAAGCAGCTCAGTACTTTTTGTTGAAATGTAACATTTGGTATATAGTGGGCTAAATAAAGTAATAGTCCAATTTTTAGTTGAACTTTTTATTGTGGCTGCTAGAAAATTAAAATATACATATGGTATGCAATATTTCTTTTGTATAGTGTTGCACTGATTTTTTAATATAAGTTAGTGTCATCTTGATTCTGCTCAACAATAAAGGTTATGTCATTTTACATTATCATATAAAATGTATGCCTTTTCTAGTTTAATTTATCAAGCATTTTCAGAAAATGCTTAATAAAGAGCTATCATAACATTTTATACCAAAAGCTGACTTTCACTATAACAGGACTTATAATTACTCTGTGGTGTCTTTCAGCCCATATTACCTTGTTTATATTCTTGCTTCCTACCCATGTGAGGGGAGATATCTCTCCAGTTACTCTTCCCTGTGACAAAGAAAGTAATTTAATGTTCCATTTTTGTAATATTCTTAGAATAGAGTCATAATGAACAGAGGACTAATGTTGACATCTTAAATTCTGGTTATTTCTGGGTTGCAGACTACATTTCGAGTAGAAATATTTAGAGGCTATAGAATCAACAAATGAATTAGAAAGTAAAATTGTTGATAATATTTCAAATAATATCATGATTATGATTGAATGGAATTTCTTACGGTATTGTGCTTTGAACTTAACATTCCAAGAGACTGTACACTAGTAGAGCTCTTCACAAAATATTCTCTTGAATTAAGATAGTAAATATCACCATATCTGCTGTTCAGCTATCTCAGAAGTTGTAAGCCTTATCATAAACACATAAATTGAAAGGAATAGTTATTTTTGTATTTATTTACTCTGCAATGTTTGCCTTGTTAATAGTAACGGTAAGAATAAGTATCATATTTTTCTTTTTTAAAAACTCTGGCAGATGTTAATTTCAAAACTAGAGAAAAACAAAACAATGAAGTCTGAAGACAAAGCAGAAATAATGAAAACGTTAGAGGTTTTGACAAAAAACATTACCAAATTGAAAGATGAGGTCAAAGCTGTTTCTCCTGGACGCTGTCTTCCAAAAAGCATAAAAACTAAAACTCAGGTATTTTAGTTTGTATTGTTACTCATATTACTATTGGTTAAGAAACATTATTAAGACACATTATTGTTTAAGAATCATTTTTCCTTTTGGGTAATATCCTTTGCCCAAAACCTGACTATTGTATCCTACCATTCTCCCCCTCCTCCAGATATCAGTAATTATATGAATAAAAAGTAAAGTCTGCTAATCTTTTGAATCTTGTGGATTGCCCACAGGAAGGTAGTAATTGGGACAGCAGTTATAGATAACCTTGAAAAGGTAGTTTGGGAACAAAATGATGAAATAAGTACTGAATTTCTTGACTGAGGAACTTAAGCTTTGTTTCATAAGTAGTTGATGTATAAAATATTAACGAACAGAATTATAACAGGACTATACAAAATGAATTGATTGTAAGTGGAAAATTCAGGTAGATTTACTCATATTAGATACAAGTAAATGAACAAGATGATTTCAGATGGTAGTAAGTGATTTGAAAAAATCCCTGAGAGTTATGTTATACAGTATTAATACTGGGTATATGTATATATGTATACAATCCTGAATTCAAACTGGTATTTCTGCTTCTACTCAAACAACCTTTGTTTCTTCTTTTCCTTTCTTTTTCCATATTTTCCTCCCTAGTTCCATAACAACTCGATTGTCACTGACATCAATGCAGTATTTATCTGCATAGTCTTGTAGTACATTCTGTATGTTTAAAATTACTGCAACAATTCTACATCTAACTAACTAAATAAGAAATTTGGAATTTATTTGCCTTCTTTACAACTTCACAGTATATTCCACTAAGTAGAGTTAGAATCATCTAGGAATACTTTCTTTTGTAAGGTCATGTTACTGTTAGATAAAGTTGTGTGTTTTTAATTATGTCCATTCCCCTGACCTTGCTGATGTAATTTTTTTTTTTTAAAGATTTATTTATTTGTGCATACAGAGCTGGGGTACAGGCCAGAGGCTCAGGGGCGGTGAGAGGCTTCACCAGAGACAGAGTGGGGAACAGAACAGGCAGATCGACGAAGTACACTGCTGAGGGGAGCAGCAGGCGGGTCAGGAGAGGTCTGCCATGTGCATCTTCTCCAGGGCAAGCGGGAATCGAACTCATGCGGAAGTGGCTTTAGCTTCTCAGTGCTGTGCTTTAACCTGCTGTGCCACCAGGGAGGGCCCGCTGATGTAATTTTTTAATAAAACATTAACATAACTCAGAAATTTAACTTTATCAATAAAGGTATATATAGAAGACCTTTTTCCTTTTTATCCTTGACACATTACCTCTTGCTTCCCCACTTCTTGGAGGGCTTTGTGTAAATATATTTGCTATATAAAAGCATATTAGGTAAATTGCTTGTTAATATTTAGGCTTTCATTTCTCTTTTCACAGTTCCTGAAAATTACTCTGTACCACTCTTGCTATACAGTATACAGAGAATAAATTATAGGGAAGTCAGTGGAAGTAGAAACAAGATAGGAAGCTATTGTAGTCGTGTAGACCAGAGGTGATTGATGGACTGGAATAGGGCAGTAGGCCTGGAGATAGAGAAATGTATGGATTAAATGGGAATTTGCAAACTTTTCTTTGTGAAAGAGTTTTATATAAATACAGGCTATTAATTACTATCACCTAAAATGATAATTACTATTTTCTAGATGCAGAAAGAATTACTTGACACAGAATTGGATTTGTATAAGAAGATGCAAGCTGGAGAAGAAGTAACTGAACTCAGGAGAAAGTATACAGAATTACAGCTGGAAGTATGTTTCATCACAACTGCATTGTATGCTCAAGAGTAGCAGAGATAGTTGTGGTTATTTTGAAACTATATTTCCCTCATCAGGGTCAGTTTTTGCTAAGCTCTGGTGTACATATTGGGAAGCATATATACAGGAAAGAGGGCAGAGACAAAATTTTTCAGAACTAGGAAGAAAATACTAAGGAATATCAGTAGTTGCATCTATTTAGAGTCTCCACTTACAGTTAATTTTTTTCCTATTCTATTTTTACATGAGCTTTTTACCTGGAACCTAGGTCTATCAGTGTCTTTTCAGAATCTCCTCTGAAGAGGATGTAAGCATGTTGAGTTGGTTTGAGCAACTTTGGTCAAACCGTATTGAAGAACATGCTTACTTTTGCCTATAGATGGTGCTGTGGATATTTATAAAAGAGAAATAAACTGCTTTCTTACAATTTAGTTACATGATTATTTAAGAAAAATCTCCCGCAAAATCAGTACTTAACATTAGAATTTTTATCATTTTAGCAAGGAGATATTTGAACATCAGAACTGCATTTTGAAGTACAGAGACACTAATGGTGTTGATGCATGTTTATATTGCTGAAGCCACAATTTAAATATTTTGTATTTTAGTTGAATCCTTTTTTAAATTTTGAAATAATGCTCCCCCTTTTTTATTTTAAAAAATTGATTAGTTTGATCAATTTCTCCAACATTAGTATATGTCTGTATTGAGTGCAAGCATCCAGCTATTAAAGACTAAAATTTAGCAGCCACAGTCCTTGTCTTAAAGTTCTATCTTGTCTAACAGTTATAGGAAGTCATAGGATGTTATCTTAAAACTGCACATGTTATGCATCATTTGGAAACTTGATGTGGTTGCCTTTATGTTCTCCCCAAGATAATGGGTTTTGAAAAGATTGTTATTGGTAATATAAAAGTTGTTTTTGCCTCATCCTGGTGATTTCAGGCTTCTTTGTGAGACTTTAAAAAAATACTAGTTATCATTTTCAAAATTTTGGTCCAGCCTAGTATTTAACAACTAATTGATATTATTTCCATTATTCTTTTTTCTTTTTCCATTTTCTTCTTTTTTTTAATGTAGCATTGTTTTATAGTATAGTGGTATAGGATCATACCTCTTCATATATGTTACTACACCATACCTACCTCCAAGGGATCTATAGTCCTTCACTATAGTCCATTGGCCTCTGGCCACACCCTGCTGGCCTCTTTCCCCCTCCAGATAAGGCAACCTTAGTTTTACAGTCAGATTTCTAGGATTTGTTTCATGGTTTGGTACTGTCTGACCCTTTGAATTGTTTCTTTGTATTACACATAAAATGAAACCATTGGTATTTCTTCTTTTGACTTAACTTTTCTTTGCATTTTCCCCTTCAGTTCCATCCATGTTGTTACAAATGGCGGAAGTTTTTTTTTTTTTCTTTAACAATTGAATAGTATGCCATTGTGTATATATACCGTATCTTCCTAATTCATCTATTCTGGAGCCTTAGTTTGGCTATTGTAAATAGGGCTGCAGTGAATATATGTAGGCTTGTGCTTATGTCTTTGAGTTAGTGTTTTTGCATCCTTCAGGTAGATAAGTAGGAGTGGAATTACTGGATTGTATAGTAGAGCTACTTACACTGCTGTGAGAAACCTCCACACTGATGTCCATACAGTCTGGACCAGTTTAAATCCCCAACAATGAATGAGTTTGTTTTTTTCCACATGCTTGCCAACACGTGTCTCTGTTCTTCTGAAGATGAACTAGTGCCACAAGTTTGAGATGGGTTTTATTGGCATTTCTCTGAACATAAGTGATTTGAGCATTTTTTCATGTGCCTGTTGTCATCTATATATCTTTTTCATGAAGTGTCTGTTTAACTCTTGTGTCCATTTTTGAATGAGCTGATTTCTTTTACTTGAGTTGTATGCATTCTTTGTAGATCTTGCATATAAGTCCCCTTGCTATATGTATAGTGTTATAGATATTTTCTCCCACTCATGAGGGTCTTTTTGCTTTAATGATCATTTCTTTTGCTGTGGCCTCTACAAAAGAAATAATTTGATAGAATCTCACTTGTTATTTTATTTTGTTTCTCTTGCCCTTGGTGATAAGTCCACAGACATTTCTTAAGCAAGTCTCTTAAAGTTTTTCCTGTTTTTATCTGTTTTTTATAGTTTCAGGCTTAACATCCAAGTCTGTAATCCATTTTGAGTTAACTATTATGTCATATAGTCTAGTTCATTCTTTTGCATGTTACTATCCAGTTTTCCTGGCACCATTTGTTGAAGAGGCCTTCCTTTTTCCTGTATAAACTCTTGGCTTCTTTCTTATAGATCAACTGTCCGTATAAGTGTAGGTTTATTTCCAGGCTCTCAGTTCTATGCCATTGGTTTGTGTATGTTATTGTTAATTCCAATACCCATGCTGTTTTGATCAGTATAGCTTCATGGTATAATTTTAAGAATGGGAATGTGGTGTGGTGCCTCTGTTCTTTTATGTCATTATTGCTTCGGTTATTTGGGGTCCTTTGTGGTTCCTTATGAAACTCTGTTTCGTTCTATTTCTGTGAAGAATGCCACTGAAACTTTGACAAGGATTGCTTTGTTCTGTGTATTGTTTTGCATCAGATTGCCATTTTTGGTTCTTTATCTAAACACTGATGACATTTGCTGTTTTTCTTTCATGATAGCTAAACCTCTGCTTGCAGTTAGTATTGTAGTAATGTAGTATTTTCCAGAGGATGTTCATTGACCCCACCAGTTTAATTTTTCATTAATAGTTATTAGTGGGGAAAAGTTCTGAGGCCCAATAAATTTGGAAAAAATTATGTTAGGCATGCATTTTGACGGAAGGATTTCTTAGTCTTTTAATTTGTAATTCTCCAAAAATGCATATTACTCAGTACTGCTCAAAACTGTGTGTCCATAGACCTACCTTTGAGATGTTGTATGTTCCAAGGGCATATTTTTTATAAATGCTGCTCTATGACATTAACCCTTGACTTGTTATGCTTATTGTTTGGGTTTTAGATAATTATTTTGGCTGATTTTAGTATTAATACTTGAGATGAGGAAGCTGAAATATACTGGCAGAACTTTGACAGAGGTTCCTGCTTAATATTTTCACTTGGATGTCTCATATCCTCACACCACGTCTGTTCAAAATTGTGCTTATTTTGCACCTAAACTCAGTCTGTACAATTGCCCAAATAGGCATCTTAATTGATTTCTAACTTCAGAATAAGTATGAATGCCATGCCATGTTTTAGGTATGTTATTCCTAAATGTATATAAACTGTTTACTTTTCTCTTCATTGACAATACTGTAGATCAGACTCTGTCTTCAGTTGCTGTGGGTACAGTAGTAGCCTGCTGACTGACTTCTCTAAACCTTTATTCTCTTCTTCCTTCTATTCACTTTTAAAGCTATAGCCAGGAGAACACTTTAAGTACTGATTTGATTACATCACTCTACTCTTCTGCTTAAAATATTTTAATTGATTTTCATTGCTCTTGAGATAAAAATCAGAATCCTTATTATGGTCTTTAGAGTTATTATAGAGTTCTATTTATTTCTCTGATTTCATCTCTCCTTCCCATGTGGTAAAGCTATACTGTATTTTATTTGTTCTTTCAAGTACCATGTTTCTTTCAGCCTTGTTCCATTGTTCATGCTGTTAACTCCTGTCCCTCCCCCTTGCATTGCTTGTTCTTTCTTCTTTCTTTGATTCATTGAATAAATATTAAGTATCTATAATCTACCAGCTGCTATTGTAGGTGCTTGGAATAAAGTACAGAATAAAAGGATTCACTGACTCTTGATGGATTTTTTTTTTTTTAAAGATTTATTTATTTGTGCATATAGAGCTGGGGTACAGGCCAGAGGCTCAGGGGCCGTGAGAGGCTTCACCAGAGACAGAGCGGGGAACAGAACAGTCAGATCAACGAAGTACACTGCTGAGGGGAGCAGCGGGCGGGTCAGGAGAGGTCTGCCACGCCATGTGGTCACCTCCAGGGCAGGCGGGGATCAAACTCATGCGGAAGCGGCTTTAGATTCTCAGTGCTGGGCTTTAACCCGCTGCGCCACCAGGGAGGGCCTCTTGTTGGAATTTTATTCTACAGTTTATTCATTGCAAATCTTTAACATTCTGTTGATGTCTTTAAATAAAGCATTTCTTACTTTTTAAATCACTTTTTTTTAGTATACTTAAATAGCTTGCACTACTTAATGTCTTTTTACGTATCTAGGATTTACACACAGGAAGTGCTTATTGGGTATTTGTGGAATAGAAAAGAATGATTTACCATTCATACAGAATTATTGGTTGTTAAGTGATCAAAATGATGAATTTGAGATAACTACTTAGTCAACAGGGAAACAAATAGAAATACTATTGCAAGCTGGAAAAAATACAATTACAATGTATATGTGTAATGTGTTTTAACCTGACTTCTGAAATAATGTGTAGACAATATTATTTGGAAATCAAGGGTTTCTGGTCTTTTTGTGTATAGTCTGATGTCTTAGAGGTTAAGAACTTAATAGAAAAAGATACTTTTAATAATTTCAAAGCACTGCTTAAATTAATGTTTTTTCCCCCTGAATTTCTTAGTTACCTAACTTTGCTTTCACTTTACAAACTAATAACTGAAATTATGAGCTCTTATTACATGGCATTGTTTTAACATATCAGTTTGTATAAATATTTGACTCATCTGAGAGAGTGTAATACTTGTGTTAGTCATTGTGACATTTAACCTTTGTGTCTAATTTTTTTCTAGGCTGCAAAACGAGGGATCCTTTCATCTAGTCGGGGTAGAGGAGTTCATTCAAGAGGTCGAGGTGCAACTCATGGCCGAGGCCGGGGTCGAGGTCGTGGTCGAGGTGTACCTGGTCATGCTGTGGTGGATCACCGCCCCAGAGCATTGGAGATTTCTGCATTTACGGAGAGTGATAGAGAAGATCTTCTTCCTCATTTTGCGGTACTTTTCTACTGCCCAACAGAACAAATGCTGGTGTCTATTGTTGGGGATGATGGATACACTTAATTGGGAAATTTTGAAAATGACATGAATAATTGATCAAATATTTGATTAATATATAATAATTTTGTTAATTATTTTAAAAAACCTCAGAGGTTTATTGTTTGTTTAATTACCATCTAGAAGAAATTGAATATTCTTAAACTTAAATAGCCTTCAGATATTGTGAAATAAATTAACTTTGACTTTGTTTTAGAGAAGGAAGTTTTGTAATTTAGTTTCATTTGATAGTTACTTTTAAGGAAGGAAGAATCTAAATATTGCACAGGCCATCCAGAATTTATTTTTATTTGGGTGGAATTTTATTCTTGATCCTGCTGACTTAGAATGAGCCAAGACAAATGGTGTATGATCTTCATGTTACCTTAGTTCCGGGGTTTAATTAGAGGGAGTCAGTCAGTGTTATTTGATCAGTCTCTGAGAAGAGAGAATAGAATTCTAGTTGTTGTTAATACATTTTTTAACTTGAGCTTCCTAGCATCCATTGAGCTGATATTTAGAAGAAGCTTATACCTGCCTAAAGGCCTTTTCAGCTTAAATGTTGTGGTTCTTAGTGATGTCTTAAAGGTTGGTTACTTAGCATTAATTTTATCAGAATTACTGTAATTGCTCTTGAGATATGAAGGGCATACTACTTTTTACCCTTAAGTATTTACATATTTATAATCAAGTTAAGTCTAGATACTTCAGTAGCTTGGAGAAGAAGGATTTTTCATAGAAGTAGAGATAGGGAAAGAAGAGTAAAGTTTCATGAAGTAATAAAACTAGCTTAGGTGATAAAGAAAGTGTAAGCATTTGATAGGTACACACATGATTGAATGTTTGGCAAATTGAGATTTTAATGTTTGGCAGTCATATTCCAGGCTGTTACTAAAAGTTACAAAGATGTAACTGTACTTTGTTAGGACACAGGGAGGTATTGAAAGAAATGGTGTGTGTTCGGGAAATAACTAAAATGATTAATATTTAAGGATGAAGAATCTGGAAAGTCCTATGCTTGATAACTTCAAAGGGAGAAAGAAAGGAATCCGAGAACTAGACAGGAACTTGAAGATAATCTAGCCCAACTTTTTCTTATTTTGTACCCCACTTTCACACCTTTCACAAAGGGCAACAAACAGCTGACTTAATTGGATATAGTTGTACAACTAGTAAGGAAACTAGCACTGAACATGCTAAAATAACCTAAACAAATAAGGTGAGTTGTTATGACTAAGAAGGTTTTGTTTTTAGGAATATTAAAAGCTATTAAATAGATTTTTTTTCCCTTTGGTGGAGATTCCAACTAAACTTAAAAGTTAGTAGTGGTAATATACATTTTAAAATTATCAGTCTTTCGGCATGCAGAAGTGTAGCTTCTCCATCTCAACCTGTGATTTGAACACATAACAGGTTAACAGAAAATACCCACATTATTAAAGAACCATTAGCTACTATAAAAATTGTCATTAGCAAAAGTTTTTATTCATCTGCTGGGCCCAATATTAGTAATAAAAATTATAGCTAAAACTTATAGAGTACTTATTTTGACAGTTACTATTTTGAGTATAATAATATTATGAATTATTTCAGGAACTTTGCAGTAGTTACCCTTATTATATCCATTTTGCAGGGCAGGAAAATGACGCTTAAAGAGATTGGGATGTTCAAATTTACACAGCTAGTAACTGACAAAGTGGGGAGCTGATTGATTCTAAAGCTCATTTTCTGTAAGAAGAAAGTGTGTGTTGTGTGTTTGTATTTTATGAGATTGTGGTTATAATTTCATTTTTGGGTAAGGAAGAAGGATGTCAGTAGTAGTAATGTTTGGAGGACTAGAATTTTACATGATAAGCATTGATCTTTGTAGAAAAATACTCCTACAAAGTGGAAGAAATACCTAGCAAACCAAAAACAGGCATTAATTAAAATGTGCTTAGCTTTTAAATGTCCAAAAGGAATATGTGAGCTTTTGGAGTATATATGAATGAAAGCAGGGTCAGATGATGTTAAATTATTGAATCAGAAGACTCTCAAGTTGGTAATTAATTTATTTTGGGGATCTTACTTCCCTCTGTCTTTAAATTGAGAATGATAAAAACACTCATAGCAATCTGATGTTTAAATATTCTGCCTGAGAAAGAAGAATTAGTCATGTTCTGGGATCAGAGTAATGAATATAAAAAGCAAGGGAAATAAGGAAGCTCAGACTCTGAACATTTTCTTTATTTAAAGAACAGTAAAATCAAGTAGAAATTTCCCTAATTCTAAAAAGCATTGAATTATAAATAATAATGAAAGATAAGTCCACCATTTTATCTTATAATATCAAGTACTAAAACGAATTATTCACCATTTAAAACATATTTTTAAAAACATTAAAATTTTGGCTGTTTCAAAATATTTATTTGGGGGAAATACTTTTTTTTAATTTAAAGCAATATGGTGAAATTGAAGATTGTCAGATTGATGACTCTTCACTTCATGCAGTAATCACTTTCAAGACAAGAGCAGAAGCTGAAGCAGTAAGTATCGCAAATCTAATTTATTAGAAATTCAGATGTAAATGTCTTATAAATATTACTTTGTTTTAATATAAGTGAACTTTGAAAAAACTTACTAAATAGCAACTCTTTTTAGATAGAACATACAAAGTGGAGTTCTCAGCCACAAAGAATGTCCTAAGCAGTTGGGCAATTCTATATATAATTCTTGATGTATAATGTATTATAGTTACAAATTTAGTAAATTCTCAGTTCATTTTCTTGAGACAACAGTAGTTCTCTTTCTTTTTTCATAGGAGATAGAGTCAACCCACTTTCTGTTACCCATTTTTTCAGCAGGCCTAGAACAAGGTCTGGTTTGACAGAGTGAGTGGTGAAGAATAAGGAAAAGCTGAGTTATAACACGGTGGTAGTTCTTCTTAACTCTCCTTATTTGTTGTTTCCGAATTCCAGTAGGCTGAAATATAAAGAAGTGTTCTGAACTCAGCATACCATAGTTGGCCTCTACACCTTTTACCCAGGACATAATACATCACTCAGCTAAGAAGGACATGTTAGTATGGTTGTCTTACACTGTATCTCGTGTTTGTCTTTGCAAAGAATGACCAGAAGTATACGTAACCTCATTTTCACATTCATTTAAGATTAGAAAAAGAAAAATGGATGTGAAGTGCAGGCGATTTATAGAAACATTTTAGCCCTGTGTGTTCTTTTTTCAGATTTTAAATAAATAGATGTACCAGTTTACCCTTGGAAAAAAAAGTTTTTTAAGAGTTGCAAATATTTACTCTAATGAGAAGGAAGCATGGGATACTCCTCAGAAATTTTAAGTTGATTTTTATATAAATATGTTTTGAAGACCTACTAAACTGACTTAATCTCTTAGTGTAGTGAAAACTCTGGGCAAGCCCAATGATACATAGATTGCTGGGAGGCTTTTGGAGCATTAAAAACCAGTATATTATGATTCCAGTAAGTCTTAGAAAAGTGTTTTAGGGTTGGGGGTAAATAGTAGATAATTTTATAGAATAGGAATTTCTGGTTCTAAAGTTTTGTTCTTTTATATCAAGTTTTAAGTCATTTTTTACTTAAGGATCTCCTGCAAAAGTAAAAAGTAATTTATGATTGATGAGAGCTTAAAGTTTTTTAATTTTTATAAAGTGTATGTATATATGTTATTTGAAAAAATAGATCTTCAATCAATTTTCTCTCAAAGGTATTACTGAGTACAAGTTTAGAATAAGCTTTTAAATAAATCTTCAGTGATAATTTTCAAAGTAATGTTAGATAAGTAGTTTGTGTACCATCTCTTTATGTTATGTTTTATTTTCTAAGAGATAGTCGTTTAAAAACAATTGTAGTTGTTATTGTATAAATGCCTAAAATGTTACCAAGTTTGTGGATTTAGTAATAACTTTAAAATATATAGGCTACTTTTCCCTGCTTAAATAATTTTTGGAGGCTTTACTTTTTGTAAGACTTTCTTTTTAATAAGACCCTTTAACATATGCATTCTATTTTTGGCCTTGCTTTACCTGTTTAAATTTCTTTTTTTATGTGAAATAGGTGTTTTCTAAAATTCACAGAAATCAAATCAAAAGGCCAGGAATTGATATATAAAAAAAGACTAACATATTTAGTTACAGTAGAGTGTTATACATATATTTAGTCTCCTTGTATAAAGGATGAGAGTGTGTTATATATTTTATATATAAGAAAGACTAATACATAAAGAGGATTGGCATGGAATTATATGAAGATTGAGCAAGTGACAAAATAAGATCAAATTAGATACAAAAAGTTCAGGCAAATACCACTTTAGTTAGATTTATTTTAATAGGTTGAAAGAACAGTTACCACTGTTATAAGTTTTTGGAATTAAGTAAGTTATAGAAATTATTAAACACTTCCTGTCACTGAAAATTTTCTTAAAATTTTTTGACATTCAGTTTTTGTAATGAATAGAAAATTAATTGAGATTATCTTTCTAATGCAAATAAGATATAGGCTTACAGTTGCATTTTTCAAACTTTCCAGTTTCAGAGAATGTTAATTGAGGGTTAGGAGTTTCAAAACTACTGTTTTACATATGGGTGCTAGTTTTAATTTAATCAAAAAAGAATGCTTAAAAAGTACCCACAATATTGCCATGCACCATCACTGTCATAATATAAATGAAATTGTAATAACAAAATTGTAGAAAGATGAAAGGATAGGCCCTCAGGAGAAGAAAATTATCTACCTTTGCTATTGTTTATTTTCAGATAATGTATTATTCTTCTGAACCACTATCCTGGACAATTGAATTTCTCTTTAGTTTTTAATAATCTAGAAATAGTTTTTCATAGAGAAAGTATAAGAGTAAGATAATTGAGACATTCAAATATGACTGAAAGCAAAATTTCCCCAGGGAAGAGATTGAAGTATTTTGAAGACTAAAAAAATTAATATAACACCTGTTTTTCTGATCACTTACAATGTTGTAAACCAATGTTTTGGGTTTTTTTCCCCCCAAAGATTGATTTATTTATGCACACAGAACTGAGGTACAGGCCAGAGGGGGGGCAGTCAGAGGATTCACCAGAGACAGAGTGGAGAGCAGAATAGGCAAATCAATGAAATACACTGCTGCAGGAACAGTGGGCAGGTCAGGAGAGGTCTGCCACATTATATAGGTAACCTCCTGGGCCAGCGTTTAAACTCATGCTGAGGTGACTTTAGCTTCTTAGTGCTGTGCTTTAACCCGCTGTGCCACCAGGGAGGGCCCACCAATGTTACTTTAATAGAAAAATAAAAACATTTAGCTTTAGGATAAGATTTTTATGATATGACTCTGGCTACTTTATTTCTGTTTTACTATTTGACAATCACCATCTGAATATACTAAAAGTTGGATGAATACCAAAATGGGACAGCAAAAAGTAACCCCATGATTGGCTTCAACTTTTGCTTTTTTTACTTTGGATTTTTTATATTTTTATAAGAAACTAGTCCAATAGTCAGGTTCCTATACTGTATATACCAGATGAAACTCTGTAGTCTCAAATTTAAAGTTTTATATAGCTTTTTATATCAGAGGAAAGATACATTTTATTCACTTATGCTTCTGGAGAAGTTATGAGGATTTACTGACTGAAAATTTGTGAAAATACATAGAACAATGTCAGAGACCACATTAAGTTCTCTTAATGTTAGCTACTAGTAATATGGTGTTTTTATTTTCAGAATGAGAATTGACTTCTAAATCAGTGAAACTAGAAAAGTGGAGGCAAGATAGAGTAAATGATTTTGAAATTCATTTTTTTAGACCTGTTAGAATCTATAAAATTACGTTTATTGAAGATAGTACATCAGCAGCCATAAGTTAATGGGGCTAAGTAAATAATAAATTTTTAGTTAAGAACAATATGTGCTTGTGAATTCAAGAGAAATCAATAGCAGTTTTGGTGTGTATTTTTATTGATTTATTTAATAGTTACATACTACAGTAGCATGACTACCAGAGTTAGTAAGTGTGAAGCTTTTGAAAAAATGACTATATAGCTTAAACTCAGGAGTTAAAGTAATGGAAGTGATCCCCTGGAAGTTCTAAAAACTACATCTACATTTTTTAAAAAATTGTGGACCTTTAATGTAAACATTTTTATGAAATGTCAAGGAAAAAGTCAAAACTAGCATATTGATCATAGCCCCGAGGCATACAGGAGGGGGCAGGTGTGAGGAACGGGAGGGATGTACACAAAGGAATATGGTGATGGTTCACAGGTGGTATAGTGGCGGAAGAAATATGGGAACTATTATGATGTAAGAAAAAAATTTAATTAAAAAAAATTCAGCAAAAAGGCACTGATTGGCCCATGGTAGCCACTCAGTAAAAGTTTATAAATGAATGAATTTTAAAAAGTAAACATTTTTATAATGTATTTGTTATAGACAATAAATTTGCTTTTAGCCTTTTGTACATTAGTTTTATCATTATGGTTAATATAATGTAAGTTTTCAGTTTTAATGCTTTGACCTTAGGTCAGTTTTCTCAGCACTTATTTTAACAGAACACTATTTCCATAAAAGCTCCCTCACAAAGGATTCTTTTTGTTGGATAAGTTTATAAAAAGCTACACTTCGTATATTTCTTTTACAATCACAACCTAAATGATTTGAGAAATCAGGAGTAAATAAGCCTCAGTAATTTTGCATATATCAGCCCTTTTCAAATATCAGTAGTTTCCAGAACCACTTTCCATATAAGATAAGGAACCTGCCTGATAACTATCTTTTTTTTTTTTTTTTTTAAAGATTTATTTATTTATTCATACAGAACTGGGGTACAGGCCAGAGATGCGGAGGGTGAGAGGATTCACCAGAGACAGAGTGGGTGCAGAACAGGCAGATCGATGAAGTACACTGCTGAGGGGAGCAGTGGGCGGGTCAGGAGAGGTCTGCCACGCCATGTGGATCTCCTCCCAGGCAGGCAGGGATCGAACTCATGCGGAAGTGGCTTAAGCTTCTTATTGCTGCGCTTTAACCCACTGCGCCACCAGGGAGGGCCCCCCTGATAACTATCTTTTAATACCTTTTTCTACCTTCTTCATCTATCACATCATTTTTTTCTGTTGTATATATCCTTAGTTATCTTAGTTCCTAATTTACTGCAAAATTGAGCAACCATGTACATGAAAAAGTAGGTCAAGGGAAGGGGTGAACCTATGAATAAAATAGCTAAGTCTTATTTAAAGAGACTTTTTGTTTATATTTCATACCATAGAAATTAGAATTATACATCCTCATAGCTTGTCATCACACTACAGCAGTTAGTCATTTATGCCAATCTTATCTATTCTATTCTTCTATCTATCTTATCTGTCTCTATTACATCCACTGCAGCTTTCCCTGATCCTTATTTTGGATCGACCCCGTCACCATATCATTTCATCTGTAAACATTTCAGTGTGTCTTCAGTTTCAGAGCCTTAGAAAAATGTACATATTATCACACCTAATAAGTATTACCAGATTATCAGTCAGGGCTTGTATCGCCTCAATTTTCTTAGGAACTTTTAATTCACTTTGTGTAAGCACCCTGATATGGCTCACATTTGATTTAATAGTATCAGTGAACTCATAGATTGAAACATTTCATGGGTATTGATTCATTATTCTCAGTTATTGATTTATTATTCCATCTTTGGCAAGTTGCTAATATATAAATTTGATCCTTTTGACAGGGCCCCTAGCAGACTCTTGATAGTTTCTTTATTTTCTGGTATGAAAAGATATTCCAGATTTATCTTACACATTTTCTCCTCCAGACCAGCAATGACCATTTCTCTAAGAAACTCTGATCCTTTTTGCTGAGCAAAGGTGTTTAGAGGGCACAGCCTGAGTGCTCAATGCTACTAAGTATATTATTGTCACTAATCCTTTTGGTGGACAAAGCTAGATATGAGAAAAAACATACATTTATACATATATACATACACACACATATGCATGTATATGCACATTTGTACACACACAAAGAATATAAATTCAAAATTCCTACTGATATTTCTCATTTAATTCTAGATGATAAGGTTTTTCTCCAATTACACAGAGTGAAGTAGGTAGATAAATAGAAAAATTCAGAATACTGATGTTTGCATGTTAATTCTGTATTTTATGGTTTTTACTTAATCTCAAGGGTATTAGTGTCCTTTTCCAAGCAGAACACTCACTGACACCAAAATTATTATTTGCTTAATAAGTCTGAGAATAAAAGTATCATAGCATCAATTATATAATTGCTTCAAAAAGGCTTAATATTTTGAGTTTTTTCTTATTCTTATGGTATATTAGGTATGTATAACATATACTTAGAAAGTATCTGGAGCAGTGAGACACTTTTAATGAATATAAAAATTTTAAATTGGGAAGGCATTTTTAGATATAAACCCATCATTTAGTTTGATCTTATATATTGTGTAGTTTTGCTGTCTTTATATGGCAATAAGAAATCCCCATTTATCTAGATAAAGAATTGTGAATTAGCACGTTCTTTGTAATATTGAAATGTTTTAGTAAAGTAGGGATGGTATAACACAAAAGCTACTGAACTGACGGCACATGTTAATTTATTGAATGTATGTTGTGTTAAAGGTTGCTAACATCTGTAGCTGAGTGTTTTTACTATTATAAAAATAACTTTAAATTTTATTTTTTTAATTATTTTTTTTGGGGGGAGGGGAAATACATGTTCATTATATAAGAATTCCAAAAGTTGAAGAAAATTATCTCAACTGTATCCATAGTTAACCAAGTTCCTTGCCAGAGATTACAAATGTTTTTAGGTGTTTTTTGTTTGTTTGTTTGTTTGTTTATATTTCCAGCTAAGTAAAATCTATAAGAACACATTAGTAATTGTTTTACCTACTAAATGGTAGCAGTCATACAGTGTTCTTCATTTTGCCTTTTCCACATTAACAGTCTGCCTTGGTGATTATTTTTCATCAAGAACTGCATTACTCTTGTCATTGTTATATAGGTATTCCATTATATGGAAGTGCAAATGTAATCAGCCATACTGGTAGACTTGCACTTGTTTTTATTCTTCTGCTGTGTGTAGTGGTGAATATTCTTGATGCATATTTCTGTGAGTACATATGAGACTGTGGGATGTATGTTTAAAATTTTGCTATGTAGTTCTTAAGTTGGCCTCCAGACTGGTTGTACCGTACTTGCTTGCCCACAGGAGGTTTATGAAAGTGTCTTCTCTCCACAGTTGCCATAGTGTATATTTTGTGGTGTTTTTTACTGATTTTCTAGAATGAATTTCATGGGTATGTCAGACACAGTGAAGTGTTAGACAAATTTATCTTTGTAAAACAGCAACTTATTTTTATGATTGAAAGTAAAGTGTTTGTATACTTAAATGCTGTTTATTTCTATCAACTCTATTGTTTTGCTGAGTTGTCTTGTTCTATGAGTTTTTTTCCTTAATAAATTGTAGAAGCCATTTATATATACTTACATCTACTAGGAAATCAGCTTATAAATCATAAATATTTTTGCAGATTTTTATTTGCATAGTATTTTATCATTGTAATAATGAATTACCCAATTTTTTTCTGTAGTTTGAAAGTCTTACCAATCTGAGATTATAAACATTTCCCTTGTTTTTTTCTAATGCCTTAATTGTTTTTTTTTTTTAGATTAGACATTTACCTATTTTTAATTCATATGGCACTTATTTGGTATAAGAAGTAAAATAGGCAGCCTACTTGATTTCTGCAAGCTTAGATGGAATATCTTTAGTATTTAAAAGCCTCCCTACATATTTATTTGGGCTGATCTGGATTCTGTTCTCTCCATTGATGAGTTTCATTTTCATTTGCCTCTTCCTTCCTGTTTTAAAGTGATTTTATATCTTAGTAGTTTGTCAGGACTCTTCTTTAGATTCCCTCTCTTGCCCATTATTATTCATTTCAGAATATTCTGTTGATTCTGTTTATTTTTTAATATGTGATTTAAAATAAGCTTTCTGGTTCCAAAAAATGCTTAACAGTTTTGTGAAAATTAACATCTTAGTAGTACTAAGTTTTCTGGAGCTATCATTGTATTTGAGTTCTCCAATATTTTTTTAATCCTCTAGTAATGTTTTAAGGTTTTGTTTATATCGATAATGTATATTGCTTATTAGGTTTCCCCTGATAATTTCACTTCATTACTAACTTAAACAGTATCTTTCTCCCATTGTATTATTTCATGATTATATATAGAAAAACTATATGTTTTAAATTAAATATGTAACTGCCACTTACCAATTTATCAATTTTGTTTGCTTGGGTTTTTTAGGTATTCATTCAGTCATATCTCTAATTAATCCTTGCACCTCTTTTTTCTACATTGTATACACAGTGTTTTATGTTATTTTATACCTTTACTAAAATATTAAGTAACATTAGTATTTTAAGACATTATTTTCTTACTCATGAATTGTTACTGTTCTTAGCTTATGAAATGAATGAAAATGATCTATGAAAAAATACAGTATTTGTAGTATTACGATGTTGACATTTTAGGTAAGGTAGAATACAGATGATTCCTGTTTTATTAAAAGCTGTAGATTTTTAAAAAATTTTTCATTAGAAATGAATTTTATCTAGTGTTTGTAATTATATAGAATGATGAGTTTTTCCCCTCCACTTATTTATATTGTTTCCTAATGAACTAATCATTCATTTTGGTATGTCTCATTTTATTTGATAAATTGCTGAAGTCTGTTCTTTTTTAAAATGTTAATTAAATTAATTCTTTCAATTTTCAGAGGTAAGTTTGGTTTGTATATTTTGGGTGATAATATTTTCATCAAGTATTGTTCCCTTGTTTTACAACAAATAATTCAAAATTTTCTACTTTTCTTTGTACTTATTCTAGGGGTTAGGTCTCAGCACTGTCACAGCTACGGCCTGAATTCCCTCCCCAGGCAGGGAGCTAACCCACATATGGTGCAGCAGATCTCCTGTCCCTTGCCTGCTGTTCTTCTTAGCCCTGTATTTTAGCAAATCCGCCTGTTCTACTCCCCACTGTCTCTGGTGAATCCTCTCACCTCTGGTCTACACCCCAATTCTTCTAGGCAAACAAAAAAAGTAAAGTTTAATAGAATTCATGTGAAATTCAGGGTCTAATGATTTTTTAGATCATGTATCATTTTCAAATCTTTTCTATGGAATGGCTTGTTTAGGTGGTTTTTTTTAGCTTTTAGTGTGGTGCCTTGATTGATTTTTTTTTTTTTTAAGATTTATTTATTTGTGCATACTGAACTCGGGTACAGGCCAGAGGTGCAGGGGTGGTGCAAGGATTCATCAGAGACAGAGTGGGAGCAGAACAGGCTGACTGATGAAGTACACTGCTGAGGGGAGCAGTGGGCAGGTCATGAGAGCTCTGCCATGCCATGTGGATCACCTCCAGGGCAGGGGATTGAACTCACACTGAAGCGTCTGTGACTAGTTTGCAGTGCTGCTTCCTCACCTGTTGTGCCACCAGGGAGGGTCCCCTTGATAGATTTTTTTTTAAATAACCTTTTTCCTCTATATTATCAACTATAATTGTATTGTTATGAGAAAATTCAGTTTTATCTTATTCTTTATTTCCTCACTTTCCTTAATTTGTACGTTTTTACATTTAGCTCTACTTTACGACCACCTCCTTGTTGCTACAGTTAGTATCCTATGGAAATATATTCTTATTAAAATTGTACAGGTTTTTTCAAACTACCTTTTAATGAAATACTTGTTTAATTCTTGAGCATCTGCCACAGTACATTGTTAAGAAAATCACTGATCTAATCCTATTATTTCATTAGTATTAAGCCAATAAGATACTGGAGTTAGTTAAAATATTCCCAAGGTCCTAAGAGCAAACTGATGTAGATGACCAAGAATATCCTGAAAAAGATGAGGAATGATATTTAATTAATTAAGAAATAAAGAATTAAAAAATGTACTACTGATATAGAATAGATCATAAAACAAAAGATAATTCAGAAATTAATACACAGTGAATTACAAAGGGAATGTTTTATTTAAATCAGGGTATAAAACTTTATTCTTTAAATTGTGTTAGGACAACTGGCAGAGATACAGCTTATGTCTTTTTATATCATAAATTGAAGTTGGATAAAAGATTTTTCGTTTTTTTTTTTATATGTAAGACTAGTAAAAATAAGGGATTTCTGAAAGTAATCTTTGCGTGAAGAATGCTTTTAAAGGATACAATATCCAGGAGCCATAAAAATAAGTATTTCATTACATGAATATCAAAAAAAAACAAAACAAAACTTCATAGCACAAACAAAAACAAAAGAACTCCAATAGTCCCCTTCCCCTGCATTAAAAACATGCATCATAAAATGAGAATATGGTTAGCAAATGATACTTTTTCAAATATGACAATTCATTTAGAAATCAGTTTAAATAATGTAAAATACATGGTATAAATAGTCATTCAAGAAAAATAACAAATCTCTTGTTCTGTATATAGAATGGATCTATCAAAATTGGGTTAATATAAAAAGAAAGTTGTAAAAAGAGGGAAATATGTGTCCATATATATATGTATTTATGTAACTGTCTTAATATGTGCTTGGGAAATTGTTAGGCTGTTTGCCAAACTCTTCACAGAATATGGTTATCTGTTATGGATGGGATAGTCATGGAGTTTTTAAAAATATTATGTGATCTGAAGTTTTTGGATATTAAAAAAAAATGAGTGGCAGAACTTTTAAGAACTTGTAAATACTCGTTACAAGTTTCCTGAAATGCACCATCTGCGAAAGAATTTAATCAAAATTTCATAACCAAATACCCAGAAATTTCTTAAGCAAAATTAAATGTATACAGGTTTGAAAATGATCATATAAATAATTTAAATTTTAAGCTCTAAAAAGAGGTATCAGCCCAGTTTATAAATTTGAATTTATGTGGATGTATAGCTATCTACACAATTAATTGAGAAATTTTGCTAAGAAATGTCAATAATGATTTTTGTTCTTTTAAAAGCTGGGTAAAAAGTTTAATGTGTAAGTATTTTTCATGACACCGTTGTAATTTTTTAACAATACTTTTTATATTATAGTTAAATTTTCATAAATTGCTAGTTTCTGAACTTAAAGTATTTTTTTTTTTTAAGTTATATGACATTGTGATAAGGCCATGGACTTAAAACTCCTGAGAGTTTTTAATAGGCATGAAATCCTATAAATTTATGTGTGGGTTTAAAATTTATGTCTGGGGACTTTAATATTGCACGACTTCTAGTCAGATGTCATTGAACATGTAATTGTTTCTACATTTCACATTATGCTACACTTTGAAATTGTGCTGTAAATCTTTTGTGACTATGCATTATTTTGGTAAGTTGCTAACTGATTTATGTTAGTTCATGTTACTTTAATTTGAATGTACTATTTCTAAGCCAGCCACTTAATGTTAGCAAGTACTTAGATTCAACTATGTACTGCTTGTTTTAGCATAATCATTTCTAAAGACTTTGTAGAAATTACTTTAGATTTCAGTAGAAAAGCTGACCATTTTTTTCTTTATGGAGATACTTATGTTTTGTAATAGTGGCACATCATAGATTTGATGGTATTTGGGATCCTTTAATTTAGAAATATATACAATTTTATTATTTATTTTTAAGTGTTTCCTTGTTCATAGTTAACTATACTCTAAATTAACAAGAATTAAAATGCAATAAATTTAGGTTATTGATCCTAATGTAGACTGATTCAAAATTTACAGTTAGGTAGGTTTTTTTTACAGTTAGGTAGGTGCTTTGGAGTTGTCTGAATAGCGGTTATCATTGTATTGCAAGTGTGCAGACATAGCTCTTATAGCTAATTATGGCCAGTATTGAAATAGCTCTACTTATTTTTTTTCTTCTTAAAGGAATTTCCAATCACTAGGCTGATTCAGAAGTAAATATATATAAAATGTAAATTAGTCTATAATTATAAATAATAGGAACCTAAATAACCACATGCAAATGAATAGAAGGCTATCTTCACTTGCGTTTAGCAAATTTAAGTATCAAGTACTCTAACATTCACTTTTTTCTTCAGAAATAATTAATACTATATATTCAATATTCTTAATTGTTTTAGGCTGCAGTGCATGGAGCACGTTTCAAAGGACAGGATCTAAAACTGGCATGGAATAAACCAGTAACTAATGTTTCAGCTGTTGAAACAGAAGAAGTTGAACCTGATGAAGAGGAAGTATGTTTTTTTTTCCTTCCAGTTTGTTTTTACCCTATTTTTATATGAAATGTTTTTATATAAAATGTGATTTTTATGGCCATGATCTTAACATAAAATTTTTATTCCTGAGGCGTATTCTAGGCAGGGGATATCAGATAAATGCAGACAACTTTAAAATTTCTGTATTGAGAATTGTGGATTGCTAAGCCAAAAGAATATATGAAAATTGTGTGTGCACACACACACACACATTCAGTTTTCATTTACTCTTAGAAGATAATAATTATTCATTATAATTTTTATCCACAGGGAATCTTGCGATATTTTAAGTTTTAGAGTACGTATCCTACCAAATGGTTTTTAAGTTTCCTTTATTTTAATTCATATCATTTTAGTTCTTTAGAATGAATGCCTGTGTTTATATGGTAGAAATTCTGATAGGCACAAAATGAATAAGACACGGTCCCTATCATCAAGGAGCTTATAATCTGGAAAGGGGGTGGTGACAGACACATAAGAAACTAATTTTAATGAAAGGTAGACTGTAAGCTAAATAATAAAGATTTGAACAATATGCTGTGGAAAGCCAGAGGAAAGAATAATTATTTCTGTCCAGAAGATTCTTGAAGAAGGTGGTGACAGTGGAGTTGAACCCTAAGTAATACAAAAGCTTATCATGACCTAGAACTGGGCACTGAATATAGATGAAAATCATTTTAAGTAGGGGGTAGTTACGGAAAGGTGCTTTTCTTAAGTAATGCAGTTACTTAGTCTGATGACTAAGAAGTGTGGACATAAAGAACAATAGTGGGAGATACTTTGAAACTAAAAATTTGGTTTTGTTTAATTGTGAAGTAAACTGGGGGAAAAATTGAGGAAGTTAATACATTAAAGTAAGATGGGGGAATTTTACTAATTTTTATAATGGCACTTCATTTTGTTTGAAGAGCTTTTAAGTCTGTTATACATACCCATAGTCAAATGCAAGAATAAAATGTGTATTTTGAAACTCATGTACATGATTTGTCATTTTATATTTTAGATTATACCTTTGTCCTTCCATGAGTTTGAATTCAATGGGGAGAAAAGCAGGAGAGCTCCTGGTATTAGGTATTTTGAAAAGTTTGGAAAGTAGTCTAAGAAACTTCTGTGAAGGGAGTGGGGAAAAGAAAGGAATGTTATAAAAGAAGATATTTTACTATAGCAAGAGAGAAATACAAATCTTGATATTGGTTGATTTAGTGTCCAGGGTTAAAAAAGCTAAGTCAGAAGATTTATTGATATTTTCTTTAAAAATAGAAAAGGTTTGAGATGTGTTTCATAGGTATAGAAGATGGCACAATTTAATGAAGAGGCAGGAGGAATGGCACGCACAAAGGTGTGCTTTGATATTTCTTTAGTGCTTGTTGGAGACAAGCAATAGGAGACTATAGAGAAACCATTGAATGGATAAAGGTTGGCTTTCTCTATTTCTTGAATGTTCTAACCATAGAATACCTTTTGTATTCAACTCTGTTGAGAGAAATCAGTATTTTAAAGTATCACCTTTTTCTTTTTTTCTTTTTTTTTTGGGTAAATTCCTAAATGCATTTTAACCTAAAGTTTCAGGAAGAGTCTTTGGTGGATGACTCATTGCTTCAAGATGACGATGAAGAAGAAGAGGACAATGAATCTCGATCTTGGAGAAGATGATTTGACTGATCATTGATCTGCATATGCTAGAACTCTACCTGTGTTTCATTAGTATTATCTAATGTACTTTTACATATTTGTAAAAACAATTTTTGGTAAAATGTGATGAAGATGGATTTCAGAAATAGACAAAAGAGAAGAAAACTACCTTCTGATCCTGTATTTTGAAAGATTGATGTTTGAATTTTATTTCAGTAAACAATTGCTAAAGACATCACACTAGAAACATATGCAATGTTTTTATTACATACTTCTACTGAATATTACGGAATTCTTTGGGTTCTTTGTAATTTAAGGAATAGGTCTGAACACTTATGACCAATACTTGTTATAACTTAGAGAATTTTGTTTTACTCCAAATAAGGAATGAATTTGCATTTAAAATCTTAATGAATGTTTTCAAAAATGAATAGATAACATAGTACTCTAACTAAAGTCTCCCAAGTTATGTATTCATAATATTACATAGTAGTATGCTTAGGCTTTACTATGTATTAGCCTTTTGTTGGACTTGTGTATGTATTTTACCATGGGTTTTAATGATAATGGTGTATGACTGCTTTGCATATGAGTCCTTATGCATTCAGATGTTAAAAATAAAGTGGAATGGTCTCTCAAAAAAGAAAAGAAAAGAAAAAAAGCACTAACAAAAAGAAAATACAAGACATTGTTCCTTGATTTAAAAAAAAAAAAAAAGAAAAAAGAAAAAATATCAAAATAAATAGACCATTCCAGATGGTGATCTACCCTCCCCCCCATTATCACAAAAGGAGCTATAATCACTAACTTATTCTTAATAATGATGGTTTCTGGTACCTTTACAATAATGTGCAATCCAATGTTTAAAATTTATTCCACTTCAGTTTGGTTTGATCCTATAAATTTTCAACAGATGTCTTAAAATTTAAAAGCAGGCTCTGATTAGTTTGGAACCAGACTTCAAGTAGAGCTAACATTTGGTGAATAAGAAAACATCACATTACATTTTGGATGTATGAAAGAAAACTTGACCATTTGAAGATGTATGAATAAAGAAATGTACTATAGATACTACTTTAGGAAAACACTGTTTGGTAAGTGCTCCAGTCTGATATTTTAAGTGTGCATTTCAATATTTGAAAAAATCTTTAACACATTTGCAACAATATTGAATATTCAATTGTGATTTGTAGTGGATTTCTCTGGCAAATGAACATAATCATTGAAAGTTGATACTGCATTTTCTGGAAAATAAATATTCTTTATAGAATGCGGGGTAGAATATTCTATATTTACCTTTTGAAATTCATCATTTTGATTGCTAGTGTTTCTGCCCCTCCTAAGATTATAGTAATTATATTAAAGTTACATTAAAAAAAAACATTTCCCATACTGGGATCCTCACAATCACAGATTCAGTTCTACCACTGTAGTCTTCTGTCAGTGGAGTATTAGTGAATACTATTCTTCTTTCCCTTTTCCTCCCCACATTCAGGGTTAAAGTTGTATATATATATTTTCTTGACTTAATACTATTTGATAGGAATGTTTGGCTTGCAGTTGGTGCACATGTTTATATTTAATATTAAGATCAGGTTTCTTTTGTCAAAGTAGTGACTTGACTCAAGAACTTCTTTATTATACTTAGATATATATTTTTATGTAGTCTCTTACATGTTGACTATGTGCTATTCTGAATCATTAGGTAAGTTTGTTTTCTTTTCTTTTTAGTAGTCGTGAAAGGTGCCAAATTGGCAGAGGCTCACGTTTCTTCTCTTAACACCAAACAGGTATTATAAAGAAAGTAAATCTTTCAAAGGCCAGTTAAACCTCCATGCTGATTTTTGGCTTTAAAATTTGATTAGTAGATAGTAGCCTGATACTTTGAAATTATAAAATTCCCTATAATATAAATGAGATTATTTAAATCATAAATAGCTAATCACTTCTCCTCATCTCATAGTCTCTAGTAAACTAAACTAAAATTACTTTAAATTTTATTGCATTAGGAGAATCAGAAACACAAGTATGTTTTGATTTGGTCTCCAAGTGTGGGGATTAAATATTAGCATTCATTTAATTGATGATTATATTTTTGTTAATATAATTTTAATTCTAAATAGCACTTAGTATTTACTATTTATTTTAAAAAGCAATGAGTATTTAAAGCTGAAGATAGCCCTTTAAAGTAGTTGTTAGTTCCCATTTTACAGATAAGGAAACTTAGGCTAGTGGAGATGAAGTTGCTTGCCCAAAGTCACAAGCAGTAAGTGGAAGTACTAGTTTTAAATGCAGGCATTCTGATTTCAGTGCCATTTTTTTTGTAAACTGTACATTGGAACCTCTTTCCTAATTATTGATTGAGCATGAAATTGTGTTTCTGGTAAATGTGGTAGCTCATGCACAGACTTTGGAAACTTGATCATTAGCCAGTTCATATCTTTGCCATCCCCTTTAATACAGCACTTTGTTCATATCTCTGTTATAGTACTTATGTTGTAATACAATTTATCTGGTTTATATTTGTCTGTCTTCCCCAAATTACAAGCTCCTCTAGGAAGGGGACCATGTCTTATTCATCTTTTTTATCTCTAGTGATTATCACAAAGCCTGGCTCATAATGGGCACTCAGATATTTGTTGGATGAATTAGTGAATGAATGCATATTTGAATCTCCAATAATGGAGTGACAATTACCTCCCTTGTTAATTCTTATCAATTTAAAAAAAAAATCTCTCAAAGGTCTTAGTCACTGGGACCACTTTGCTAAACAATTGATACAGTTAAACAGTTACGTCACATCAATGGAGTTACCAATGCACACATTGTAGTCTTAACAGGATTTCTGTAACACTAGTAAGGCATTAATATTTTGGAATAATAAGTATCATGGTTAGTTCCAGGAGTAAAATAGCCATTTGGGTACTACCATACAAGAATAGGAATGCTGAGAGCCACCAATCTAGTCCATCCCACTAATTTTTCATATCTAAAGATGACGCAGTATAATGATCCCAACTCTGCTACTAGTTCTTTGGCTTTAGACAAGTCTACCCAGGGCTGTTTCCTTGTCTGTAAAATGAAAGGGGTTGGACTAGATGATCTTTTAAGGTCCCTTTCACATCTATAGCTTGCCTGATGACACATGAGTGTTTGATATAAAACAATATACCAATTCTCCCTATATTTTTTTTCCTATTAATGGAAACACCTTCGATTTTGGCAATTAATATATCATACAATATATCTGTACAGTTTTTTTTTAATATAGTGTCTCAAAATGCTTTCCTTTTCTGGTACAAATCCCACTGAGCCTATAAATAGAATGACTTCTGTATTCACTAGCACTTTTTCTAACTACCTATAACTTCCTTTTTTATTCTAAACTCAAAAAATGAGTTATTTTCTATTACGCCACCAGAAACTTGAGACATTCTTAATTTTTACAGTTATCCTAGTAATTTCCTTGCTTTAGTTATGGAATGAATTGACAGTTTAAAAAAAGGAGTACAATGTATTGATAGATAGCTACTTCATACAGGAAAAAGTTAGAAAAATTACCTATTAATTGATTTAAAAGATTGATTAGGATTACCTCAAGGGATGGTTGAGTTGTCATTTTACATACTTTTTTACTCAGCATTTTTTGTCTACTAAAATAGTGTTGTTTTAAATGCTATTGGATAATTGTAACAGATTTTAAAATTAATTTTAGTATTTAACAGATGTCCAAGCATCAAATGAAAACATGTTGCAGGAATTGGAGAGTACTTCATAGCTCTTATTTTACTGTAATGTAATAAAATGTAACAGCAAGTAGTTTACTGTAAAGAAAAAGCTTCATTGTTTTAAATGTAGACATTATGACTGATTTTAACGGTAGGAATTTTCTTATTAGAACTGTTCATGGGACTGTTTTTCCAGGTTTTCTTGGAATAGTAAACATTGGCTCTAAGGGTTACAAAAAGAGAGCAAAAAAAGTTACTTGTTTGATATATTGAAATTTCAATGAATATTTTAGAGTGTGATACAATCTATTAGTCTATACATTTTTTCTCCTTACATTTATTATGAGCTAACTATAGAACCAGAATTTATTTAAATATTGGTAAGCATTTTTTATTCACTTAGAAAAGCCTATTAGTCTTTTAAAACAAAAATGTCCTGTGCATGAGATTCTGGCTTTTTGTTAGTTCACTTTTTGATATATCTCAGTGTTTTTCTTGTTCTTCTAAAACCTTATCAATTAAAACGGAAATTTAGGATTAAATCATCAGAGTGCAATATCTGTAAGGCAGAAAGGAAATTTCCTTTTCCCAGATCTCAGGAACTACCTTGTTCTTACTAACTTCTTGAACTGGCTAGTTGCTCTAAGGTATGTATACATGCTCTTAGAGAGGAATAGTTTTGTCTTTTTTCTCACTGATTGGTATATACCTATCAGATGTTTATATGTATAATCTTCAAAAATAGCTATTTGAAAGTCTTAGGGGAGAGAGAGATCTTGGTGAATATGGGTATCATTCTCAGTAATTTCTAATGAAAACATCATACTCTCTTGATAGAAAAAATTCCTAATGTGACATAACATTTTTGCAATTTATCAGTTTTGTGTATTCACTAATTAATGTAATTGAAAGAATATTTTATTTGACTTTTTTTTTGGTGTCAACTTTATGTATTTGCTGCTTCCCAATTCTGTCCTTGCTTCCTCATTTTTTATTTTATTCTACCACTCATCTGTCTCATTTTGGTGAATTCCTTATTTATTTTTGTTGTTGATCATTGTGCTTAGGACAGAGTTTGTCATAATCGTATGATTAAAGAAGGAAATGATTACCATATGGGGTTTAAACAAATTAGATATACCTTGCAATTACTATGAAATCTTTGGGGAACTTAAAAAATGATTCTCATTTTTGGAAGTTGTTCATGATTTCTTAAAATTACCTTTGCACACCTGTATATAAAATTTATCATATAGGCAATTACTACATTTCCTAACCCCCCAAAAAAAAAAGTTTTAAGGAAGCACGATGTAGAGAGGTCCTGCAAATTACTTAACCCAAAGTCGATCCTTTGTATGATTTGTCTGCAACTTTGATTTTGATTACTTTCTCAAATAGAAGCTTTTTTAATATTTAGAAAAAAATGAAGGTTAGTTTATATTGTGATTCAATTCAAATTTTAGATTTATTTGCAATTTCAGAGGAATTTTTTAATAGTCTTCTCTTTTTCCAGGAGAGAGAGCTCATCATTGCCTGAATTTAGCTTTGTGACTACAAAAGCAAGACCTGTTCCTGTCTGGAGACGACTGTTATAATATCATCCTGTCATCTTATGTGTGCCCTTTATCAATTTGAATATATGTTTACATGTACTATAATTAGCATTTTGTCTTTACAGTTCTCTTACGGTACATCTGAGTCCAGAAATATATATATGAGTGTGTCCTTTGTCTGACTTTATTCTTAAATGTTTTCCACCTTTATAGCCCTTTATTTTTTAAACACCATAAGAAGGGAAAAATATCTCTTGGTCTCCTAATATGAAGTAAACTCATTTTCAGCCTAGTGAGAATTGTGCCCAGGAAGTCTATGAAGCCATGATGCTGCATTCCTAGCATGAGTTTAGAATGAAGCAAATGATTAAAAAGTTAAGCATGGGTTTGGTTTTAATTTCTTGTGTTCTAGGATACACATATGGGGTTAGGATAAAAATAATTTTGAACAGATGATAAAATACTTCTCTGTACACAATTATAACTTCCCTTTTTCTTCTAAATATATTTACTGAAATTGTTGCCAAGACCACTTACCCAAATATTTTTTAACTTTTAGTTCTTCAAAACCAACAGTGTCACCTTTCCTCTCATACAGTGATCTCCAGATTACAAGACCTTGAGAAATATCTATTAAATGGCTGATACAGTTTTTCCATATTTTCCTCACTTGCAATCAAGACTTCAAAGACAATCTTAAAAACAAAGGGAAATAGTGTTGGTGTCCAACATTGTTATAGACTATAGTTTTCCTATCTTAAAAGGTGTGTATCTACATTATTTATGAGCAATGTGGCTTAGAATTATTTATAAAGAAGATGATTGAGTCTTATCCTAAATATTCATCTGAAATGCTATTTTTTATAAGGAACACCCAAAAATATATATAAAAGAGCTACAAATGTTGAGTATTCACACACTCATGAGTTTTCTGTGTGAAAGTAGAAGTTAAACTCTGTATAAAGGCTTTTACAAAAGTCCACATTATACTTCTGTTCACCCTTGTGACTTTTTGAGGGGGGTTGGGGGTGTTGTTTGTGTGTTCGGAAGGGTTCTATCCATGCTTACACTTTCACTACTTTGGCACAAAGTTGACTATTCTGCAAATAATTTTATCCTGAGTACACTTTGTCTTCATGAAAAATAAAAATAAATACTTTAGTCATAACGTAGATTATCTGTTTTGATCCACATTAGTTAGAGATAACATGGTGGTTATGCTTGGGTTAAAGGCACAGTACATATTTTGGAAGTTCTAATATAATTATGACATAATTAGATTTTTTATTATACCTCACGCTTGCAAACTAGCAGTTAGCCACAGCGAGTTAATAGATATTTTCCAGATTACTATAGTATTTTTTTCTTTTTGAGAAAAGATTCTATATCCATGAAACAGTAATTTACCAATTAAGTTAAGCCCAGAGAACATTTCTTGAAGAGTCCATACTTGCTGTTAATATTTTAATTGGGTAATGAATGTGAATCACATACTACCACCCCTTAATTTATATATATTTTTATATATTGCCATCCTTCCTCCCCCCCCCCGCCTTTAAATTAAAAAACAAAGGTGAATATGCCATTGGGAATCACAAGTCAAGATGATTTGATTCTCATTAAGATCATTGCACTTTGTGAAAATTTCTGTGAGATCTGGTAGGTGAGTTACACATTCATGTTGATAATTAAAGATAACGTATTTTCATTATTTGATTTTCCTTAATAGGATTCTCATGGAAGCTATATGTAGATAATTGTACAGAATCACTTGTGTAACTGAATGAAGCAGTTTACCTCTGCATGATTGCATTATGGAAGCATTTTATATATCTTTATATTTTTCAATATATTTAGATTTTACAATGCACTAGTCATGCTATATTTGCTTTATTTTGTTTTTCTTTGAACAGAGTTTATAAATATCCTCAAAACACAGATCAATGGAATATTTTTGGTCTTGTTTACAAGATTAAAGTGATGCAGCCCCTCAAGTGTCTTAGGAAAAAGTCATTGGTGCTATATAAAACCTTTCAATATCACTTTTTAAACTGTTATCTAGACTTTGCTAGGCTTTAATCTATGGTTGCTTGTGACTTAGTCTATATAGCAGCTTAGTTATAAAAGTGGTCTGTGGTGAGTCAGGTAAAGATCCCAGCCCCTTAGAAAAATCCCATGATTTCATGGTATGAGTCAGAATAACTATACATACTTCTTTGTGCCCAGCTTCCTAAAAAGAAAATATTTTCTTCAGTTTGTCATTTGCTCTTTTAATAAGAGGAATGGTGTTAATCTGGCTAGAGTTTAAAAAAGATGCAGTTAGCATGGCTTAGTTTTCCCATATTTTAAATGAACTTTTCTCATCCTAAAATATGTGATCGATCTGCTTTAAATCCTCACCTGTCTTACTCAATTGGCAGGTAATTAAGATATTTACAGACCATTTGATGAACTGTAAAGATGTATTATTTACGTTGTACATGCTTTGTATTGATGTGTAGGTTTTTGCATCTACAAGACTTCATTCCAGCACCTTAGTGAATGTTCTTAAGGTACAATTTTTACGTATCAGCAACGCATTCGTAGATGTTTACTTTGGATTCCTGATCTTGCTTGGGGTGTGACAATACTTACGTTATCTGGCACAAGATTTCCCTTAAGTGTTTTAGTTTAACTCGGTTTTTGTGGGTTTTTGAACCTAAAAACACCAAAGGAGTCATTTCTTGTCTGGAGGCTGGATTGTTCCAGTTTTTAATACCTGTGTCCATAAAGTATCCCATTTCATGAATGTGTGTTGGCATGGGAAAAAAAAACTTCCCTGCTCTTTGAGTGGAGCAAAAGTAATTGGTTAAGCTGTAGCAGCTTTTTTGTTTGTTTATTTCTATAAGTGATAAAACTTGAACTGAAAAAGGTAAAACTTGAACTAGAAAACTACTCTTGTATGTTTAGAATGTTTATAGTATTACATGTTTTGGGGGTTGTCAACATTTTTATTTATAGTTGAATTATGTTTTTGTTAAATACCCATAATGTTTATTATTTTTATATTTTGAAAAAATTTTAAATAAAATAGTCTTACTAAAAACAGTTGTTAACTTTTTAAGATTGTGCTGCACCTTGCATTAATTATATTAATGTAGACTAGAAAGAAAAATTTGTAGCCTGCAGGCATTGTACAGTTGAAAATTTTGATAATATTTCTAAAAAGAAATGTCTCCGTGTTCCTGTCCCCCATTTTGCTTCCCAGCTTTGACACTTTCAGTTCTAAGTTACCTCTGGTACATACGTGACTTTCATGTATTGGCCTAGTGACACCTTTACCAAATTCTCTTTACCCTTTCCCTAATTACTGCCTCATTACTACTGGGGATTTTCTCATTCCATTTTGGAACTAAAAAGTTAGGCATTATCATGATTGATAAGTATAAAAATATTACAACTTCAAAGAAGTAATGAAGCAGAATAATTCTGAAGTAAAATTGGATGTGCAGTGCTTGTACTGTCATGTTCCTCCATATTTTCCATTTTTACCAGAACAGTATTGATCTACTTTGCCCTGCATTTCTAGCATTCAGCATATTCATTTCATATTTAATTTTTTTGAATATGATGCAGTATTTCACTTTTTATTGACACTGTCTTCTATATTATAAGTAAGTTTGGTAGTAACTTTTCTTCCACTTACCACACTGCTTGTATGAGGAAATACATTCTTATTTCAAAAGTAAGTTGAAGATTGAAATCTGGTTAAAGGAATCTGGTGAAATAGAAGGTATTGGCTAATAATGGCATGCTTGGTAAAGCTCTTAAAAAACACACATGGGCGACATTTGCAGATTGAGTATGTTCTTACATTCACTTAACCTGAAAAGAGTCTTGCATAAAGTTCGAATGTCCAAAAAAGACAACTCTTAAAAAAATCCTTAAGAATCACATATATCTAGCTAATACTATTGTAGAAAAATTTAATAAGAGACCAAAAGGAAAGTAGAAAACTTGTCACGTAGAAGTATTCGACAGACATTTAAATATGGGTTTCTGTAATATATACTGTTTTGTAGTATTCTCATATATAATAATGGTGGTGATGATGGTGCATTGGTGAACTGGTGGGAATTCTATGGGGACTACAGCTGAGGAAAAGAGATATTGTAAAAATAATAATAATAAAGCTAATACACAGAATAAAGAATTCAGACCCACACAAATGTGCCTAAGTGATTTTTGACAAGGTGCAAAATGCAATTGAGTGAGACATTTTGAATTTGCACATTGACTTTAAAAGCCTTTCAATTGAAGAAAAATAGCCTTTTCAACAAATAATCCTGAACAATTGGAATTATAATAAAACCATCTAATTATCACACCTAAACAATTAATATGAAAAATGGAACTGAAATGTAAGGTTATAAAACTTACAAGGAAAAAATGAGAAAATCTGGGCTCTAAGTATAAAGTACCGAGATTTGAACCATAAAAACAAAAATTGGACTTTATCAAAACTTAAAATGTGGTCTTTGAAAGGAACTGTTAAAATGTTAAGATCAACTGCAGATTTGGGAGAAGGTATTTGCAAACCACAGATCTAGCATGTCAGTACAAAGATACCTGCAATATATAATTCAAAGCCCGACAGTAAATAAAAATTAGAACATAGATGATACTAGGTCACTTGTAAGCAAATAAAAACTCAGTGTTCTTTGTCATTAAGGAAATGGAAATCAAAGATATCACTGAGTACATATAAGAAATGCCCAAATAAAGCCACTGACACTGCTAGTCTGATAAGGATGCAGAGAAACAATCACTCATACTTCCGGTGGGAATGTAAAATTGTATAGCCACATTGGTAAACAGGTAATTTCTTAACTATAGGTAAACATGAAACTACCATATGTGTAAAAAGTTATACTCCTGGGGATATAATTGTCAGGTGTATGGTTAAGTGGCACATCATGAAATACCATGAGGTTGTTAAGTAGAAACTATTGATAAATAGTATTTCACAATCTGGATGAATCTTCAGAGATGATGCTGAATGAAAAATGTCAACTCCAGGAAGCTACTATGTGAGCCTTTATTTAAATCACAACATTGTTAAAACAGAGAAACAGGACAGCAGTTGCCAGAGCTTGTGGAGATGGGGATGAAGGGAATAGGTGTGATTGTAAAAGGTGAGGAAAATGAAGTCAAGGTGTTTCTTGACTGGATCGATGTCAGTATGCTGGGTGTGATACTGTAAAATGGTTTTGCAAAGTAGCACCACTGGGGGAAATCTGGTAAAGGGGATATCGGGTTTTATTAATCTCTTACAGCTGCATGTAAATTTAAAATAATCTCAGCTTAAAAAAGAGGCAAGTGGCCCTCCCTGGTGGGGCAGCACTGAGAAAGAAGCTAAAGCCGCTTCCGCATGAGTTCGATTGCCGCCTGCCCCGGAGGTGACCACATGGCGTGGCAGACCTCTCCTGACCCGCCCGCTGCTCCCCTCAGCAGTGTACTTCGTCGATCTGCCTGTTCTGCTCCCCACGCTGTCTCTGGTGAAGCCTCTCGCCGCCCCTGAGTCTCTGGCCTGTACCCCAGCTCTGTATGCACAAATAAATCTTTAAAAAAAAAAAAAAAACATTTAACAAGTTCCATCTCAGAGTACAAGCTGGGGAAATGTGTTGGAAGGTTATGTGCTCCCTCTAAGAATGAGGTTTTGAGAGGGAAGAATTTGAAGTATATGAAAGGAAAATATTTTGTATGCTTGTACATTAATGGAGATACTGCAGAATTATTTCTCCACTGATTACATGGCAACCAGTGTCAGTAAATGAAGTAGTCCTACACATGTTCACTCTTGGGTTCCTCTCAAATATTGCTCACTGAAATGGAGTTCATGCTGAAAAATGGCGAAGTTCACCTACCTGTGTAAAGGTGGGTAAGGATTAAAGAAAGCAATTGATGTTTTCCTTGCTCTTTCTGCCCTTTGCCGTAATTCAGGAGGCTTGAACTCATCCCAAAGGGGAAACACACATGGAATAAAACAAAATTATAAATTAAATGCTGTGAAGTAAATGAACAGTTTTATGGGAGTATAAAGCAAATGAACATGACCTATGATGGCAGGAAAGGTTTCCCATGAAAGGTGATCCTTCCGTTGGGACCTGAGAGTTGAGCAGCAAAATACTCTCTTTGGTGGGTGTGGGGCCGGGGAGACGGGCAGCTACATTTTTGGCAGAAAAAACAATTTTGTACAAAAATAAGAGACCAAATATGGTACATTTGAAAACATACAGTGTGACTGCAATCAATTTGAGAATTATCTAGTACAGAAGTCTTAATCTTTGGGTAAGGCTGCAATTCCTGAAAAATCAATGATAGAGTGAGAAGTTCTGCATTTAATCCTGGTAATGCAGACATTCTGCAAAGGGGAACAAGAGGTATCACAATGACAGGATGAAAGCTAGGAACAGATGTATAAATAGAGGCCAAAGTGGAAAAAAAAAACTTTCAGGAAAACAGGAAAGATAAATGATGTCAAATATTGCAAGGTAAAGTAAGATAAAAGGTGAAAACTATACATTGGACTTAGGATAAGGAAATCACTGAGGACTCTGGATGTCTGGGGTGTTTTCTTAAATTCTCCCCCCCCCCTTTATTTATTTTGCAGTGATAGGTTGGGGGTGCCAAAATGGTGTAGATTGAGGTGTAAAAGGAAGATAAAACTATGGAGATCATGTGTGGGTAGGTTTCTGAGAAGATGTTTAAGTGTAGAAGAATAAGTTAGTTTGCAATGCAGGTAGGAGGCCGGAGAAGTCAGAGTCCATAAAGGGAGATCGGACATTTAAATGTGTTTAAATCTCTACAGAAAGGGATTCTAATTAGAAGGTAGAATGGACAGCAATGACAATATAAGATACCAGAAAAGGTGGGGAGGGAAAAGAGCCAAGCACAACTAACTGAAAGCATTGCCCTTAATAATAGTAGAGATAAGTCCTCCATTGTAACCTGAGATAAAGACAGAAAGAAATCATATATATTTTTTCCTTATACCATTGAGTCCTTATAGTTCTGACACCATGTCACCAGAGAACCATCACCATCTTCCCTTTTGTTGGTCCCTCTCTGTTCTGCCCACTCCTTCCCGCCCCCCCAACCCTCCTTTGCTGTTGCATCAACTCTATGGTCAGCTTGCTAGCTTTGAATTTTTCTTGACATTTTGTTTATAGGTTTGGTCATAGTTCCCTTCAGAAGACTGCAATTTTCTTTGTGAATACTAGGAATATCATTTGCTATATATCCCTACCTATTTAACTACTGAATTTCACCCCCCTTCTACCATCTTTTCCAGTCAAACTCGAGAATTTCCTAAATATCTAGTCTTAATGTGAGTATATTTACAGACTGAAGGGAGAGTAGAGGGAAGATTAAGAATGTAAGGAAATATGTTTATAATTGACAGGTATTTCAGGGTGCTCTGGGAGAAGGGGTGGCAGAGGAAAAGTTGGTGAACAGTGTGGAGAGAAAGCTCGAATATGGTGGCCAAGACCTCATCATTTAAAGAATTGTCAAGTGTGATATATCAGACAGAAAAGCAAGGAACTAACAAATTCTGTGTTTTAATACAGAAGTTTTGATAGAAAGTCCTTTTGTTCACATCTGGGGCAGATACCAGGTGCTGGAGTAGGCTGATGTTCACTTGTAACCAACCCCCAAAATCTTAACACAACTGAGATAGTGTAACTGTCCACAGCAAAAGTCAAGTGCTTGCTCACAACAAGGACCCAAAATGTTTGTAAAAAAAAAAAATGGATTAGGCCACCCTGGATTTTTCTGGAGAATGAGAAAAGGGAAATCAAGAATAATAAAAGTTATGAGTTATTGAGGCAAGGGAAAATTCTAAGAAAGATGTAATAGACTAGCAGCAGAATAAAAACACTCAGAGTGAACAAAGAATGTGTTTATCTGTGTTGTGCTTGGAGTAAAGGACAGAAAAAGTTCTTTTTCTCATCCTGAAATACTAGTTTCTTTCAAGACCTATCTCTTGATGCCTGGGATAATGAGCATCATCTCAGGGCAAGAGTTAGTACTTTTGGTCCTGTCACTACTTTCTAAAAACTAGTACTGTATGTTGCTGAAGATAAAGTAGATGAAATACCTGGCTTCAGAAATTGTGGGGCCTTAAGCAAATAACAGAATATAAATCTCAGGTCTTCATATATTAGATGGAGCTAAAAATAACCTTTCTCATTGAGTTTGGTTAGAAAATTTTGTAGATTAAGAATATACTGATGACAGTAATGATTCAAATGGCTTTATTATTTGAAGACTAAGGGAATGGAAAATATCTCCTAAGAGTTTCATGTCCTGGGGAAAAGGCAGGATCCAGAGAGTTACAATGAAAAATTATAGTTCCACCATCCACTCCTAGCATCTCATTTAGGAAGGTGTATCAGATTTAGCCTCAGAACTTGCCTGGGTTAGATGTAGGAAGGTCTTAGCACTCTCCCTTCTCTCTTCCATTTGCTTTTAATATATTCTGGAACCCTAACCTGAACAACTATGGAATCTATAGAATAGTGATAGTTGAGCTTTTTGTGTTACAAGAACTCAGGTTGCTTAAATATCTCATATGACCTGTACATCTTGGAGGGAAACTGACTTGATATGACTGGTATAAAATTTGTATGTATCGCTGGGAATTCTGAAATCATTGAAGTTGGAAGCCATCAGTCTGTGTTAACTCTGCCTCAGTATCTTAACCTACTTCATTCTGCTCTATTTCTCTATTAGTTGGAAAATCTCTGTATCCCCTAGTATTAATTTGGGGAGGGGGTTTTCAAATGGGCTAATTGTGTAGTGTTGCTCCGTATTTATCAGTTATGGCAGAGAGAGAGAGAGAAACATCTGAAAATCCAATAGTCCTTTATTCTCTTGAATATCTGCCAGGTTGACTGTGCTTGAATTAATCTAGAACTGGACTCCGCTGGAAGTTTTGTTTCAGGTTTGAGTTGTATTATGTTCATTTTAGGAATCAGGCTGAAGGGGACGTGAATACAGAATTCTAAAACAGAAAGATATGAAGAATTATAAGCAATGACTCAACCTTTGTGCCAGACAAATAAACTTATATTTGCCCACTCTCATCTAACCCTTCACTGAATGAACACAAGGCCACTGAGTAGAGCAGCCCCACGTGAAAAGGCCAATGGATAAAAGTCATATATTTAATGTGAAGTGCCAGGAAAGGTGTAAAGGGTAAGAAGTAAGAATAGCATTCCTTGCTCACAAAATTTCATTGTGATAATTTGTTTCAAAAAGAGAAAGGTCAGTGAATTCCATTTTCAGGTACATTTCTTGAAGACATGTTATTATTTAAAAGGAATGAAGTTATGGACCTCCAAAAAGTTGAATCTTACACTATTAATTACAGGCAATCTGAGCTTTTGATGATTCCAGTGTGCACATAGCACCCGCCCTCAAACACTGTGATTCAAATTCATTTACCAGAGTATATGAACTATGATTCATTGTATAAAGTACAAACTTCACTGGTCAGATCTTCAGTTCACAAATCCCAATGTAAGTCAGAGCTGTGTGCCCTGACCAGTGAGCATTGCTTCTTTCTAAATCTGTGCAAGTTTATTCAGTTCAGGCACATACAACAAAATAGTAAGTTGTATTGCTTTCTTGTCTTCCAGTGATAAAAATTATGTAACATTTTATACAAATGGATATTAGTTACAAGTTCTTAAAAATGATGTCGTTGTTGCTCTCTCAAGAGCATACACTAGAACAAAAGGTTGTCATGGAAGAGGTCAACTGGTACTTGAAATTCTGTTTTTTAAAGATTTATTTATTCATACAAGAATTGGGGTACAGCTCAGAGGTGTTTTGGGGGTGGCGAGAGGATTCACCAGAGACAGAGTGGGGAGCAGAACAGGCAGGTAACTGAAATGCACTGCTGAGGGGAGCAGCAGAAACAGGAGAGGTCTGCTGCACCACGTGGGTCACTCCCTGGCTGGAGATGGAACTCATGCTGCAGTTGCTGTGGACAGCCTCATAGTGCTGTGCCACCAGAGAGGACCCCGGTGCTTGAACTTCGAAGACTTATATAAAGTTGATTGCCAAGTAATAAGATGCTGGAAGTTTGCACACAAAAGCTACCACTGGGAACATATTTTCTCCTTTCTTCCCCCTGGAGGCCCCCCCAATAGTAGCTCCCGTTGAAACCATAACTGGAAGCCAGTTGTCAAGTTTGGAAAATATAACTTGCAGACACCCAGATATGACGCTGTGTGTTTTGGATCTAGGTAGAATGGAGTCTGAAAAGCAGTAGGGAAATAATTTCAATAACTGCTATCACCATTTCTCCCAGGGATCGTCAGGGAAAAAGGATTGGTAATGCTTTGCTTTGATACCCTAAGTCTCTGAAGATGCAAATCTTCAGGGCCCCTGTTACCAGTCTGCTATACTTGTGTATGCCCTGCATTGAGTAAATAGATACGTGTTGCCCAAACAACAATCAGAGGTCAGTTACACCTATTCCTTTCTTGGTCCACAAAAATCAGACATTTTTCCCCCCAAAGGCTATCAATGCTATGTGCTAATGGTTTATTTCATTTCTTATCCTCAAATGACTAACCTTTGTGTGATTCTATATCCAAGAAACTTTGCTTGCCTTCTTTTATCTATTCTTAGCATGTAGAGGTGTTTTTGTTTTTTCTTTCTCTTTATTCCTTTTCTTATTTGCCTCTCTATTTCTGATAATGAGGTATCCTGGGTGTTGATTCTTTGAGAGAGTTTACAGTTTGCTGTTCAAAGAAAAAGAGGCTAAAAGAATTTGAGATTTTAATTTATTTCAGCTTTCAGTATTTCTTTCTTATACCCCTGCTGGTCCACTGGGAGGAGATAAAACCATCCTTTGGAGAATTGTAAGTTTATGCTCTGGGAAACAAACCAGTGACTTGCACTTGTTTTCTTTTAGTGTGATAAATATAGACACCTATAGTGTTTGAGCAGGCTAAAAAATACGTTAAGACATTTCTGAGATCCTTCCTGACACCCATGTATACTGGTGGCAATGAAATCTGAAGGAAAAACAGTAATTTGGCTGCACTGAGAAAGTTGATAGAAATTACTACCTCAGCAAAAAAAAAGGCACACAATTGACAGAATAATATAGATTAGTCCTGCTTATAGTCTAACTTCTATGACTTTTTTTCAATGTATAGTTGATGTCTTAGGAAATTCTAAGAAAGATTAACAAGCAATTAAAGCGACCAGTCTTTTTTTTTTTTTCCCATTGTATTTGTGTGTGTGTTTTACCTACTGTGGCAAACATTTAGAGGTATTTCATGTTTGTTTTAAAAAAAAAGTTTGTATATTTTCCCCAGAATTTTGGGCCACTCTACACTTAGCTTTTGGAACAGTGCGCCTCCATAGTTTAAGGGAAGACTGATTTGGTAGGCAAACACCGATGAAGTTTTTGTGAAACATCGCTCAGAAGTAGTAAGTGAAGTTTCTGAAATACTACATATATGTAATAAGTAGCATAATATATAATACATACATACATATACGAATTTTATCTGTTCTCTGAAAGTAGAATGTTCCTATTGGAACTTTCAGAAGAGTGGGATAAAATGGATTGCCATTAGTTTATATGGAAAAAAGTTTGAACATTTCCAGGTTCAAAACAGAAACTACCAAATCTTATCAAATAACAACAAAAAAAATAAAACAAAACAAACATATAGTAAAAGCAGGAGGGATGTGATGAAATCATAGCCTATATAAGGGAGTGAGGGAAGGGGCTCGCAGCTCACAGTGCTGACCCCCGCTGGGCCAGCTGATACTCAGTGGACGCTGAGTTTCTGCTTTGCTTTTTGCCACAAGAGCAAAAATCTGGATTTCTTTTCGTTAGTGGAAACAGTTTTTCATACAAGTGAAGTAGCATAACTAGAACTTTTGAAAAGCAGGATATCTATATGCATTAAATGAACAAAACTAGTATCTTCCATGACATGTTTGTCCCAGCTATAGAAATAAGAAGCATACTGCGGTGAAATTAACTTTTAGGGGAGGGTATTCTATTGAGGTTCTACCACTAGTCAGTTCTGTGACCTAGTCAAAGCCACTTAACCTCTCTGGATCTCACCTTGTTTATATGTAATAGAGAGAAGGAGCTAGATCAGGAATGATTGGCAACTTTCATCTTGACCACCAACACTAGAAAGCAGCATGTTAAGTGCTGAGTTTAGGACTTTAGGCTAAGTCTGGGCTTAAGAAGATTGTCATGAGCTACTAATGATTTCTCCTATGGGTGCAGAGGGGAGAGTGAACCACCAGTGTCATATATTAACAGTTTCCTTAGACCAGAGTACCTCCAAGGTCACTGTGCTATGATCTGTAATTCAAGTTATTTATAATTTAAATTTATAAACAAAACAAACTTTGAGGTTCCCAATGTAAGTATAGATTTTGCAAAAATATACTTTCTGTCTAGAAGTAGGAATAAGGAAGTTGCCATTAGAATTTGGGGGGAAGAGTTTTAAAGTGATGTAAATTTATCTTTCTTTATTCTTTTATTTCTTCATGAAATATTTATGAAAGTACCAACTTTAAAATTGACACAGTGCTAGGTGTTGGAATATTTACTGACTTGAAATGGGGGATAGAAAGATGAATAGGCTCAGCCCTGGCTTTCTTGAAGTTCATGGCCCAGTGGGGAAGGCGACATCCTAGCAGGTTATTACAATGTGTGTTAAATGTGATAATGGCCATGTGAAACTCAAAGCCTGAGATGACTAGCATTGTCTCAAGGAGCTGCTGCAGGGTCCACAGAGGAGTCAGCACCTGAGCTGAGTATTAAAGGCTGAATAAACCTTTGTGTGGTGGAAAAGTGTTTAGGTATTTTGGCATTACTGAAAAAGCATTTCTCCGCACAAATTACATATATATATGTGTATATATATATATATATAGTTGTTGTTGTTGTTAAAGTGGAACTCAGAAAGCTGAAGGCTAGTTAGTAAAGGTTATTCTAATGTTTCTTTAAGAAACCATGGTCAAGCCTTCCCTGATGGCACAACCGGTTAAAGCGGAACATTATGAAGCTCTCCTCAGCCACTGCAGAACTGGTTGCTCTCCACCCAGGGAGCTGACCCACAAGGCGCAGCAGAACTCTCCTGTCTCACCTGTTGCTCTCCTCAGCAGTGTATTTCAGTCACTCTGTTCTGCTCTCCTCTGTCTCTGATGACTTCTCTCACCTCTTGTGTAAATACATTTTAAGAAAAAAAAAATCACGGTCAATGATGTGAACCTCGAAATGCATTTGAACTTCCTGGAAAAAGAGGGATGAGCCATTTCAGAGGGAAAGCTAGTAGCTTGGGATGATAACACCAGGAAACAGCTTGGAAGGGGAGATGACAGAGCGGTGCTGATGAAAACTGGAGAGCTATCCTGGCTGAGAAAGGGAGTGGGGGGCCCTCCCTGGTGGCGCAGCGGGTCAAAGCACAGCACTGAGAAGCTAAAGCCACTTCCGCATGAGTTCGATCCCCGCCTGCCCGGGAGGTGACCACATGGCGGGGCAGACCTCTCCTGACCCACCCGCTGCTCCCCTCAGCATTTTACTTCACAGATCTGCCTGTTCTGCTCCCTACTGTCTCTGGTGAATCCTCTCACCGCCCCTGAGCCTCTGGCCTGTACCCCAGTTCTGTATGTACAAATAAATAAATCTTTAAAAACAAAAACAAAAACAAAAAAAAAGAAAGGGAGTGGGGATTTGAGTTTGCTAGGAATTTGTCTAAGGATTTGGAAAGGATGGTCCTACATAATGGGTCTCCAGGAAAGGTTCTCGCTGCTCCAGGGATACAGAATGAAAGCTATCTCATGTTGCAGTAGGACCATAAAACCCAAAGCACTAAGTACCAGATACAAAAGGTGTCAGTCGCCAGAGGCTAGGTAATATGGAGCCCAGGGAGCAGCAAGCTGATTGTGTCCTAGAAGGTAAAGATGGGACTCCGTCCCCCCAGAACAAGAGAAAAAAAAATAGCACTTCATAGACCTCAGGTTTCTGGGAGAAAAAGAGAAAGAGGGAAGAGAGCTCAGGCTCAGGCCTCCTGATGAGCTGCTGAGAACTGTAAGGAAGTAAGAGTTGGCCAGACTGCAAATCTCCCTGACTTGAGCGTTGGTCCAAGGCCATGGTTGTGGCTGTTCTGAGTTGTGACTGTATTGGCATAGCTGACAGAAAGAGTTAGCAGTTAGCATTGCTTCGTAAGATGCACGCAGATAGGCCTTCGTGTCGTGATTGACTGGTGGGGATGTCTGCGTCCCCTCCCATGTGACACTGGTCTGAGGTTGAACACTAAAGGCCTGGCCATTTGCCCGCTGGAAAAGCCCACTATAGATTAAAAGTAAAACAGGCTTTTTTAATTTTGCAAAGGACAAACCAGAAATCTTAGAAAAAATTAAAATGTGGCTCATGCTCTTCTGCACAACACAGAATGCGTGAAATGTCCGCTGCGAGAACTGGGACTCCTGGCAGACGTGCCTGCTTCATTAGCACACTTGGGGGAAGTCACTCAGGAGACTGATGGTTTCCCAGGATGCTTAATGAAGTTGCAAACTGCAGGAGGGCTGGTCTCCTTGCTACCACGCCTTTTCACAGCAAGGCATATACATTATCGCAGGGCTGGGAAAGTCACAGTTCAGCTTTCAATTTAGTCACATTACTATTTTGAATAAGAATTTTGTGAATGTGTGCTTAATTTTGGTTAATTTTTTTCCTTGCCGATTTTTCACCACCAAGAAATCAAATACATATGTAAAACAATATTTTCTGAATTTCATGACCTCCATAGCAGTGAGTCCTGCAATAAATAATGAGAATATTAAAAGCTGGGCTAAGGTAAAAAATTAAGTCAAAGTTTCTTACAGAGTAGAAATTTTCTTTTAGCTAGTAGTATCCTTGATTAGGACAAGTTATATTTTGACACCTACAGGTTTGCTTTCTTGAATGTTAACATTATGTAGCAAATGTGATTTGCAACCATCATTACCTTCTGTATCTCTTCATACTACCTTTTTCATGAAGTGGTATTTCTAGAAAAAGACTTTAAGATTGCGTCTATAGGTTTGCTTATTTAGAAGGTAAATATCAGTGGACATTTTCTGCTTTTTTGTTTAAAATCATTGATGAATTACCAGAAAGAGGGGTGTGTGTGTGTATGTGTGTGTGTGTGTGCAGTGACAAAGCAGAAATTGTAAAGGCAGATGTTGAAAGCAACCCAGGACACGGGTTCATATCCATTTCAAGAGAGACTAACCTTTGAGAAATTTAGTGTTGTAAAATGTTTTTTAAGCATTTACAGAGACAATCAAATAATAAGGTGAAGCAAACAACTAGATAAAAGTTCTTGTGTTTTGACAGAATCATAGATTCTTCGTGCTGTGGGGTGCAGAATGCAGAAATTACACATTCATGAACTAGTCTTCCACAGACGAGTGGGTTTGGCGATTGGGTCCCAAGGCCGTGGGCACAAGAGAGATGCCACCCTGCACAGGTATCTCTTTGCAGAGTTACATTTGTAGGTGAATTAACCACACCAGTTTTGCACAAGGACCTCGCCTTGCTGGAGATGGAACCCCGTTAGTAAGTGAGCGGCCATGTCTTAGATTCCAGCCACTGCACTTTGCTTTTACATTTTAAAACTTTGCGTCAGCCCTAAGGTCTGCAGTATAAGTACACAGCTTTCCAATCTCATCTATTTTCCAATGTAGGATAAACATGTTGGGTTTAGTTACGAATACTGATAATGTTCATTTGGTACAATTTATATTCTTCTTTTATCTTTTTATTTTTGACAGTTTAGGCTAGGGCATAAAGCATAATTATATTCTTGGCATCCTCCCTTAGAAGTTTTAAATCAGTTCATGAGGCTTTCAGCGAGGCTCCTGTCATTTATCCATCAGCATCCAGTCCATTTAATCCCGGCCTCTCAGCCAAACAGCTCTAGCCCCTGTTGTGAGTGATTGGCCTGCCCCGGTGCTCCCAGCTTCGCCTGTCACATCGCATTTGCATAAAAGAGGACAGATAACCAAATTTGAGCACACAAATGAAAATGCTAAGAGCTAAACCTGTCACAGTTGTTGTTCAACTAATTGTGAAAAATTTGATTTGCTCGCCTTTCACTGTTTGTCATACGGAACCCCTCCTCAAAAGCACCTTGACTTCTGCCTCTGTACGTGTAGCTTTTAAACTCTTGCGCACAGCAGCCCACCTGGGGATTTCTTACCTCTCCTACCAGCTTTTAATGTTGGCTCATCTTCTTGACTAAATTAGGCCACCATGGCAAACAAACACATAATTAAAAACCCAGCAAAGACAACTGCAGTTGCACTTCTTAAATTGATTCTTACAGGGCTGGCGTAAGCCTCGGTGTGCTGTTCCTCTTGATCATTTTATATCTTTTCCTAACCTTTTGGTAGGGGAAGCTGAAGGATAGGCTTTGTTGCAAGTTTTATGTTATTTTAAAACCTCTGCATTATTTTGCTTCCTACCCTCAAAGAACAAAAATTGTATCATGGATCTTAAGTACATTTTGACTCCCTCATACCTTATCTGACATACTGGTATACATTTTTAATCAAGGTTTCAAATGATTCCATTTGAAATAGTATTAGAAACAAGGGATAAAATTTCTTTGCTTACAACACTCAATCACATGAACTCTGTTTAAATGGTATGTAACATGGGTGTTTTGTAAATTTGCATGTATAACATGTATAGTCTGGATTAGCATTTGTTATAAAGTGGTTGTAATGCCTTTCTTTTTATAGACTTTAGGTTGGGATTTTCTTGATGACCACTCAGACAATTCATGTAGTGCATTTACAAAGTAAAATAACTTATTTTCCAAGAGTCACACACACAAAATTTATATTTATATAACATATATTTATATAAAATATATTTGTATATTATGTTATATGTTTATATTACCTCTCATCCCTTTACAATATTAATTTATCCCCAATACTTTTGTTTTAATGTTCAAGCAATAATGAAGATAGCATTAGCTAATGCTGAAACTTTTTTTTTTAAAAGATTCATTTATTTGTGCATACAGAACTGGGGTACAGGCCAGAGGTGCAGGGGCGGTGAGAGGCTTCATCAGAGACAGAGTGGGGAGCAGAACAGGCAGATTGAGGAAGTACACTGCTGAGGGGAGCAGCGGGTGGGTCAGGAGAGGTCTGCCACGCCATGTGGATCACCTCTGGGACAGGCGGGTATTGAACTCATGCGGAAGTGGCTTTAGCTTCTTCGTGCTGTGCTTTAACCTGCTGCGCCACCAGGGAGGGCCCTAATGCTGAAATCTTTTAAGGTTGAAATAACTTACCTTTGAGAATTGGAGGACTACAGTTTTGAAATTCGGTTGAAATAAAATGTGACATTACTGTGACAGTTTGTGGTTTGCAAAAGTTAGATGTACCAGCATTTATTCCAGTGTTCCTTTGGGGTTTATATTTTAGTAGGTCTTATGAAATAAAGGAATTGAAGAGATTATTTTTATATTATTTATTCACATTATATAATTCTATACAGATATATTGTAAAGAAAACAGTATATCTTCCTTTTTTGCTATTAACCCCTAACATACTGAGGAATTAAATCTACCTTGAAAATTTGAATGTAAAGTGTCTCTTTACAATGCATAATCCCATTTAATTTAAAGATGTTAGATTATTGTATGAAATGTTCACTAAATTTAAATATACTTTGAGTTTTTTATTTTTTCAAAGTAAAGGGCATATTTTCATTTTTATTACATTTTATTTATACATCACTATTTTTATGTCTTATGGTTTCTTGTTTTATGGGGAAAGCTTCTATGAACTTATCTGTATAAATTTAACTACATATGGCTAGTTATAGATGAACAGTAATGGCAAATATTAATTATGATGTAATTTAATGTCTCTAAGCCAAAACTCTGGAGAGGACTACAAAATTGAACACTTCAAGAAGGATTAAATAAAACCATTACCATAGAAATATCCTATTACAACAGAGGACCTTATACAGAGTAAGAATTAAGTAAATTCATAGGCTACACCATTGTCTACTTTCAGTTTATTTCCAAGTTATGTTAATTCACCTTCAGTAATATTTCTGATTCTTTATTCACATGCTCATGTTTGTATTGGTTTAACGACGTGGTTAATAGTCTGAGCCTTCGGGCCGAACTACATGGGTTGGAATTCTGTCTCATATTCTCAATGGCTGCCTGACTTTGAGTGTGACTCGCAATGCTCTCTTTCATATTTCTCCTTTATGTCATGGACGTGACAATGGCACCTGCTCATTGTCTCATAGAGTGGCATTTTGTTTAAATGAATTAATGCATGTAATGTTGTTAGCACAGAGTAAGTATTCAAAAATACTAGCTATTATTACTGTTCAAACAAGATGAATGCTTTGTTTCTGCCTTTGACCTATCACATGTAGTTTTGTTTTGTTTTTTAAGATTTATTTATTTATGCATACAGAACTGGGATACAGGCCGGAGGTGCAGGGGCAGTGAGAGGCTTTACCTGAGACAGAATGGGGAGCAGAACAGGTCCACTGATGAAGCATTGCTGAGGGAAGCAGCAGGCGGATCAGGAGAGGTCTGCCATGCCATGCGGATCACTTCGGGGCGGGCAGGGTTGGAACTCATGCTGAAGCAGCTTTAGCTTCTTAGTGCTGTGCTTTAACCTGCTGCGCCACCAGAGAGGGCCCACACGTAGTTTTTTAATGACAATGTAAGAGCCCATGGTTTACCCAATATTTCCCCAACTACTGAATATTCACCTCATTATTACTACTTTTTTTTCTTTTATAAGTAAGAGTAGCTACCTGTATATTTCTTTATTCAGATTCCTCTTGCTCCTACCTCCAACTTTTGTATTATTTCCCTGTTTCCAGAAGTCAGGCTAGTTTCATATCTCACAAGCATTTTATTGATCGTGAACTCTATTGCAAAATTGTCATTCACAAAGTTTGAGCCACTTTCCAGGGAGCTGACCCACATGGTGCAGCAGACCTCTCCTGACCTGTCCGCTACTCCTCTCAGCAGTGTACTTCATCAGTCGGCTTGTTTTGCTCCCCACTCTGTCTCTGGTGAGTCCTCTCACCCGAGAACTTCTGCTCTGTACCCCAGCTCTTGTATGCATAAGTCTTAAAAAACAAAACAAAACAAAACAAAACAGAATTCCATGGCATCAACCAGGGTTTTCAAACTCAGTGGTAAGAGACTGAAGAGTGAATATGGTTTCTGAAAGCATTCATGTTTAGCAACATCATGTTGACCAAGCACAGTGCACTTGGGTTCCATTCTACTGGATGCTGCTTGTGACCTGAACACAAATCATCTATGTTTTTTTTTTTTTAAAGATTTATTTATTTATTCATACAGAACTGGGGTACAAGCCAGAGATGTGGAGGGTGAGAGGATTCACCAGAGACAGAGTGGGGAGCAGAACAGGCAGATTGACGAAGTACACTGCTGAGGGGAGCAGCGGGTGGATCAGGAGAGGTCTGCTGTGCCATGTGGTCACCTACAGGGCAGGTGGGGATCGAACTCATGCTGAAGTGGCTTTAGCTTCTTAGTGCTGTGCTTTAACCCGCTGCACCACCAGGGAGGGCCACAAATCATCTATGTTTACAGGCCCAGCCATGGGTCAGAAAGAGTTTATGGATGCATTGCTCGTAGACTTTACAAGTCAAGTGGGATTTTATGATTGGAGGCCCCATAGTAGGGAGTGATGATGAATGAGGGCAAGAAAGCTGATTTTCCTAAGATCACTAAGTGCTTTGATTTTATTTGAAAAGAAAGTCATACCTAAGACAAAAGCTCTAATTACAAAAAGGAGTTGGTGTTTATACAGTATGCAGTGGCAGGTATAGGAAGACTTTCTCCCTTTCCCTGGTAGAGATTAATTTAATAAAATTAATCTATTAGGATGGTTGTTCAGGTAGATTCATAAAACTGGGAGGTAGAAAAATTCCTGGAGGGAGGAAGACTATTCAAGATATTTTCAATGGTCCAGTGGAAGGTACTAAGTATAATGGTGGTGAAAAGGGAAAGCAAAGAGCATGCAAAGATTTAACATTGATAAAAAGGATGAATAATAGGCCTTGAGATCAGATAGAATTGGAGGCAAGAATAAGGGAGAAATTCAATTTATTGACACTTCAAACTTGGGAAGAATATTAACTAAAATAATGAAACAGAGCCAGCTTTGGGGGGAGATTCGGAGCATAATTCTAGATTTGGGGAGTAAGGGATTCAAATGTTGGGGTGTGTCTGTCAGGTGTTTACAGCTGAGGTGTTGAGTGTGTGGCTGTGGATTTGGAGATCAAATGAAAGTAGGAAATGAAAAGGGAGGGAAGTTGGAACTACTGAAGCAGGGACACCTTTCGTATGGGGAAGGTGATTTTCTGTTGGTTATTTCCTTGCCCAAAGCAAATCACTTTGATTAATGACCATATTGATCAAACCCCAACTCCTACATTGGATTGGATCTGAAAATTAGGTCCCTCTTTTGTTTCTCTAGGAACAGAGTAGAAAGGGAAAGCCCGTTTTGGTAGCACGAGGTCAGATCACAGTTCAGAGTGGGAAAGAAATTACAGGTATTTTTAGAGGGAAAGGATATCCTGAACAAACTCTACAGATGCAGGTTTTGTGGACTCCACCTCCACCCCAGACACTGGAGCTACAAGTCCCAGCATCACCAAAAGGAAGCGTGCTGGGGCTGGAGGGTGGAGTTAACAGGACATGTAGGCTTTGGGGGTCTCTTGGCCTAGTGGCTCGTGGCTTGTCTCTTGGCTCTTCACCTGTTTTCAATGTGCTTTTAGAGTTCCACGTCGGTGGACTGGTAGAACACATTAACCAACTTCTCTCTCTCTCTTTCCCTGAGTTTTTCATTTCCCTTTCTCTTGTAAGTAAACCCATTATTAACTGTTTTGTGTGTGCCCGCAGCTGAATCTTCTAAGTCCCTTTTAGCATTCAGGTGAGGACCCACAGTCAGGCAAACCAATGTCAATAGTAACAGTATCCCTGCTGCTTGAATTTTTGCTCTATGCCACATCATTTTTGTGAAAGATCAACATTTGTACCTGTTCTTACTAACCAAGGGACATCTGAAGAGATTTTCACGTCTACAGCAAAAGACCAAAGAAAGTGTTTAACCTGTTTGGCAGTAAGTATTCCAGAGGCAGGAGGCACCCTGCCCCGGGAGGGGGCTGCCAAACTCCTTTGCCTGGGCTACTTAATACAGACTGTGTGTCACATTCATTTCTGCCATTGCTAAATGAACCTTGAGGCTTTATATGGTATTTGTCATAATTTGGTAGGATTTTTGGGGGGTCTGAGCACACTCAAAAACTATTTTCATGTAAACAACTATCTACTTCTTCCTATTGCACCATCTTGACTTAGGAAAACTTTCACGGGTTTGCTCTAGTATCACATAGTGGGAGCAACTGGTAGCAGCAACCCCTGAAATTGTGTGTGAATTAAAAATGTCTTAGTAGAACCCTAGTTTCACGCCACTGAAGATCTGCTTTGGAATTTTAAGTGTTTTATTGGATTTGTGAGGTAATGATGGCTGTTTGGTAAGAGCTGTGACAAATTATAATTGCCAAGATCCAGTCACTGCATAAGTGATTCTTTGATCATTCACCGCCTTGGGGCATACCATTCCTCTTCCGAGTCTGCCTTTCCTTCACCTTTAGGTAGGTGTTGGACAGCTTTTCCCCACCACTGGCGTAAGTGTTGTTGTGGGTAACCAGTTCTGGGAATTGTAGGGGGTCCTGGAGGCAGGCACAGCTTGGGTGTGCAGAGAGGGGCTGGGAGGCAAGCAGGCAACGGAGCATCCCAGCCACCTCCCCACCCCCAATTTTTCCTCTTTCTCTTGGCTCTCCCTGGTATTATCTCATGGTCTTGCCTCTTCTATATCACTCATCCTCCCATAACTGCCCTCCGTCTGAGTGACACCGTCCTTAATCCCTGACTTGTAGGTGTGCACAATTGCACATGTTTGCACACACAAACTCCAGTGTCCACAGTTAGGCATGTGTGCCCTGCGCCTACATTTCCAAGTGTATTTTGCATCAGCACAATCAGTGCCAAAGGTGATGGTCACAGAGGGTGGTGGTGTACAAAGCCTGATTAATTCACTTACCCTCCGGTATGCTCTGCAGTTTGATTTGTTAGTGGAAGCGCTGACTGGCCTTCCCAGCCAGTAGTCTGTCCCAGCAGCCATCATGGATGGGCATGTTGATGTGGCAACTCCCTGAGGCTCCAGAAGCTGAGCATGAAGGCAGAAAGCATTATCTACATCTGGGAGGGTTAGAGAGTAACTATTATTGAACTTTATTTTAAAGATTTATTTATTTATACAGAACTGGGGTACAGGCCAGAGATGCGGAGGGTGAGAGGATTCACCAGGAACAGAGTGGGGAGCAGAACAGGCAGATCGATGAAGCACACTGCTGAGGGGAGCAGCGGGCGGGCCAGGAGAGGTCTGCCGCGCCATGTGGTCACCTCCAGGGGAGGCGGGGATCCAACTCATGTGGAAGTCGCTTAAGCTTCTCAGTGCAGTGCTTTAACCTGCTGTGCCACCAGGGAGGGCCCTGAACTTTATTTTTAACCTCTGCATTTATCAGGTTAATAAACTGACCAAGTGTGTATGTATGTATATCTATATCTGCCTGTCTATCTATCTATCTGTATTTATGTATGTATGTGTGTATATATTGTGTATATATATGTACACATATATAAGCACATATATATATGTACACATATATAAGCACATACATATATATAGTTATAGTTATAGTTATAATTATAGGATGCCTAAAGGTCTTTCAGTCACTGGAAATACTTATGGAGATTCAAAGTAAATTAAAAAATTAATGAAGTCCCTCCCTGGTGGCGCAGCGGGTTAAAGCACAGCACTGAGAATCTAAAGCCGCTTCCGCATGAGTTCGATTCCCGCCTGCCCCGGAGGTGACCACATGGCGCGGCAGACCTCTCCTGACCCGCCCGCTGCTCTCCTCAGTAGTGTACTTCGTAGATCTGCCTGTTCTGCTCCCCACGCTGTCTCTGGTGAAGCCTCTCGCTGCCCCTGAGCATCTGGCCTGTACCCCAGTTCTGTATACACAAATAAATAAATATTTAAAAAAAATTAATTAAAAAATTAAATGAAATTAATCAAACTTAAATTCAATCAATTAAAAATTTTAATTCAAATTAAATAAAAATGTTTTTAGGTAAATAGCATGCAATTACTTTCAATAAAAATATTCATATTTATCTAAAAAATGTGAAAATGGCATGTGAGTGCTGAAGTGTGGGACATTCTGTGTTACACACTATACTAAGCTGCTAGAGGGGTGAGGTTAAAGCTGGGCTATGCTGCTATAACAAACAACCCTGGAATCCAGTAGCTGCAGAGAAATGTTTTACTTATATATGGCTCACATTTATATCCTACATGACAGGAGGGGACAATGGTTGGGGGAGGGGTTCTCTGAGCCATGTAGTCACTCAAGAAACAGGCTGCCAGGTCCTACTCTTTTTTGTCACTGCAGGGAGGCTGGAGGATTAAGCAGGGACCAGCTCCATGAAAGGTTAAAGAGTAGGGACCTTATCCTGAGGGCAAAAGGGATTAGTGCTTTAATGTCTTTTGTTCTATTCTTGCAACCACAGACAGTATCATGGCCTAAGAAGATAATACAATGTATTGCCTGGGGACCTATCACTAAGGTTTTAGTGATTGAAACTTAATATATGAAAATCCAGGCTTATGCTCCAAATAAACATGAGAATTGTTCAAATTGCAAAAGCGTTCTTTACTTAAATAAGGACCAATTTCAGGGTGCTCTTTAGGAGTAAATATCACTTAGTATGGGACATTTAAAACAAATATTTCTTAATTCTGTGTAAACCCAACTTTTTAGAAGCTCTGTAATGATGGGGAGTTTCACCTGTTTTTCAATGAATAAAATGTAACTCTTTTAAATGGGCATATTGCTTCCACTAACATTAACAGCAAAATAGAATCCCCCCCCCCCAATGAATAAACTGAAAGCAAGTATAATTTAGATTTTAAGCAGTGTAACAAATATAATTTGAGAGGTGGGAGCATTTTTTTAAGTGATTATTTGAGCTCCCTACCTCTGGGTTTATAGGAACACTTACAGTGTTTTATTGCCTGCTTACCTGGCTGTCTCCTTCACCAGCTCCTTGAGGGCAGGAGCTATTAAGATTGTCTTTCCAACACCTGACACAGGTCCCAGCTCCTTCTAGATGCTCAATAAATATTTGCTGAGTGACTAAATAAACACTTTCTGGCATTTTTCAAAACAAATTCTAATGTAGAAGCTTTCCTAGTTAGTTTCTCTCCTGCCAACTATGACTTTTTTAAAAATTCATCAGTCTTTACCTCTGTTTGGGTTGTACCTTTGTTAGAGATAACAGCTAAATCTTTGCTCTGATTAAGTAATGCAAGATAAATAAGAACTATGCTTCAAAAGAGCCAGCACTTCTTAAGTTGTTGGTTCCCATGACTGAGTGAGAAAAATGAGTGTATCTGTGTAGTCAAGAAATAAATTCTAGGCCATCTTAGCAGAGTTGTTGAGTTTTGAAACATTAAGGCCAATTTATCAGTCATTACACTCTAGCTAAGTACTAATCAAGTTTATGTTTCTTCTCCAAGCTAAATAATAGAGTGAAGAACTCTAACTGCAGGAGAACACTAAAGTCATCTATCTCATGGTCTTGAAATGCTTGCGACTGTAATTTCTGTGACGAGCATATGCTTATTGTGTTCTAAAGTCAGTTTCATAAAACCATACATCTCAAGTGGGATTGTCAAGTAATTGGAAAATAACTTGCAAAAAATTGAGTTTTTGCTTTATTACCTCCCACTTTGAATACATTTACTTCCCTGGTAGGTCACTTTCCATTCCATTTCTTTATGTCTTGAAGTAATGTTTTGATGGGTATTCTGAATTCGGTAGCACGCGCACTATTGAGAGCTCAGACTCCCAGATGATCTCCAGCCCTTCTATTCAAGCTTAAGCATCATTTGTAATCCTTGAAATTTATATGACAAGCCAGAATTGTGGCCATGTAGACATTTGCTCCTGAGAGTGCAACATTTACAAAGAGCAGAGGTAGAAAGCAGATGCATTCAAGGCTCAGATTAGCACTTGAGCTCAGTAATAAAGGACCTGCCAGTAATTAAACCACTTCAGAATAATGAAATGATTGCACACAGTTCTCAGGGAGGCCCACCATCTGATTGCCCATCACAGTGAAGGGGAGGCGGCCCTGCGCTTTGTGGGGAGAAGCATTCACCTGGCAGAAGTTTGCTTTTGATATTTGTGAAAAATGATGTGGATTAGAAGCATTTAAGTCAGTGCCTCTTTGTTTAGGTGAAATATAATGCTGTGTTTAGACTTTCTATATGTTGTAGTGCATCTGGTCTGAGGGCCAAATTTTTGGAGTTCCTTGTTACTCAGAGAATGAAATCCTGGGGTTGGGGGTCGGGGCTATGGACTAGCTATTGTCTACAGAGGGGCAGGCAGAGGGAATCTTCTTCCTGGCTCCTGTTGTTGTAGTTTCCCTTCAGAAAGCAACACTTAAAGCTATTTAGATGGAGGGGAGTGAATAGGGATGAAGAGACCAATTAACCAATTTTTCTTGGCCTTTCCTCACACATAGACACATTCTGTACAACACCCCAGTTTTGATGTATTATTTTAATTAATCCCAGTCTTTTGATTCCTGCAGAAAGAAGGTTAGCAAATGTAACAATGCTCGGGAGTTTCTTTATCGTAAAAGACACATAATTTCAAGCATTTAATAAGGTAGATTTATTCTGGGTAGTTTAGCTCCCACACTCACTCAAACAGCCCTCCCCAAAGACAACATTAAAAATGTGATTAGTTAGCTGCCATCAATAACACAAAATAGGAAAATACTCTCTGAAGGGACAGCTTTGTGGAGGGCGCTGCACAGTGTGTAGTAAAAATATATGGCCTAATAAGTTTACATTTGCAGGCTCATTTGTTAAAACTCTTGAATTTCTAATTTGTGTCGGAAAGATAAATGGATGGAGCCACAGTAAAGTGTGAGATTAATACTGATGGATGGGGATTCAGTTTTTTGCTAGCCTCTTAGTTCCACACAACCCAGTAGGCAGTTTATAGGAAAACTAAATGTAAATAAAAAGAAGGACATTACTCTGGTTGAGAACAATTACCAGTTATTTTGTTCCTTTCAACACTACAGTTAAGGCAATTTCTATGTAATCTAATTATTGTACTTTAGTAATCAAAAGACCTATCATTTATAATTTGATGTGTCTAAGATGGGCCTCCAGAAAGTCTAGTATGTAAAGAGCAGTTAGGGATGTTCTTTCTTGTTATATTTCACAAAATATTTTCCCAGTCAGATGGCCCCTAAACATTATTTTTGGACACACCATGGGACGATGACCCGGGTTGTGAGAAAAGGCAGAACAAGAGTGTTTTTGTTCCCACAGCCTAGGATTTAGGAACAAAAATTTGAGTTCTGAAAAATAAAGAAATTAATTGGCAGCAGAACATGAAGTTTAATCCCCCCCCCCTTTTTTTTCTGTCTTAGCCATTCCCATTCCCCACGCCACGCCCAGACATAGCACCCAAAACAATTTACTGCCCTGGGTATGTTTCCCGATGCCTGTAGAATTTCCTCACTCCCTCACTCACTTTGACTGAAGCTAGACATAATTCTCATTATGAAACAGGCTCTAAACTTTGTGCCAAAATGTCATAAAGCCTACCTGCTGGCATGGGGGTCAGCAAATTCAACTCCTCTCCCCTTGCTTTTCCCTCCCTCTCCTGTTCTTCCTCTGCTACCTTTCTCTAGCCACCCCCCCCACCCTGTTCCCTCCCATTTCCTTCACCCTTCCCTGAGGGTATCCTCACACCCCTGAAAACCATCCCAGAGGAAAATCTCTAGTTGTTAGTGAATTTCTTGCTGATTCCACTACCTTGGCTCAGCCTAATGGGCAGAGCTTTGGCCAGGGAAATAGAAACATCTGTGTGTGGAGGGGTGCAGGTGGTGGGTGGTGGGAGGTCACTGGTTCTACTGTTTAAAAGCTGTGTGACAGGCAAGTGACCTTCTCAGAGTCATATCTTCCTCATCTCTGTACTGGGGGTGATATATACTGTAAGGATTGTAGATGTTTATATAAATGAAATAAACATAAAACGGTACTTTAGAAAGCAGCTCAATTCCCTATGTATCTTGCAGAAGAACAACCTTAAAGTAATCAAATTGTAAAAGGAAATTTAAAAAATAAAAAAAGTCACTGTAGACCAGGGCTGTGTCTTAGGAGCCGTGTCAACGCGTCACCCGTGTGGTCCCTTATGAACACCGTGCCCGGGGTCCTTGATAGGTTCTGGCTGACTCATCAGCTGCAGGGGGCGTCAAGATGGGGTAGCAGCCAGGCCTCTCTTCCCACACCCCTCTACTGCCCAGGGAAGCCAGGCTGTGACTGTGCTCTGTGCTGGTCTCAGGCCAGTGGCCTTGAGGCCTGGACCAGCCTTTCTTGAGCACCGGTCGCAATTTTAGCCAGGGGCTTTCTGAAGAGATTTCTGAATAAACTACACCCATCTGTCAGGGACTGGGCAGCTGGTTTTTCCAAGGGCCCATCTCTAGCCAGCACTCTAGCTAAGGAGCATGGCCTTGTGTCCTCTGGGTAGGTCAGTCCTCCGCTGATGGCCTTGTATGGAGACCTGCTGCTCCTCCAATGTGCACAGCAGAAGGTGCTCAAAGTCCCGTGTTCAGCGTTCATTGAGCACCAGCTATGTTTTTAAAAGGATCTCTTTTCATAGGGATGTAAGAAAATGATGTCCACCTGCCTTTGAGAGGCCACCCAGTCAAGGGTGTGCCTGAGAGGGAGGGCAGAAGTCTGGCGTTTTGTGACCTCCCAGGTTAGGTAGGTTCACTGTGGCTTCTAGCGTTTTGAAGGATTTTGGAGCCCTTGATATCATTTTCATGGGCTTTCAGGGTAAGCTGGGGAAACAGGCCAGCAGGGAGACAGCCACTTGAGCCCCTGCGAATCTCTGTGAGCTCTCTTCTCTGGGCTTCCTCTCGAGACCTCTTCCTCTCATGGCCATTGTTCGTTGTCTTGTAGCTTTTCTGCTGTCTGTGACTAATGCCGCCCTTAGATCCCTGACCTCCTGGTCAGATATGCCTGCACACGTGCTCAGACCCAAGCTCAGGGCTCCCCCGTCAGGTGCGTGTGCCCCATATCCTGCGCCCCGGACGAGAACAAGGTAAAGGCCGCAGGTGATAGCCACAGAGGCTAGTGGCTTCTAAGTCTGACCAACTTCATGTCCCCTACACTTGGACACAGACACAACTGCAAGTTGGATTGCTCAAAGCGCAAAAATCCACACAGGCTCAGATTTTCTTATGGGAGGCAATGGTTAAAAATTAAATGCTTAGTGAAATAAGCCAGAAAGAAAAAGAAAAATACCGGATGGTTTCACTCATAGCAGGAGCATAAAGGACCAGGCGAGAAAATAATAATAATGATGAACACTATATGCCAGAGACAAATTTACGGGGGTGGAGTGGGGAATGGGGTCAAAAACGGTGGCGGGGG
>NW_004567111.1:17267670-17313037 GCF_000260355.1 Condylura cristata
CCCGCGGGGATTACAATTGAGATGGGAAAAGGCACAAAATGATGTAAAAATAAAATATAATAATAATAATAATAAAAAGTAGCTGAACAGAAAAAAAATTGAAGTAATATGTAGAATAAAGACAAGATGCTTTTGAAAGTTTTCTTTGGTGACTATTATTTGTAGAAGTCTCAAAGCTGCAGATTACTTCATGAAATTGTAGGAATAGATTTAGCATGCACTTAAGGCCCCCCTTGCTTAGGGCTAAGAGGAATTAGAGGGGGTATAAAACCCTAGAAGAGATGTATTCTCCCCTTTTATGGGCCCTAGATCTAAGGCCACCAGAGGAATTTGTGTTGGTGAGTGAATCCTCCTATTAACTCTAAAATGGAGATAAGAGCTTTTTCAGAATCTTGGTGGGTGAATTTGTGGTGAAACATGAGGAAGCAGATTAATTTTGAAACTTCTAGGACTGTATTCTCTCACTTAAAAATTCTGAATGGTTCCCTATTGCCTACAAGATAAAAACCCCAGCTCCCGAGCTCAGCACACGAGGCCCTTTGTAATTTATTCCGCAAAAGCTGTCTTTGCAACTTCCTTTCTAATATTCTCTACCAATGCATATCACTGGCCTCAGTGACCAAGAACCTATCTATTGGTTCTTGAAGATTCTTCTTCCAGGCAGTGATATTGCCTTGACTGCTACTGTTCTGTTCTCCCCAGTTTTGAAAGCCTCACTCAGATGCAACCCTTCTCTGCTCCTCACCTTCCCAGAATACACAGCTTGGCTTTTGGCTCTTGTTTCGTTAGGCACAAGAACTATGAGTCCTTCAAGAGAGAAGCTTTGGTTAGCACCCCGACATATGTTTAGTGAAAGGACAAAGTCAGAAGGACTCCAAGCGAAAGTCCTCTTTTCCTGTTAGTGCCTTGGTGTTTTGTGGATGGGAGCAAGACAAGATTTATTGAGGACGGTGGTTTCCAGGAACAGTCAGTCACTTTTATGCTATGGCTGAGCATGCTTGTAGGTACTTTTAAGGATGCCTAGTTGGCGTAGGTTGAATGGGAGGGGATGGTGTAGTTGGTTAAGCCAGAAAGTAAAAGCATGAGTGAAAAGCATGGAGGTCTGGGGTAATGTATCCCATCTTTATTCTTTATTTTATTGCAAGGGTTGTGATGTTTAGCTTCATTTATGAGCATGTTTGTGGCCTTTTCCTCTTTAATCTGATAAGGAATACAGTTCTCAAGTGACGACTCTCATTCTGTTTTAGGGCAGAGGAAACAGTATCTATAGCAGGTTAATTTGAATAAAATACTCTGTAAGTATAAATGATTATTTAGAGGTCATAAAGCTTCTTATCTGAAAAGCCATTGGGTGAAACAATAAAATTCAGTTCCTATTTTATAATCAGTAACTTGGATAACCCAGAATCAAGCAAACTGTCAGTCCCTTGTTTAATTAGAATTTTTAGGAAGAATTAGTTCTGAAATGAATCCTTGTAAATTTGCTTTCCATCTTCCCCTTGTTGATGACATCCCTGCATATGTATATCCACATTTGCCTCTCAGTGGGACTGCAGAGTTGACATTTCACAGACTACAAAATATGATTTAGAAAATAAACACTGCTGTAGTAATTTTGATGGTTGATCATCTGTTTAATGTAATGCCAGTTAACTTTGAGACTGTAAATTAGGCAGACTTGATCTGCTATCAATTTTCAGTTCTGTTTTGCATCCCAAATAAAAACTAAAACAAAATAAAAAGCCCCTAAGATCTAGGTAGGATGAAGTTAAGGGTGGAATTTTATCTTTATGGGAAGAGCTGGCAGGTATTTTCTGGCATCCAAATATAGGTTATTTTAATTAATTCTTAGTCACAAAAGGGATTTTTATCTTTTCAGATTGAAGGAAATGATATTCTAGACAATGGATCTATTGCTTCCTTCTTTATTTTATTTCATGGTACTGGGGAGTTTCTCCCATGAGAGAAACAAAGCCTTTCATTTAGCTTGTATTGGTTCATAAAAATAACCTCCAAGGAATTTTATAAATGGGTGTTTGGTGAATTTGTGCTTATGGGACATAATTGCTCTTGTTAGTTTTTTTTAATTGAATATCTTATCTTAATGTTTTAGAATTAAAGTTGTTCTTATATTTCAGTTCCTGATAATGTAGAAAACTTACTGCAATATAGAAATTTTCATGTTCATCAAATTCCTTTTTTAGAAAATAAAGACACAATTTAAGAATTTCATGTGTAAGCATCTCATCAAAGAAGTAAATGACCCCCAGTTCAACTTAAGAAACACATCCAGAAATGCTAATGAAATACCAGTATTTTACTCCCTTTTTCTGTATTCCTCATTATAAGGATCTGTGTTTATAAGCTCTTAGAATTTAAGGGAAGGAAAAGAGATGGGAATGGAGTGGATAGAAAGAATTAATTAAAAATTATTTTATGTATTTATCAAAATAACACAATTTAAAATATCAAGGCTGTTAATGAAGGTTTACATTGCAAACTACTCTCTTCTTTCCTACCCCTTAGGCCTGTTTCTCCAAGCAATGACCTTCAAGATTTTTTATTATTTCTTATGGCCTTTAACTGTATTTCTATATAATATACTGCTATTGACTTAAATCGATGTGTCAATTTAGAAACATCGATTAATTTGATAACATGGTAGATGAAGATAGCTCCTTCATGACTCCATTTCCCTTGAAAGTAGTTATGTTGCCTTCCTTCAATATAATTATGAATAATTTTGTGTAAGGAAACATTGTTTACATTATTCCAACAATGTAAGTATTTTTAAATGCTGTGCAAAATAGCATACTATGCTTAAGTTTCTTTTTTTAAAACAAATCATTTTTCTGGCATTAAAAATTGCCTGTTTTTTTTCCTCTTGCTATATTTTGGTTATTTTCATGAATGTTTTCTTATTGTACTATTATCCTCTCTACACAATTTTTACAGTCATTGGATGCATCTGCCCATCTAGGAAATCCTTCTCCTTATTCCACCTCTGATATCTTCCTGTTACTATTCAGCTACTACCCCAATTGCGGAAATTCACTAGCCTGATTAATAGTCTCCTCTTGCCAGTCTGAAACTATTTTTTAGTTTTCCTATGACTAATCATCTGATTCCAGAATACCACGCCTCCTCCTCTCCTGACTTCTTCTCCCTCTTGTTAGCAGAGGGTATATCAGTAATTTATGAGTAAGGGTGTATGGAGAATAAGTAATTTGGAAAGTTGTATGGTTGAAAATGCTTTTTTATTTTATGTATGTGTATTTACATCATTCTTCATTTGTACATTTTTCATCTCAGTTGTAATGGAAATTTTAAAAAATTAATTAATTTTATTCTATCATTGTTCATGTTTATATAATATTTGATTTCTCCCCTTAGGTTCAGTCCTGCTAAGTTTCCCACCACCACCACATCTGTGAACTATAGCTATAGTCCCTTGTGTTCTTCCTCCCCTATTTTGTCAACTCCCCCTCCCCTTGCCTTGCTGTGTGCCTCAGATCTATGGTCTGCCTGTAATTTTGTCTTTTTGCTGATCCCTTGATTGGTTCCCCTATATTCCACCTCTGTGTGTAACCATTCAATAGTTCTCTTTTTCCTTCTGACTTATTTTGCTTAGCATAATCCCTTCTGGCTCCATCCATGTTGCCACAAATGGCATTGATTTATCTTTTTGATTGCTGAATAGTATTCCATAGTGCACATAAACCACTCTACTTGATCTTCTCATTTGTTTTGGGGCATTTAGTTTGTTTCCATATTTTACGTATTGTAAATAGGGCTGCAATAAGCAAAAGAGTAGAGATTTTCTTTTGAAGAATGTTTTGTGTCCTTTTGGTAAATACCTAGAAGTGGAATCACTGGACCACATGGTAACTCCATTTTTTAGTATTATGAGGATCAATCACACAGCTTTTCATCATGGCTGGACCAGTTTGTGTTCTCACCAGCAATTGAAGAGAACTCCTTTTTCTCCACATCTTCACTAGATTTTTTGTTGCCAGCTTGAATTATTATTATTTTTGACCCTCATACTTACTTGATAATTTGGCTAGGTATAAAGTTTCAGAGAGAAAATAATTCTTTGTAGCATTTTAAAGCTATTTCTTGTATTTTCTAACTTTGCTACTGAGCTTAACACATTTTGATGTTCTTTCTTTGTAAGGAAGCAGGCTTGCTTTCTAGAACTCAGTCTGCTGTTTTCTCAAGTGTTCTGGACTTTTATGATGTGAGGATATTTTTTATTTATAGTGCTAGATACCTTTTAACCCTTTTAATGTGAAAATTCACATTTTTTCTTTTCTGAGGATAGTTCTAGTTCTGAGAAATAGCAGGATAGTTATGAGAAATATCTTTTAGTCATTTATTTTGCAACTTCCTCTCTTCATTGCCTTTCTTCATATTTTCATTGTTTGGTTGCAGGTCCACCTAGGTGATTCTGGGTTGGCTGGCCTGTCTGCCTACCTGTCTAGTCTGTTATCCATCACCTTGATTTTTGTCTACTTTTTGGGATGTTACTTCAACTTTGTCTTCCAGTCTTTCCATTGAGGTATATCCAGGTACTTATAGGCTTCTGAAATTGAACACCCCTTCTCTTGATTTTTTCCCATTTAAATCTACTCTTCCTTAAGTGTCTCTCTTTTCTGCAAAAGGTTCACATTGCATCCTCCAAAGCATGAAATATCCATGACACATCTGTTATACTCCACATCCAATCTACTAGCAAATCCAGTTATCTCTACTTTAAAATAGCTTCTACATATGACCCCTTCTTATCCCTTTTATTAGTAATACTCTAAATCAAGTTTTCCTTTTTTCATTCTCTGTCTCCAGCTTCCATAATTGCCCAACTATGGTTGAATCTTTCCACAGTAAATATTTTAGGAGAATAAATATGATAATGCTTAAAAATATCCCATTGTTCTGTATATTTTCTTAAAAGCACTCACCCACGCTGAGCTACTATTTAACTCTGTTAATCTTACGATCTACTTTGTTTACCACTAGCATGCAAGCTTCAGGAGGGCAGGAACAGTGGTGGTCATGTTCATTGCTATCTTAGATTCCTCAGACTGCTGAAATGAAAAGACCACAGACTGGATGACTTAAACAACACACATGTATTTCATATAGATATGGAGGCTGGCACATTTAATCTCAGGGTGTCAGCAGATTGGTGTTTGCTGAGGGTCTGTTTCTTGTTCATAGATTGTAGTATCCTTGCACAGTAGAAGGAGAGAGGGAATTTTCTAGGGTTCTTTTATAAGGCACTAACCCCCAGCATGAGGGTGCTACTTGCATGGCTCAGCACACTTGCAGAGTCCTCACCTTTTAAGACCATCATGCTGGGGGTCACGTTCACCATATGAATTTGGGGGAGGAACACAAATACTCTATATTTGTGACTAGACAAGGCCTGGTACTTAGGAGGTTCTAGTAAACACGGAATAAATGCCTCTGTGAACAATCTTAGAAGCAGCTTACTCCTGGGATCTGATAATTGTTTCTTCAAAAATGATTGCTTCTTGTGTCCTGCCTCATCCTAAATCACTACTCTCCCATGGATCTTTTAGATATATATAAAAAATTAATGCTATGCAATTTGTTCTGTTACCCTCTTCAATTTATTTAAATATAGCTTAGAATTCTGGATAATGAAATAAAGTATATAATAAACAGATGATGAAATGACTTAAATATGGCTACTGTGCATCTTTCTGCAAAACAGTCTGGTTTAGGAATGAAACAACCAGATCACTTTTGGTGGAAGGGCAGGTGGTAGGATAAATTTGAGTTAAGTTATTTCATCATACAGAAAATTTTCTTTATGAGCTTTTCTGTCATAAATATGTAAGAACTTTTTCACTGCATTGCACTGTGTGTGCAGGTGTGTGTGCAGGTGTGTGTGCATGCCTGCACACGGGAGTTTGTTTTAAAAGCTAGATAGTTACACAGTGGAAGATACAGTCTTTGCTTGAACATTGTATCTCTAAATTTTCTGGTAGGGAATAATGTTTCCTTACTGAATGTTGGTCAGTGAAAACAGAGAAATGGCCAGTATCAGAACAGAGACAGAAGCAAACACAAATGTTATTCATGACACAGCTAGAGGAGGCAGAGTTTGTTTGCTACTTTTATGTGACACTTTTTCTCTTTTTCCTGGCACTGTTTTTTTTTTTTTTTTTTTAAGATTCATGTAGAGCTGGGGGGTACAGGCCAGAGATGCGGAGGGTGAGAGGCTTCACCAGAGACAGAGTGGGGTACAAAACAGGCAGATCGAGGAAGTACACTGCTGAGGGGAGCAGCGGGCAGGTCAGGAGAGGTCTGCTGAGCCATGTGGTCACCTCCAGGGCAGGCGGGAATCGAACTCATGTGGAAGCAGCTTTAGATTCTCAGTGCTGTGCTTTAAACCCGCTGCGCCACCAGGGAGGGCCTGGGCAATGTTTTTTTGTTTTGTTTTTTTTTTTTTTACACACATATACAATAAAATGACAAGGCCTTCACAGACAGGATTCTATCACTTAAGAGCATATGGCAATTTACATATAAACTGCTTTATGTTTGGAATAATAAAAATGTCAGGACAAATAGAAAATGTTAAACATGGTGATATTTTTATACCATGTAAATTTATTATCCCTTTTAAAAATTAAAGTTATAAAGAAATGTGATTGATACTGTACATGTTACCAACAAGGCTAGGCAACACCACTGGTTTGTATACTCACTTTCAAGCTGAGTGCTGTTTTATTGGTAAATAATTTGACAGCTGCAAGGCTTTCTTTTATCTTGTAATCCCACATTAAGCCTACCTAGAAAGCATAAAGAATGTTCTGGATGTATTGACTTATGTGTAAACAAGTTTCCTTTGCAGTCTTCCTCCTAGGAATGGGAATGAAATATCGTTCGAGTTTCTCATTTTAGTTGCTTCCCTCTGTGGAGTTTATTATGGTTTGGTGCTTCAGAGGTCCTGAATGAGAGCTGGTTTTCAGATCAGTTTCCCAGGTTATACAAGAGCACAAGGTCCTTAGTGGGTGAACACTGAAGAGACTTACACCAGCCTCTTCAAAAGGAATAAAATAGACTAAACAATGAAGGAAACATGGGAAGGAGACATAGCTGAACAAAGGGTATGCTAGACAGACAGTAGATCTTGTATGATTTACTCCAGGCTCGTGTTTTTATTCCTTCTAAATTTTGAAGTAGGTGAAAGATATGTGTGAACACCTATGAGTATACATAAAAACAAATGTGTGCATACAAATTTGTATCTAAGCCATCTGCAATAACTCAGGCCTGTCAGCTGGATTCCCTTGAAAAAAGACTTGGTGGAGAGAAATTCTTTAAAGTAGTTATAGGCTCTTTTGGGATAAGAGAATGAATTTTGACTTGTGTTTAGAGACTACATTAATATGAGCAAGTACAAAGATCTAGATAACATATCCCACTCATAAAAAAAAAACAGATAAAACTAGAAAAATGGAAATTTTGCATCAACTCAAAACTTGAACAGGGGTCAACAGGGAGTCGTTCAGCTGTGCTTTTCCAGCACAGAGGTGTCTGCTGCTCTTTCATGATGAAATGCTGGGATGGAAGGTAAATAGCGCGCATTTCAAGCCTATGGAAGAGACAGAGAGGTGTCTAGTCCTGCCTGCACTAATTATAAATAGTGCTCTCGGGGAGCACTATTTATAATCTGCTAGGTCCTGGATCTTGGCCATTAATCACATATGTGAGGTCCCTCTTTAGTCCAAAGGTGGGGATTTTGTAGTTTGCACCTCTTTGCTGGGAGACCCTTCTGGAAGAATTCAAGTCATGAATTCCTTCCAGTAGACTTAACTCTTGTTCACAACCTTTGTTCCAAACTAAAATAAAAGAGGTAGCTAAGGGGATAGTTCAGTCCAAACCAGAAGTTCTTCTTGGTTATGAAACAACTGTTTTTTAAAACCTCTTTAAGGAAGCTGTCAGGCCTTCCTCTCCTGCTTCCACAGAGCTCACTTGCTACCAAAGAGTCTTTAGTGTTCTACAGCCCATTGTCTGAGATAGAGGTAAAACAGCTTCACTTCCCCAGTTATCATACAAGGTAGGTATGTTGTTGTTACCTTTTGAAAGATCCGGAAAGATGATAATTCGTTGGTGTCACATTACACAGGCTGGTGCCAGGAATCAACTTGCTCCCGAACAAAATCATGGATGGTAACATTATGCTCAATAAATATTTGTGAACTAAACTGATTAATAAGAGGAACAGTTTCCATGACAAGTCCACTGTTGTTAGTATATAAGAAATTCTTTGCTTTTTCCCAGCATTAGAATCATCTATAGAAACCATGGAAATCATTTATTACCCCCAAGCATCCTGGTAATAATAAAACTCCATAATAAAGTAGCACCTCAAAATTAGAGGCATGCTTGAAGAATAGAGCTTTATGTATATGATACATTTCATTCTTACAAGAATCCCATGAAGTAAATAGATAGACATTATTGTCTTGACTTTCTGACTTGGCTTATGTCTTGGGGGCATCTGGTCGGTGCAGTGGTTACTGAATTGGAAGAGACCAGGATCTTCTGAGTCAAACTTTCTCCACCTCCTTTGTTTCCTCTCATCCTCCTCCTCTTCTTCTTTTTCACTGGTTCAGGCAGTTTATTTTACCATGTTTTATTTTATGTTAGGGGGAGGCTGTGTGAACTGTATTTCATGGTTGCTTTTCAAAAGGAGAGTCAAAGTGAAAGCATCTAGTCACTGGTTCCTGTTTCCCAGAATGCCTGCATTCTGCCTGCATGTTGGCACCCCCAGAAGCAGCAGCCCAGGAAGCAGGAAGTACAGATAAGGCGGCTGCCAGTTGCAGCTACAAAGCTGGCTGGGAGTCCATATATAAATGGTCACTACAGCAGCTGCTGGAACAGGGGAGAGGCAGTGCAAGAGACTCTGACGGTACAGACAAGCACATTCAATTCACACAAAATAACAAACAAATTAATCACAAACTACAGAAGTGTTGAACATGGGCCAAATCAAAGTTAAAAAGATGGTACCATCAAGTTCAAATATATCAATAATCCAATAAAAAAAGTTTGATTAAACACACTTGTGAAATACAAATGTGATTAGATTAGATAAAAATATTTAAGTTTAGGGCACTCCCTGGTGGCGCAGCGGGTTAAAGCACTGCACTAAAAAGCTTAAGCCACTTCCACATGAGTTGGATCCCAGCCTGCCCCGAGGAGATGCACATGGCGTGGCAGACCTCTCCTGACCCGCCCGCTGCTCCCCTCAGCAGTGTACTTCATCGATCTGCCTGTTCTGCTCCCCAATCTGTTCCTGGTGAATCCTCTCATCCTCTGCATCTCTGGCCTGTACCCCAGTTCTGTATGAACAAATAAATAAATCTTAAAAAAAAATTAAGTTTATACCTGAAGTTTAAAGGTATAGAAAGGTTTAAAAGATGGACGAATATAATAAGCAAATGTAAATCAAAACAATGGCATTATGGATATGTTATCAGATGAAAATGTCTTTTTCGTAAGACAAAAAACATTATTCGGAGTATAGAGTGTTACTGAGTAATGACAAATTACTGAAATCACCAGGTAAATATAGCAACTCTAAACTTGGACGCCTCGAAGTATCTTAATAAAGCAAAAATTGATAGACCAAAACCATCGACTCTAGTGAAAAATTCATTATACCTCCCTCAATTATTATCATATCCAAGAAAAAGTTTGATTTTGATACAGAAGTCATTATAAGATAATCTGATATAATAGAAACTGGAACCAAATGCTTTAAGAATATACTTCTTAGCATATCTGGAACATATATATGGAACATTAAATGGATGCATATGTGAATAGTATAAAAAAGTAGTCTCCACAAATTTCAAAGGATCAATATTGTATACATTGACACATAACCTACATCTTCCAGATCTTCAGATGCTCTAAAGTTTCTGATAAACCCTTGAGCAACAAAAGCGATATGGTTAAGTCCACATGTAGAGACTCTGGTAGACCAGACATCGGTCCTCTTCTTTGGAGTGGTGTTGGGAAAGGCTTTGCTGAAGCTGAATTATGAAGTGACAAGCTACTTCCAATGTTATGCACTTGCTTCTAGAAAATTCAAAGAAACCAGCAGTTAGACAGGAACAGAAAAGAATTCAGCTTATCTGCAACTTCTGGCAAAGATAGTTAGTGGAATGCTAGTTGAACCATGGTGAAAAGATCTTCCGTTTATTAGGGAGGAATGAAGAATTTGTACGTGTTGAACTATGTCAGAGGGGGTCAGATTATATGAGTTAATGTGAAACAAACCAACTTTGCAATGCTGTTTCATGCTGTGTCTACAATTTAAGGCTATTTCTTGCAGGTAGGATATGCTGCATGTACAATCACATACAATTTTAATTTTTTTGGATAATATCCTCATTTTGGTTCTTTTCCTTCTTTTTCTTTCTGTTGAATATGTATAGTTGATGGTAGCCCTTTAAATTCTTACTGCTTTACAATTGAGATATTAACCTACATGAAATGAGATTGGATTGACACATATATATTGTAAACCTCCTTTGATTATTCTTCCTTTAAGGAAGGTTGATAATTCTGGAAGTAGGGACTATTAAGTGCTGGTTGGGCACTAAACTTTACCACTGACATTACCTATTAAGTATCTCTAAAGGAAATCATAAAATGGCAGCTTTTTAGGGCTCTTTTGTGACTCATAAAATATGGGTTAAAACCTACCATTTTATTACACTTTTACTTCTGTAATTATTACAGTAAGTGATAGAACAGTGTAGGGCAATCAAAAAATCAACTCTCTCAAATCCTATAAAGGCCTGCAGGCTCTCTGAAAATGATACAGGTTCTACACTTGAAGGCAGTCCATGAAAAGCTAAAGGACGATTTGATGAAACAAAAAGTACATAAATCAAACAAAAAAGAGACAAAGTAAAATAAAAAAAACCAAACTCCAAATACAGTAATAAAAATAATGCTCCAAATCATAGGTCACAGGACCCCAGTGTCTGTACAAATCTTTTCATTGACTGCTTCAGCACCGGGTGTGAACACTGGAGATTGCTCAATGTCTCTGTACCTGGAGGTGTTCTCTCACTGAATGGGGGGTGGGGGTGGGAAGGTGGGGGGAGGGGGGAGAATTGAAAGAAATGATATATGTGTTCTGGGAATTAAATGAGCTGATGCATATAAGTAACTATAGTTCTGAGGTACAGCAAATGGTCAATGAGTGTTAATTATTATTAATACCATTATTAAGTTAATGATAATAATTGTTTTGTTATTCATGGTCCATTGGATTGTCTTGCGATATGCCTGATGTGATTTTTTTATGAAGTTGCTTGACCAGGAGCTTTTTCCCCTTCCTTATATGTGTTTGAATTAATAATCACAGTTGGCTACTCATAGTAAAGGCCTATTCTCACTAACAGAATGGGAAGGGGAGTTGGAAGAAGTGGGAAGACAGTAAATCTACCTATTCGTTATACAAATGCAACAAGAATGCTCACTATCTTGAAGGCATTACTCTTTTAGTCGTAGGAATAAGCCAAAGTCCCTGGCTTCAAGAATTTATGGTATAATAGAGAATACAGACACAGATACAAATACTAATGTACAAGAGAGGGAACGAAAAACAGGTTGTTGCAAGGGGGAGGGGCCATGTTGTGCATGGACTAAGATTCGGATTTAAATTAAACCAATATATAACAAATAGGCCACTGGATTTCAGCTCTTTGCTCAGAATTCACTGCTGTTTGGTATTGAAACTATCACCCACAGCTCTAAGTTGTTATTGTGATGAACGGTAATCCTTTTCCAATTCTACTGTAATAATGTTATTTAAGATAGATCTGTCTGTGTTTGAATTCGAGACAGTTTCCTAAAAGAAACTGTTGTTTTTATGTTCTTCCTATATTCATTCATTCATTTATTCATTCACTTCATTAAGTAATTCAACAAGTATTTATTATGTTTCTAGTATATATCAAAAACCCTGTGAGGCACTGGGGGTGGGCAGCTATATCTCCCAGATTCAAGAAACCCACACACACAGTCTAGTAAAAAATAATGTACCGACAGATTTATTACTATTTGCACTAATACATTCTGTAAGTAAGAGTGAAGTAGTGAAGTACATATGCCTTTCCTTCAGTAAGTCCAGTTTGATTTGGGAAAAATAAAAAGTTTGTGGAATGTGCATTTGGGTACATTGATGCCTTGGTTATTTCTGTAACACTGGATTTCTATTCTACACATTCCAGACCACTCCTCTAAAAACCCTAAATGGGTTTTCCTTTGGCATGTACTCCACCCCAAAATCAGTTCCTACTGATTTGAGATTTCTCCTTTCGGGGAAGAATTTCAGTAGAGACATTTTAAAGACACACCGCTAAATGAGGAGTGTGTGGGAACGAGGCTTTTGGCTAGTGCCAGAGCCCTGTGGGCTCTGAGCTCTCATCAGAGACCATCTTGTGTCATATGGTGAAAAAAAAGTGTGTCCAGGATATGACACACTTTTGTAGTTCTTGCCAGACATACAATGTCAGCCTTGGCCAAGTTATTTAGCCTCCTTGAATTGGTGTCCTCACTAAAAGCGGTAATTACCTATTTCAGGGAGTCAAATGAGGTGAATCAATATATCTATAAAGTGCCTACTGCAATGTTCTGTTTGTTGCAAACAATAACATAAGGTGGGAAAGACAGACAGTAGAGAAGTAACCAAAATATACAGTGCTGTGGTAATAAGTCTGCTGAGGAAATAAAAGCCAGGCAAAGGAAGGTGATAGAAGGAATGATTTATAATTTTAAATGGAGTGGGAAGCAAAGATCTTACTGTAATGGGGTGTTTAACCAATACAGTACAAACGAGGGAATGAGTCACATGTGTAGGAAGAAAATTCCAGGCAGAGGGAAAAGCCAGAGCCAGGTATGGTGAATCATTTAACAATCAATACCAGCATGGCAGGGGTGACGGGGACGCAGAAGCCAGAAGTGAGAAGCGGTATTTGGCCGATCACATGGGCCCTGAATGGTCATTACCAGGGTTTGGCTTTTACTCTAATGACCACAGGTGATTTTTGGAAATTGTCCTGACGAGAGCATCAAGATCTCACTTACATTCTTAAAGAATCTCCCAAGAGGGGGAGATAGCATGATAAAGCAAGTATAATTAAATTGTCATGGTAGAATCAAGGTTGTGGATATAAGCATTCACTGTAAAAATTTGAGTCTTCTGTATGTTTGAAGTACATTTTTTTTCTTTAATTTTGGGGTGAAGAAGATTTGTTCTGGCCAATAATCTATAAAAAAATATAAAAGGGAGGATTGCGAAGGAGCAAAGGAGAGCAGGAGGCCATCGCAGTGACCTAGGTGGCTTGTGGGATGCTGATGGTGGGAAGGGGGTTTTGGACGTAGTGTGGAGCGAGAACCATGAGAATTTAGCAGCAGAGTGGCTGCAGGGAGTGAGGGGGAAAAGCATCAAAGGTGGTGTCAGGTTCTTTGGCCTGAGCAATGGACAGCTATAGCCACTTAGCCAGACAACTTCCTGGGGCCAAAGGCTGTGCTTTCATTCCACAGCGGACTTGCCACCGTGAAGCAGGTGAATTTGCCTTTGTGCTGTTCTCTCCCAAGGATCTATACCCAGACCAGTCACCTCGTGTGACCTTTTTCAGCCCAGCACACTCACATGGCTCGCTGCCTGCTTCACCTTGGTGTGACACAAGTGGAGATGGAGCTGGGCACGAAGTCAGGAGGTCCTGCTCTTCTGCCTCAGTGCATTGCTTCCCTTTCCCAGCACTTTCCCTGCAGGTAAAATGATGCTGAACATGGACACATGAGAGAGGCTTTGGGGATTGAGAAGTGAGAATATTTAGCAATAAAAAGCTTGGCAAGGCAAACTAGCATGGCAGCTTTATTTTTCTCTTTTTTTTTTCCCCATACAAATTTGTCTGTTCTGTATCTTATTTTTCTGGTGTGTCTCTTTGACTTATCACAAATTTCCTAGGAATTCCTGGAGTTTGGTGCTCACATTCTCATGTGCAAGGAGCACACGTCTGGGATCCAGGATACTGAGAGCAGAGCTTGCCCAGCTTCTCCTTCCAGAGCGTCTGTTTGGCTTCAGCTGTTTTTATTTTTTTGAAAGATTTAATTTTTGTGCATACAGAACTGGGGTACCGGCCAGAAGTGCAGGGGCAGTGAGAGGATTCACCAGAGACAGAGTGGGGAGCAGAACAGGCAAATCATCAAAGCACACTGCTGAGGGGAGCAGCGGGCGTGTCAGGAGAGGTCTGCCGCGCCATGTAGTCACCTCTAGGGTGGGGATCAAACTCATACTGAAGCAGCCGCAGCTTGCTTGCAGTGCTGCGTCCTAAACATTTGCACCACCAGGGAGGGCCCTATTGTCTTGTTTTATTGATGTTCTCTAAGGTTCCACCCTTCCAGACCTTTTTCTATTATTAGGTGTTAATGTGCAGATGTTTCATTTAATTCTCACAAGTGAAATAAATATTCTCACCAGTGTCCCCACCTGTTTGGGCTAAACTGTTTGGATTCCAAAGATTCTAAAATGTAAAGATTTCCCAGCCCAATGTGTTTCTTTATATCTGAGTTGTGTTTTGCACACACGATTTAATAGATATTTATTTACTGGTTCGGTCTTATATGAGCAGGAAGGTGGATCTTTGGAGTCCCTCAAAATCAAGCATATCCAGGCATTTCCTGGGATGTCCCATGAAATGCCAAGCTGAAGAACTAGGAACGTGCTCACAGGTGGGACTTAAGAGAGGTCGGGTGGTGGACTCTGGAACAAGACACAACAGTAAGAGACAATGAACGGTAACAAGTCCTTTGATCTTTAAAGTTTCCCTTAGAGCTGAGGGGAGCCTGGACTGACCAGAATGCTTCTAACAAAGATTAAGTGGATCTCTTCTGAAGATTGGAAGACGTTTAAATTATTACTTTGGGACTGTATAAAGTTTTCTTGTTGGGGTGCAGGGAAATGAACTGAATGAGCTCTCCTGCCTTGTGAAGTAGTTAGCAAGTTACAGCATCATATCATCGTGATCTAGGTCCCTTCTCAACTCTTTATTTTAATGTTTTAAGATTTATTTATTTACACATACAGAACTGGGGTACAAGCCAGAGGTGCAGGGAGTGAGAGGATTCACCAGAGACAGAGTGGGGAGCAGAAGAGGCTGATCTACTGAAATGCACTGCTGAGGGGAGCAGCGAGTGGGTCAGGGGAAGTCGGCTGCACCATGTGGGTCAGCTCCCTGGCTGGGGATGAAACGCTGCTGCAGTGGCTGCGATAGCTTCACAGCACTGCGCTTTGACCCATTGTGCCACCAGGGAGGGCCCTCAACTCCTCTTTTTAAGCACAAATATTACACAATTTTCTCCCATTCACCCGTCATATCCATGTGTAACTGGAGACTGAAGCCAAAGATGGTGCATCCTGGATGGGGGTGCTGGTGAGGATGAACAGCCTCGGGTGAAATACGAACAAAGTATAGGTAGGGGTAGAGTATAGGACTCTGATAAGAAATAAAAGTGTCAGCAGAAGCAACCCCGGGGATTCAGTGTCCGGGATTCAGCATTTGGATCTTCAGTGATTCTGGGTTTGGTGATTTGTAATCCTACCACGCCAGTCTTCCCACAGGCTGTGTGGGCCTCTGAAGTATGTGGAGAGGCTTCCAGCAGTCAGCCTCAGGGAAGAAAAGTTCAGAGGCTTTGCAGGTGGCTGAGCAACTGAAACTGTTCCCAGCTTTGCTGCTGTACAGCCTGGAGGGGAAGGAGCTGGGCCGGCCCTGGGCTGTGCTGCGTGACTGTGGCTATCTGTGGGTCTCGGTGTTGCTGCAGCTGCTGTTTTGAGTGTCGCTTGTCTGGTGTTGTGCTGGGGCATCCCAACAGCTCTGTGAGCATCTCCTGTATGTCTCCTGCTATCTTTGTAAGCTGGCACTGGCCTATTATGTGGCCGCCACTGACACCAGGCCCTCAGTGGCGGGAAGACGCCAACTCAGGAGTGTGACCTTTTGCTCAGGACTCTGGGAACTGTGTCCAGTTGGTGGGGAGAGTGTGTCCTGAACAAACTTCACAAATAGGTTTACACCCCAAAGAGATCCAAGACACCAAGTGTTACAGGGCAGGGAGAGGGGCACCCCTGAACCTCCAAACCTGCCTTCTCTAAATACGTAATGCTATCTGCTACACCAAGACAAAAGATATAAAACCTTTAATAAAAAGGAACTTTAATACAATGAGTGTGCAATACAGAAAAGACCAATAATTTAGTTTCTAAATCAAACACCCAAAGTTGTCCATTCTTTTGTGGATAAAAGTCCCATGAAGGGATTGGCCCAAAGCAAGGCCTGAAAGTTTCCACAGGTCTAAAGCACCTTCTGGCCGGGACCCATAGAAAAGGGTCAGAAATGGCCAGATGAGTCTGGGAGGAAAAGAGCAAAATCAAAATCAAGTTAAAAGCTGCCATAGTCAAACTCACCCCAGGTCTCTCACCCACATCATTTCAACTAGCCCAGGACCAAGAAACAAGAGCCGCTTCTTCACAGGTGTCTCTGCTCCCTGGGCCTCCCTCAGGACTTCTACTCTCCATCCTGCTTCCTTCCTACTCAGTCTCCTCTCCAGAGTCTTCTTCCTGCTCAGCTCCACCCTCCTTGGTGGGACAGAAGGACCTGGGACCTCCCCTTTTCCTGGGGAACCCCTGTTACACAAGGGCTACAAGGACCATCCTGTCATCACCACCAAAGCGAGGATGCTGGGAACTGAGGGTGAGGCTATGCAGCCAGGCTCAGTATATAACCACCCTTGTGGGCCTGGACAGGGGGTCCTTGGTTTCTCCCTGGCTTTCAGTGCGCAATTTCAATTCCAGCTCAATGAAACTGGTAGGACACACCAATTCTTCTCTTTCTCCCTGAGTCATTCTGTCTTCATTTACCCCTTTTTGTACATAAGCCCTCTATTACCCTTTTCATGTGTGCCCTTGGTTGAGTCTCATTATAATAAAGCATGCCCGTGAGGACCCACAGTCAGCCCAACCCACTTCCCCTCAGGGTTGCCCTGTAATGGGGCAAACAGCCATTTGTGGCCTCAGTGACTCTGTTATTCCTTGTTTGTTACATAACCCCATTTCTGCTGTTCTTTGAACCTGAGTAGTCTCGCCATTGTGCATCCAGGTGCAGGACTCAGGTGGTGACGGTTGTGTGGTAAATGGAAGTGATCAGGCTTTTCTGCCTGCCACCATTAGCATCAACCATCGACCCTGCGGGCTCACACGTGTGCCTGATGCCGGCCTCTGGAGCTGGCTGCGCGTGCCTGAGTGGACGCAGGGGCCGAGCCTAGAAGGGGCAGCGGGGGACTGGAGGAGGCAGAGGCGGTGCAGTAGACACCAGAGAGGAGAGCATCAGCGATGCCAGAGAGCCCCAAAGAGTAAGGATTGGGGGATTGGGGGAGGGGAGGGCTGGGGTGGGGAGGGCCGGAAGGCCCCGGGCGTCTGGGTCTCCAGGCCTCCCTGACCCTCTGACCCTGGTTGCCTCATTACAAATGGTGTAGAAAGATCATGAAAAGCCCCCAAAGCCACGGAGGGCCCAAGGATTCCTCCTTTTCTGGCCAGCGGGAAAACCTGTTCTGTACTGGCTGGCGCTACACCGGTCAACTGCTCGGTCCTTGCCAGTTGAGTGCCCACTGCTGCCCTGTACCATGGCGCCGACAGAAAAGCTCCTGGTTCCTGTTTCTAGTAATTCGTTCTCAGGGAGGGAAGAGGCCCAGTTGCGGCTGGCAGGGAAGACAACTGGGAAGATTTGAGTTTTCTTTTAACTCTGCTGATGATGGTCAATTCTAGGTAAAGGGAAAGTGACGTTGCTTTTATACTAAATTACTCATACTCGAGATGGAGTTGCATGTTTGTGGTTGACTGTGTGTTTAATATGCACAATAAGCTTGATCATAAAAAACCACTGGGGTGGCTAAATTGGAGCTAAATTCTGAAAACTTAACAATTTATAGAAAATACAGGTATAATTTGTACAGTGGCAGACTTTTGTTTCTGAATGCAGTTTCTGCTGTGTTAACACTAGGTTAATAATACCTCTCATGATAAAAATACCAGACACATGAAAGCAAAAGCAAATTCTTTGAAATAAAGAACAATTAAAAATTTAAAACTTAAAATTTTTATCTAACTGGTTATTTTGTTGAGTCTGGGAATGCTAAAATTTTCCACATATATTAATGGCAATTGCTTCTTTGTGTTCCATTTCACAAAGAAATTCATTTTTTTTAAAGATTTATTTATTTATTCATACAGAACTGGGGTACAGGCCAGAGATGCAGAGGGTGAGAGGCTTCACCAGAGACAGAGTGGGGAGTAGAACAGGCAGATCGACGAAGTACACTGCTGAGAGGAGCAGCGGGCGGGTCAGGAGAGGTCTGCCGCGCCATGTGGTCACCTCCAGGGCAGGCGAGAATCAAACTCATACGGAAGTGGCTTAGGCTTCTTAGTGCTGTGCTTTAACCCGCTGCGCCACCAGGGAGGGCCCAAGAAATTAATTTTTAACTTATGAAAGATTTCATAGGAACATTCTACTTTTAGATAACAGGGATACCTGCATTTAGCATGTAGACATTGGTGAACTTTGGTATTTGTATATACTTTGGAACCATCACCAAGATAAATGAACGTATTATTACCATAAAATTTCTTTTGTTTTTTTTTGTAATGTCTCCTCTATTCTTTTCCAAATCTACTTCAATCCCTGGAAAACTACTGATCAGCTTTTTGTCACAATAGTTTAATTTGAATTTGGTAAATTAAACAATGTAGTTCAGTTTGAATTTGGTAAATTTTACAAAAAGGGAATAATATGTATTCTTTCTAATCTGACTTCTTTCACTCAGCATATCACTGTAAGTGAAGTTGTTGCAGGTAGTAATGGTTTGCTCTACTCTTATTTTTGTTGAGAACCATAATCTGTTATATAGGTATAGCATAATTTATTATTCCTCATCTGGTGGGCATTTGTCTAATACAGATAAAGCTGCTGTGAACAGTTCTGCATAAGTCTTTGTGTACATAAGCTTTCATTTCTCTTAGGTAAATGTCTAAGAACAGAACTGCTGAGTTGTGTGGTATGTGTATGTTTAGCTTTTAAAACTGCCAACCTGTTCTCCAAATGGATTATATAATTTTGTATTTTCTTGATCAGTATAGAAAATTCTAGTAGCTTGACATCCTCAACAACATTAGGGATGGGGAGTCTTTAATATTATCAATTCAAGGAGCAATGCAGTGAGATCTCATTGTGGTTTTAATTTCCATTTTCTTAATGACTAAAAATATTGGACATCTCTTGAATCGTTTGTCATATATATCTCTTTTTTGATTATATACCTGTTCAAATATTTTACCCATTTAAAAAAGTGGGCTGCTTTCTTCTTTTTTAAAAAGATTTATTTATTTATGCACACAAGAACTGGGGTTCAGGCCAGAGGTGTGGGAGGTGAGAGGATTCTTCACAGACAGTGAGGAGCAGAACAGGCAGACTGACTAACATCCACTGCTGAGGGGAGCAGTGGGCAAGACAGGAGAGGTCTGTTATGCCATGTGGGTCAGCTCCCTGGCTGGGGATTGAATTGGAGCTACAGTGGCTGCAGACAGCTTCACAGAGCTGTGCTTGACCCCCCTCGGGCTGCTTGTTTTCTAATCAAATTATAGAAGTTCTTATAGATAAGTCTTTTTCATATTTATACTTTACAAATATTTTTTCTTTTTGCCAGTGTACCATCAGGGAGGGGTTGGGGGGAGTAAATAAACATTGTTTTAAAATGAACAATGATGCAAATATAGATATAAACAAATTAACTTTAAAAATAAAGGTTATAAAGTACATTAAAAAAAATAAAGTTTCCTATTAAGCAAAAATGAAAATAAATGAAGAACTTCCTGTCTGATCTTTGTCTGCTGTGCCATGTGGGTCAGCTCCCTGGCCGGGGATTGAACTCACACAGCAGTGGCTGTGGATAGCTTCATAGTGTTGTGCTTTAACTCTTGTGACACTAGGGAGGGCCCAAGACTCAATATTTGTAAGTCGGCAAGTCTCTCCCAATTGATCTATAGATACAGCACAATCCCAGTCAGAACCCAGCAGCCTTTTTTGGTGAAAATTGACAAACTTATTTTAAGATTTATATGGAAATGTCCTAAAGTCCAAATACCTTTAAAAAGAAAAGCAAGTTCAGATGACCTATATGCTACCTACTATCAAGAGTTTCTATAAAGCTATGTAACAATCAAGAGAATGTAGAATTGGTGTATAGGTGGACAAATAGATGAGTGGAACAGAATATAGAATCTAGAAATAAACACATGCATATGTGGTTAGTTGGTTTCCAACAAATGTGACAAAATAACTTTATGGATACTTTTCCCACCCATGGTGCTAGAACAATTTGATATTTGTATGCAATAAAATGAATTTTGATGTGGACATTTTTTAAAAAAGATTTATTTATTTATGCACACAGAACTGGGGTACAGGCCAGAGGTGTAGGTGTGGTGAGAGGATTCACTAGAGACAGAATGGGGAGCAGAACAGACAGATCTAGGATGTACACTGTTGAGGGGAGCAGCGGGTGGGTCAGGAGAGGTCTGCCGCACCACGTTGATCTTCTCCAGGGCTAGGGATTGAACTCATGCTGAAGTGGCTTTAGTTTCTTAGTGCTGTGCTTTAACCCTCTGCGCCACCAGGGAGGGCCTGATGTGGACATTTTAATGGCTCATTATCAAAAGTAAAATCAAATGTTGTGATTTGAATAGGTTTTCCCATAACAAGTGAATAGAAATAATTGAAAAACATCAAAAATTTGAATTAGCACCAGCCAGTGAGGATAGTTCAAACAACTGACCATGTAAAGGGTGGCCAGTGTTGACAAGTGCAACTCTCAGTCTTTGGCTTGCCTTTTATGACACATGCAAAACAACCCTTCACAACTCCAATACATAAAACATGGGGATAGTGAACTTGACTCACGTGTGCTATCGTTTCTGTCTACACAGCTGAGCACTCATGTTTGTGTATGTTTAATACTTTTTAGACGATTGAATAAAGAGCAAGATTAAGTTGTTTTGAAAATAGTTTGATAAATCAAATATACTCTATTTGCCTTATTTCTGTCCATAGGGAGCCTAATTTAGGAGTTTATTTGTATTTGTGATCAGTTTCCCTATTTACCTAATAGCTCCATTCTGTTACCACTGTTTCACAACCAAATACTGCTCTATCTTTTCCCTATTAAACTAAATGCAAATTTGTTAGAGCTCTTGCTGCTTTCCATGCCAGTAGATGGCATTCTTATTCTTGTTTTTATTTGAATAGCCTCAGATTCATGATAAATGCAGGGCTGTGTGCCGGATGCCCAGTCAGCTGTTACAGTCCCCGTTCAGGTCGGGCAGATCTGATACACATGGAAAGGGCAGGAACCGAGGGAAGAGAAGGCCAAAAATGCAAGACTTGGCAAGCTAGGATGTGTCCAAAAACGAGACACTTCTCAAGTTTTTATTTTGCTGGGTAGAGGCAGGCCCGGAGAGGGTGGGGGTGTGGGCAGGCGGGGAGGTGAAACATGGCCTCCCAAGTACCCCACCAGCGCAGCACAGCATCTCAGATTACCTCTGTTGCTTCCAGGCGACTAGATGGGTCAGGTTTTCAGGCCGTCTCTGCAACTTGTTGCTCTGTGCCGACAGCTTCTGGACATAGGGGGCACTGACCTGGTGACTAGGGTCTGGTCTGGGCCTGCGTGCAGCCGTTTTGCCGGATATTCGCTGTTTACCTGGTCGCTTGGTGTTGACTCTGCTGTTGTGATCTAGTTCTAGGCATCATAGGAGTTTCCTCCCCGGTGCAGAGGGGGCTGTGGTTTGCTGGTCTTGGCCACAGCCTCCAACCTTCCCTGGCTTTGATCCTTCACCTAGCAGCCTTTGCTTGAGTGCCACTGTAGCGTCGGTCTGGCAGCCTGTGGCTAACAGTCTCACTGGCTATTCAGCACTGCATTGAACCTCCTCACTGAATGCGCTTGAGTATGTCTGGGTTCCCTCCACACCCTCACATGGAGCCACCAGAACCTCAGGGCCGCCATTTCTGCTGCCTCCATGTGTCCCATTTCTATTCTGCTGTGATTTCCACATTTTGGGGGCACAGTGTAAACTGGTATCTTCTTGGGGTTCCAAATGGGAACTAGATCCAGAGACAGTGGCTTCTTCTTCTTCTTCTTCTTCTTTTTTTTTTAAGATTTATTTACTTACGCATACAGAACTGAGGGTACAGGTTAGAGGTGCAGGGGTGGTGAGAGGATTCACCAGAGACAGAGTGGGGTACCTAACCTTCTGTGTGGGGTGGCTGCATTTTCACTAGGTCTTCAACAGCTACTAATACCCCTCCTCCCACTTTTTTCTGTCAAATTTTTGTTCCCAGAAAGGAGACAAAATTTTTCTGTTCCCAGAAAGGGCAATTCTTGCCAGGCATGTCTGTTGAGAAGCCCCCCCATATTATAGACTTTGCCCTAGGTCAGATTCTTCATATTACATATTCAATGCTCCTCTTATAAAACAAATATTCTGCAATACCTCCTTGACACTAGGTATTGGCACAATGCTCTTATCATAAAGATTAAAAAACAAGGAGAGTCATTTCTAAATAGATGCTTGCTCTTCACAAGGGTCTCTGGTGATGGTGTATGGGAGGATTAGTGATGGGAGTTCCTTGGGGACCACACCTGAGAAAAGAAAGCAAACATTGTATGCAAATGAACAATGATGTAAAATATAAATAAATTATATAGAAAAATAACGAAGGAATAAACTAAGAATCTACCAAAAGGACATAAAAATGTTAAGTTGAAAGCAAATCTTCTGTCCTATATGTACTGTGGTGCTATTTACAACAGCCAAGATAATGGAAACAGCCTGAATGCCCCCAAAATGACTAGATCAAGAAGAGGTGGCATATAAACACAATGGAATACTATTCAGCAATCAAAAATAAACTCATGCCATTTGCAATAACATGGATGGAACGAGAAGGGATTATGATCAGTGAAATAAGTCAGAAAGGGAAAGAAAAATATCAGATAATGCCACTCTTAGGAGGAATATAGGGGAAAAGAACAAAGTGTCAATAATAAAAAAAAAAGGACAAAGCTTGCAGGCAAACTATAGCCCTGAGGCATACAGCAGGGAAGGGGTGGGAGGAGGCTCAAAATAGGGGAGGGGAGAGCAGATAGTCTATGGTGATGGCCATGAGTGCTGTGGTGGTGGGAGACTTATGTGACCCCACACCTGCATGGAAAAATCAAATACTGTGCAATAGTGAGTAACAGTGCAAGAAAGTTAAAGTTTACTAAAAACAAAAAAAGACGTTTTGCAGTTACCGTCTTGGAAAGTCAGTGAGTATAAAACATAATTACAAATATCCTTCATTAGGTGTGGGGCTGGATAAAATTTTGTGGAAGAAGACCATTTCTACCTTGTGCATTGAAGACCCAGCACCCCTGACTCCTGCCAAATAAATTCTCCTGGTGCCCAAATTACTGTGACGACAAACCATGTCCCCAGTTTCCAAGTCCTCCCCTAGGAAGCAAGAGTATTCCCAGTGAAAACCATTGTTTCAGGTAGTTTCTTTCCATGAACTCAGTTTGTGATTGTTCCCTGGATTGCAGGTGATAGGCTCACGGTCCCTGAAAAACTAGCCTTTGTTCATATACTTGCAGCTCTTCTTGACAACTATCTCTGGGGCATCTTGGTACAAGTGGGAACTTCTGAGTTGCTCAGACATTTTTTCTGGCACCCACAGCACCCCACTAGAAAGTCCTCTATTTCTATCTGCTGCCCATTTATCTACTGAACTGTTTTCTCATGGATTTGAATGAAAACTTAATACCTCTCCATTGGAGTTAGGGAGACCAAGAACCAGAGAGATCAAGTGACTCTCAGAGTCTCAGTGGTGGAAACTAGTTAGATTGGGACCAGAACCCTGACTGTTTGTCCAGAACTTTCTACCATGTTATTATTGCCTCATGCATGACTCCATTGGCTTTTTATTTGAAAGTCAGTTTTCAAATAATTTTATTATTATCAATGTACATCAACTTAGTGGGGCTAAAAGGAGCCTGAGAAAAGTGGCACACTAAAGTTCTGAACCTGTGGTCCCATAAGGAGGGGACCCCACTAACGCTACTGCCACCTCATCAGAGGCACAGACTAAGGATGTTTTGAACTATTTCAACTATACCTGCTGTTTCTTTTCAGACCCAAGGGCCATGGCCTTCCTGGTTTCTTATTCCATATATTTTTTTGGTATTGTTTGATTATTTTTTAATGCAAAAGGTACTATTGCCTAGATCTCTGGATGCTACCTTGAAACAATCCACCTTACGGAGAACCAGATAACAAACATATAAAATACAGTTTCATCTTTTTATCTTGACGTAGCAAGTTCTGTTTACGGGGGAGGCAGAAAAAGGTCTTCTATAAAAATTAGTGAAGAAATTCTTTATCAAGAATTAATTTATGATTCAGTCTCCTTCACTTGTATCCTCTGGCCTACCTGTTACCCTTTCTAAATCAAGAAAAGGCATTCAGCGTAATGGTTGAGTTGTGGATGATAAGCTCTGTGTGTGTATTAGGGAGAGAATGCATATGTAGCAATTGACTTAACTAGGTGAGCAGCCCTGTGTGCGTTTATTGCTGGCATCCAAATCAAGCCCTTAACAGGCAAGATTCTTTAATATAAATGAGAAATAGGCTTTATCCTGCCATAATGACCTGCCGCTTCTCAGACATGACTCTCCACAGACCGATCACTCTACAAAAAGGTTGGCCAGCTCACCCAAGCCATTATCTTTTATTTATGCAGATCAGATTGTGACAATCCTTGGAATTCTTTGTTTTATCTTTTTTTTTTAACCCTCCTGATATGGTCCTTTCTTTCGGTTTCTCTATAGGCAACTCCCTAAACAAGCATTTTCATGACTTTCCAAGTCATTGAATGAAAATATTGGAGTATAATTTGGTTAGCTTGGATTATTCCACAAAGAAAAGAAAACTGTTTTAATTTTGGAGGCTCCTATTAAAGGAAGAGGGAAACATTCCTTAATTTTTTAAGCCACACAGGGAGTTATGCACTGTGCCAACATACTAACCAGCACAATGTCCCTATAGTGTACACTTCCATTATTTAATATGCCCTCTGGAGTTTTGGATGTGGCTCAGGAAAAAAAAAAAATTAAATACACTTCTTACACAAGACCCTAATTTCAATGGGTGTACTTAAAAATCCTTAGCTTTTTACCTTTTTCATTTCCCATTAGTCAATATTAGCTACATATTCATGGGTGAGAATTTAAATGGCATACATCTTATCAAAAAGTGTACCAGGGTGGCTTTCTAAAATGGGTGTGCTTCCAGTGATCTTTCCCTCTCGGGGCACTGAGGGGGAAATGTGTAACAGTAGGAGTTGAAAGCCAAAGAGAATATTACTTCTGAGTGTGGCAGTTTAGTCTCTTGCATAGTGCTTTTTTTTTTTTTTCTTTCCTGCAATGCAGTTCTTGTTAGCTTTTATCTGAACCAAGCAGCAAGGCAAGAAGCCCACTGAGAGATCAGGCAACAACCTTTGTAGGAAGGGTTTTCCCAGTTGATTTGGGAGTGGGGCTGAATTCAGCTGACATCCTTAGGGTTCTTCCTGCATTTATTCCATGATCACTCCATGAATGCTAATTATTATGGCTCAGATACTTTGCTAGATGTTATAACATCTTACACCTGTTATCAATTCTTGCCTTTGTTCCATATGATAAACATTTGCTATTTACAGGCAAAACAGTATCAGACCAGCCCCCAGGGCCTTTCTAGCCTGGATGGAAGACAACCTGAGCAGTGGTGGTGGGTGTTAGAGAAGTGGAACAAGTTGGGTTGCTGCCACTACAATGAACGTTCTGAGTCTGGGGCAGGGGCTGGGTGGGAGGGGGCTTCCACTCAGGCACTAGCTTAATGGTGTGCAGAGGCAGCCCAGGGCTCCCGGAGTAAGAAAGTCTGTGCTGAGCTCAGAAACAGGAAGTCAAATTAGGCCTCGGATCACAAACAGAATTGGTAGGAGTGGAGTGTGCCTTGTGTGAAGAGAGAGCAGGGTAGGCATTCGAGGCCCTAAAGGAAAGCTCAAAGTCAGGTAAGACAGAGTCTTTCTCAGCTTCGGGTAGTGAATTTTGAGGGCTGCTCTCCTGTGACCATGGTGGCTGGACGCAGGAACTGCAGCAGGAGCAGTTGCTCGTGTCTCGCTGTGGGCAGAGGGAAACCCCTGGGAGTCAGAGGGTGGGGACAGGAAAGAGTTCAAAAAGTAAATTGTTTGGGATGAAGGTAATATAAAGAACCAGCAACCCATAAAATATTAATTGATGATAAGAGGAAAGTGTATCTCCACAACCAAGGAATAATTGAGCTCCTGAGAGTGAACACAGATTGTATTTCAGTCTTCTTATCAGTCATTATTAACAGTCTGCTAGGAATGAATTTAAGCTGCTGGCTGAAGTCAGGGGATTTAGAAGGTGGGATTTGGGGCATGAGTGTTTGTTCAGTAATGGAGAAGCGATGGTGTTAAATGGCTGAGTCAGAGAGGGGGTGTTAGAAGAAAACCAGGAAAGCCAGAGGCTCAGCAGGGGTGTGTGTGTGTGTGTGTGTGTGTGTTGGGGTGAGGGTTGTAACTCCAGCTCTCATTCACCTTGCAACTACCCAAGACCATTGAAGGTGACAGTCGTTCTCTGCATTTGTCACTGAGGGTAGAAGTTTTGTGATTTCTGAAGCCACCAGGAAGACATGCCACCCCCAAGAGGAGGCAACAGTATCGTGAGGGGAGCCGTAGATGGGATTTGGACTGAGGTATGACAGAAAAGTTCTGGGAGGATATTGCCTGAAGGGCCTTAGGAATGGACAGCAATATTTTTGTTTGTCAAATGTCCATGGAACATTGCACTAAATTGATTGCCTTCATAATAATTGTCATTATAGCTAGAGCATTTCTGCTTTTATTCTTTTAAAACATATGTTAAAAAATTGAATGTCCCTCTAGAAAAATTGTTCTATCTTAGAAAAATCTTTTTGCCCCCATAGAATGTTGCTGGTTTATCGTTGTTAGTTGATGTTCTTCTTCTTTTTTTTTACTTACTGTATTACAATTTCTCTCTCTCTCTCTCTCTCTCTGTGTATATATATATATTTATATATATATATATATATTTTTTTTTTCCTGATCCTTTACACTCCTGCTATGAGTGAAACCATCTGGTAATCTGGTATTTCTCTTTTGCTTTCTGGCTTACTTCACTAAGCATGATCTTTTCCAGTCTATCCATGATAACTCAAAAGGACCCCTGCACCCCCATGTTTATGTGTTTATTGCTGCTCTATTTGCAATAGGGAAGACGTGAAATCAATCCAAATGCCCAAAAATAGATGACTGGATAAAGAAGAAGTGGTACCTATACACAATGGAATATTACTCAGCAATCAAAAAACTGTAGAGAGAACATATTTGACTACATCCATACAAAAAAAATTGGCAAAGTCAGAAATACAGAAAGTAGATCATAAGAACACAAAATTCTCCCTACCCAGATACTAGAAACAGAGGGGAAACTGTACATTAAATAACACTAAAAAGCTCTCCAACCTGATACTCTTTGGCCTAGTTAATCATGCTGGAATGATATCTTCCTCACCTGGTGGTTTTGACTAAGGAGAGGTAAATTTAACATGAGTGATTTTCACATGAAGCACCACCCAGGATGAAATTTCTATGTTCCAGCAGGAGAGTTCCCTTCTTCAGTCATGTGTAGAAGAACGCAGCCCTTAGTTACCGCGCTCTGGCTAAGTCCCACCATCTTGTTCACATGTGGAAGCTGTATCACACCGTGCACATTTTCAGTGCCCTCTGAAGCTTTCTGCTTCACAACCTCTCCTTTCCCTGCTACCTCTAAATTTTTCATACCTCTTTGAGCATCTCTCAAAGAATTGCAAATTCCATCTGGAACATGCTTAATTTACCACGTGGCATCTCCCAGTGGCATGCCTGTCGGCCTTCCCCTCACACAAGGCCAGCTCTCCTCTTCATTCTTAGCAGGAAAAGAGAATTCAGGCAAAGGCCCAGGTGTCAGGCGTGCTGCTTGAAAATGAATTTTCACAGGCCGTGCCACAAAGTCAAAACTGTGGTGTTGCAAATGCTATAATATAATACTTAGTCAATGCTATTTTAGTTGTTCTGCTCAGTCACCCCATTCTCCTCACTCAGTTTGTGGGGGGGAACATCTATGACGCTTTATTTGTGGTAAAAGATAAAACAGACATTTCTTCTTTCTGAAGAATCTACCTTTATTTTGTTTATGTTTCTGACACCTTGATATCATCAGTTAGTATTCTCCATAGGAAGGTCACCGCCCTTTACTGTTCAGAGAAGAGGCACTCACAATGGCCTTGGTGGACTTTGCTCAGTAGAACTTAGCTGAGCCACGAAGGCGATGATACTGCAATGACAGATGGCTTCCAGGGATACTCAGCGAGGAACTCGGCTCTAGAATATGGTTTCGATTCTTTTTCTGTCTCAATCTCACTTTCTCCTTGTGGCCTCTTGAACCTGAAACTGCCACGTCCCCTCCCGTGGCGCCTAAGTGAGAAATCTGTAGAGCTTGGCACGGTCAAGGTACCGGGCACACGGGAGGAATACGTGGCCCTCGAAGAATAAAAGAATGGCTGATTCTCGAATGGTCACTGTAACTTTTGATTTGTTTTCTGATTCTGCTGACACACAACGTACTAAACCAAAGAAACGTTATGAACACTGTGCTTCGTTCTAATGATACTCTTGAAAGGAATGTAGCCTCCTCTGTTCTCGATACTGATTTAATTCTGAGAAACCCTGCTACAATCTTTAATTCTATTAAACTATTAACTCCTGTACACCAGGTGGCTTGTGAAAAAAAATGGAGAGAACAATTAAAAGGATTAGCAAGGCAAAAGTGATAGATAGGGCATTTGTTTAGCACCACTGACCCTTGAATACACAATGGTTTCTCAGGGCCCCAGGTTGGTTTCGGGCCCCTGATGACATCTCAGGAACAATAAAAAAAATGTATTATCTGTCACGGTTCTATTGAAAAAATCATTGTACCCCTATATTTGCTTGCCAAGAAAAACTGTATATATGCTTTGCACTCTTTAAATTAAATGACATTCAGCTATGCACTCCTAGAAGTCGTGTCTGTCTGTCACTCAACCTCATCCTTGTCCACCCTGCGCCAGAATTGCCATCCCTGAAACTTGTCTCCTGCTCCTGCTGCGCTGGTCCGTGGCATGAAACCATCCTCTATCAGAAAGTTTTGCATTAGAGTGTGTATGCTTTATAGCACGGCAAATATTCTGTGCTGATTTGAAAAGACTTGGGCCATTTGGTTTCCATAATTCTCCATTTATGAAGATGGACAGTGGACAATACACTTGGGTATGCCTTTGAGTATGCCTGTTGTAACTTAATCACTTGCTTGTCTGAAAATACTGTATTTGTGTCAGAGATATGATTATCAGGTCTGGAAACTGTATAGCACCTAGTATATAATTAGGGTTCAACCCATGTCAGTGATGAAGATGAGCAGGAGGAGGAAGAGGTCATGGAAGAGGAGGGGATGGAAAGCTGCGTCTCTGACAATGTCACCAAAACAACCTACTGACTAGACTGAGCTGAGTTTATTCATCTTGTGGGGAGGAAGGGCCACCTCTCTGGAGTCCTAAAAAGGAATAGATGTGACAAAACTAAGAGGTGTGCCGGAAGGTAAGTCTTTCAACGTTAGAAGGTTAGTGGAGGTTGGAGGAGTTGGGAGCTAGCAGGGGCAAGGGATGTTCACTGGGACTGTGTAAGGGTCATGATGTGACAGTTTAAGACGGGGGAAGCAGCTGGAAGTTTCTGGGTCTTAAGTCATGGGCTGAAGAGTTTTCAGTGTTTATTTAAGCTGGGTGTTCAGAAAGATCCTGAAATGAACACTTAAGTTACTAGCACGTTTTTTCTTCTTGGGCAAGAGTTTTCTAAAGTACATAATGTTGCAGTGGTCAGTGCCATAGTAAGGTTATGTTAGTGATTTAACTTTGTGTTAGTGACCGGCAGCAACAAAACCATGTTTATAGCATCAGGCTGTGGCTTCCAATTTTTTTTCCTCTGGCGTCTTGAATTTGTCTATCAGGAAGCTTTTTTAAAAAGATTTATTTATGCATACAGAACTGGGGTACAGGTCAGAGGTGCAGGGGCGGTGAGAGGCTTCACCAGAGACAGAGTGGGGAGTAGAGCAGGCTGACTGACGAAGTACACTGCTGAGGGGAGCAGCGGGCAGGTCTGCCACACCATGTGGGTCACCTCCGGGCACCAGGGAGCTAACTCCTGGTGAAGCAGCTGCGGCTGGCCTCACAGTGCTGTGCTTTAACCATTTGTGCCACCAGGAAGGGACCTATCAGGAAGTTTTGAATTAGTATGTGCATACTTTAGAGTATGGTAAACATTCTGTGCTGATTTGAAAAGAAAGATGCTGTGCTAAGGAAAAGAAACTTCAGGTCCTTTCAAATGTTGACTCTACGGAGTCTGATCAAAGTGATCAGGAACCACATGTCCTTCAAAACCTCACTCCTCTGCAGACACATCCGAAGTGTCAGCACCTGTTGGCTTCATGCCTCCCTTTGCCACGCTCTGGGGTCCTCAAAATAGGAATTTTATCCTCTTCTATTTACTCTTCCTTTCCTGAACAAATCGCCCTTTGTTCATTTGCCCATTTCTTCTTATTAGATTGTTGTACTTAAAAAAAAAAAATGGAACTATGGCATTTTATTGCATTCTATGCATATGTATATATATATTTTTTACTGGTTTAATGGATTGTAAATATCTCTCTGAATCTGGCTTGTGTCAGTGTGTGTATATATATATATGCAAGAAACCTTCATGAGACAGAGTAACTGGGAGGTGCAGAATGTATGGACACACACACATATATACACACACATACATGTATACATATGTATACACACACATACTTAAAAAAAATATGTTGCCTTTTGTGGTCCAGGAAGCTTAATTCTAGTGTGCCCATATCATGGAAACATTACGGTCAGGGCTTTTTAATGTCCTGTTAAGAAAACTCCCTGCCCTGATGTAATAGAGGTGCTCTCTGTTTTCTTCTAAAATTTTAAAGTTTTGCCTGGAGTTAATTTTATGTATCTTACCGAAAATTGCTTTTTGGGTATGAGAAAAGACACAGCCACCTGATTTTCCTTCCTGCGTGTGCACCCTGCCCACGCCTGCTGAGTCTGCAGTGAGCCCTGGGTGCTGCTTCCGCCTCTGGCTTGCTCTTCTCTCTCTGACCTCTTTGGTCCCCCCGAGTTCTCACTCGACCTGCCAACGCAACTTATTCACCCAGCTAATGCTCGCTTCCTGGGCTGGGCTCAGAGACACCGTCAAGGCTCATGCCGGGGGGAGCCTTGAAGATTCAGTGCATTTGTGTTTTGTGCTCCATTGCACAGGGACCGCGTTCCCTAATTGCCAGTGCTCAGTGTCTTGAAAATTTCTGTTCCATCTAATTTGCCCATTTTTCAGGACGCCTTTTAAAAATGTAGCTGTACATCTCTGAGGCAGGCAGTATTACTTATTTGGTAATGGTGAAGAAATTGGCCTTGGCCAGCACTAATATAGTCTACCCTGCGCATGTGGCTGAAACACCATCCCTACCTTGCAGCAGCTTATAGTTTAAGAGGAAGGATACCCAAGAAGCCCAAGTATCTGTGCAACAGGCAGAAAGAGACAGAGTAACCGGGAGCTGCAGAATGTATGAAGGTGTCAGAAGGTGATTTCAATCTGGGCAATCAGGAAGCAATCGTGAAGGAGGCTTCTTGCAGCTGACTTTTACCATATGGATAAGATTTTCAGAATTGTTGACCTATTTAACACTGGAAAGAGTTGGTGGTGGGGAAGGGACAGTTTAACAGAAAAATTCAGCACCAACACTGAGAAGTGGGAGAGTGTTTGATGACTGCTGATAACCTGATGTCATGTGTCAGAAGATGCTCATAGCGACATAGCTGGGAGACAGCACACAGGAACTCCAGAAGGCTGTGTGAGGTATGAGCACTTCCATGGCATCGGTTGGGCAGTCCGAGGAAGATGTCAAGATTTGGAGCTAGGGGCAGACACAGTGCAGCTTTATGTGAGGAACACTGCCCCAGAGGTCATTCTGAGAAAAGATGAGAAAGGGGGAAGAGGCCCAGGGCAAAGGAGGAGGGAGACCAGAGAGACAGTCCTGCCTAAGAGCGACTCAGGACATGATGGTAGCACAGAGGAAAATATGGTGGGAGAGCATAGCCAGTCGGGGGTGCAGGAGAGGCAGGAGTTAAAAACAGTGCCGAGGTTTTTGGCTGAGGGGATGGTGAGGACAGAGATCAGTGAGATGTAGGATGAGAGGGTGCATTTGTGATGACACTTGCTTTGCTTTAAATTCTGATGGTATTTCAGTTTTGTGGTGAGAGCACAATAAAACCTTTTCTTTTGAAAGCAATCAGCAGGCAGGAACGATGTGTTTTGTCGACTGTGATTTATAGTGCAGGGTGGATGGGAGAGTTTTACTCTCTTTGGCCTAAGCACTCAAAAGAAAGCTCTTGCTGGGACGTGCATTCCAATTTTGTTTCTGTATTTTGCAAGGGAATTGAAATACACCACTTCACAGTGAATTAGGAGTAAGTTTGTACATTGCCTGCTCAGTGGAACTCAGACAGTTTCTCAGGGAATATGTTTTCTGTTTTCCAGCACCTTTCTCTATTCCCCAAGCAGATTACCACATCTCTCTCATATTTCCCAAAGTGTCATCAGAGCGTGCACGCGAGGGAGAGATCAGACGTAGGGCTTGATAATTTTATACACAAGATGCTCACATGTAGGATCTGAAGTCTCTAAACTCCCGAAGAGTCTTGGGTGCCAAAACTAACACAGTGCGTGGGGAAATCTCTGAAGCACCCAGGTCCACAGAGGCAGCATCTGAATGTTCATATTGTTCAGTGTTTGGAAAACATTTTGTATTGCTTCCTCAATGCCCAGCTTCCCATTTGTTTCATATTATAATTAAAAAGAAAGGCTTCATTAATGTTCAACGGAACTCACAGTAAGGAACTACAGATGCAGTTTCGTTTACCTCTCCTTTTAGCACTTTTCTCCCAGATTTAGTCTCGTGGGCATCTCTTACGCCTCTATTTTATTTATTTCTTTATTTTTAAGATTTGTTTATTCATGTGCACAAGAACTGGGGTGTAGGCCAGAGGTGTGTGTGGGGGATTGAGAGGCTTCACCAGAGACAGAGTGGGGAGCAGAACAGGCAGATCGACTGAAATACACTGTTGAGGGGAGCATGGGGCGAGACAGGAGAAGTCGGCTGCGCCATGTGGGTCAGCTACCTGGCCAGAGATCAAACTCATACTACAGTGGCTGAAGACAGCTTCACTAGGCTGCACCATGAGGAGGACTCAAACCCACCGACACAAACTCTCGCAGGCTTTAGCCTCCCTGTGTGAGAAATGGAGAAATTCTCTAGTCTCAGGTTGGTATCACTCAGGAGAACTAGCTGATAATCTCATTGGAGAGAAGACTTTCCAGAAGTTGTTCAAAGAAACCACTTGTGTAATAGGGTTGCAAGTGTATGTGCATTACACCTAGAAGTGCCAGAAAAATGAAACCAGAAGTGCCTTTCAGTCTAGAAGGTAGAGGAATAATAACAATAAAGAGCTAACCCAGTTTTTTTTTAAGATTCATTTATTTATACATACAGAACTGGGGTACAGGTCAGAGGTGCAAGGGCGATGAGAGGACTCACCAGAGATGGAGTGGGGAGCAGAATAGCCCAGAGTGATGAAGTACACTGCTGAGGGGAGCAGCAGGCGGGTCAAGAGAGGTCTGCTGTGCCATGTGGTCACCTAGTGGGCCAGGGCTCGAACAGCTGTGGCTGGCTTGCAGTGCTGCATTTTCACCCACCGCACTGCCAGGGAGGGCCCTATAATCCAGTTTAAACCCTCAATTAAAATGCCCCTTTGTTTTGGCGTGCTCTCTCCTCCTTCACCCCAAGAGGATGTCGGTCTGTCTGGGCCTGTCCTGGGAACTTGTAGTGTCTTCTGACATGGGCAGGGAACCCTTGGGATTTCCTGCAAGGCCCTTGGCCTGTCCCTCAGCATCTGTATCCCATGACAGTGTTCCTGGCCTCACTGCTATACTGGCACCCAGGACCACGCTTCTGCAGTCACACCCTTTGTGTGACCTCTTCCCTCCTGCTCAGCTAGGACCAGGCAGGGCTCTACATCAGACCCCAGGCTGCCCTCAGCCATGCCCATGGCTCTGTGGAGGGATCTGCGGCCCCCCGGTTTCCATTCATACCCCGGGAGCCAAGGTGAACATCCTGTTTGTCCTGCTCACCATGACGGTTGTTTGCTGTGGCCCATGCTGTGCGCAAGTGGGCTGCCACTGAAGATCATTTACTCACCATGCAGAGACCTGGTGACAGAGAGGAAGATGGACTCTGTTCTTAATATAGATTTGGCCTCTTATCACCTCATTACACACTGTCCTGGAGCGTAACCTTGTGATTCAAAGTCAAAACTGGGACATAAGTGAGACTGGGAGCAAGATATTAAAATAATTAAAATTATACAGTATATTGAGGCGCATTTTTATTGATGACAGACCAGTCTCGGTAGTTTGATGGAGTTTCAAACGGTCAACTTAATGTAGTCTGCACAGATGTTGCTTTATAGCAATGTACACCCACAACCTATATAATGTCATAAACTAGTTACTTCTCCCCAAATTAAAAGAAAACATTTCAAAATTTTTTTGATTCAAATTAAAATGACATATAGACATGTAGTTGAAAAACAAAATCTAATAGCCCCCTCCTGGAGAGATGAGTCTGGAAGCATGTAAGACCCACTACCCCCAGAAGCTCTCCAGCTCAGGATCAGGGAGCTGGGATGAGGGCCCCAGAGCCGAAAGCCCCCAGGGTGGGCTCAGTTACTCATGAGAGTCCTGGGTCCTGGCCACACTAAGAACACCAGTCACACGGACAGCAGCTTTGGTGGTTATTGGGCACCAGCCCCTGGCAAGGGGGCTTCGCAGTGGCGGTCAGGGGGGCCATGAGTGCAGTGTCGTTCTCTGACTGGCTTTGGGGTCCTCGTTTCACTGAGCAAAGTCTACAGGCACTTGGGCTTTGGGTCTTTTATTATCTGGCAGGAACGATCAGAGCTAGAAGTCACAGTGCTCAGAGGGAACCCCAAGAATAGTGATAAAAAGGAGACAGGTAGGAGCATGCCTTTATCTGCAGAGGGTCTGACAACCTCAGAAGAGACCAAAGTCCTACTTAGAACTATGGGGCGGAGGGGGTGGTCTTTTTTTTTTTTTTAATTTATTTATTCGTACAGAACTGGGGTACAGGCCAGAGATGCGGAGGGTGAGAGGATTCACCAGAGACAAAGCGGGAAGCAGAACAGGCAGATTGACGAAGTACACTGCTGAGGGGAGCAGCGGGCAGGTCAGGAGAGGTCTGCCTCGCCATGTGGTCGCCTCCGGGGCAGGCGGGAATCGAACTCATGCGTAAGTGGCTTTAGTTTCTTAGTGCTGTGCTTCAACCCGCTGTGCCACCAGGGAGGGCCAGAGGGGGTGGTCTTTAAAGGTGAACCCCAGACTCAGATGAAGCAGTTGCTTGCTCATAGCAGTGAACAAGGCTAGACCTGTTGGGATTCAGCAAACAAATGCGAGGTGAAAGCCTGCCAGATGAAGGAAGTAGAACGAAGAAAGTACTACCAATTGTTTCCAAATGGTTTCGAGTGACGTTCTGAGCACCTGACTTCAAGTTCAACGATAGCTTTCAAACCATTAATGTGCTAGACATCGTATGTGATTTCTCCTCTTCTACAGCAACAAAAATAACTCTCCGTTTTCATCTCTAGAAATACAGAAGTTACAGGAGAGGAAACCCAGGTAACATATTGCAGCCAGTTCCAAGAGTCGGGTTTTTCCAGAAGTGGATTTATCCTCAGTGGCCACCTCAGGGGAGCTCGTTACTAGATTTGTTCCTAGGGGCTGATTGGAAAGTGGAAGTTGGACAACATCTGGATGGTGATGTTCCTGTCAGCCCTTCAGAGAATATGAAACATTTTTTTCTGGGAGGTGCTAGGGAGTGACCCCGACCCGGGGTTGGGGTAGGGAGCTCATCAGTGGTGTCATGAGGAATTTGGGGTTTGGGCTATCATTTTGGCTCCACTCTGAAGGGGACAATGGCTCCAGACCGATCAATGCTTCTGGGCTGATGGCCAGAAAGGAGTAGAACTCTTCAGAAGGCATCATTTATCTGAAAGCAAAAGGCCACACCAGCAATGATAGGCGATCCTGGGAGTCAAGTCCCACCAGGCAAGACTGATGCTCTGACGAAGACTAAAAAGCAGACAAAAGAGCAGAAGACTGAATTTTTCACTCATGCAGAATTTCTTGACCTAAAGGGATTGGTTTTTCTGTCCAGATATCCTCCATATTGCTCTGAACTTCCAGCTAGGCATCCTAAGATTGTTGTAAAACTGAGTCGTTCCTTTAAATCTAAGGGAACCTCACAAACACATGTCAAGATGGATCACCATGAGTCCAACGATTTAAAAGTTTTTTTCATAGAACAAAAAGTAAAAACCTGTTTGAAGCCATCATAGGTAATGGATGCTGTTTTGAAATAATGGATTACAAAAATGTAAACATTTATAAACATGTTGCAGCCAATTATGTTTTATCTCCTGGCAAAGTCATTTAGGTGGAGAACAGATGATCCTTCATCTGTTGATTCAGTATCCTGAAAACTGTTTCTCCTGTGTCTCATAACTGTAGGACTTTTCTTGAAAATTTCATATCACAGGATCACTTCTGGTAATTAGCTTGTATTCAATGTGGTTCTCATTTTTACCCTCTGTGGTAGTTAAAAAACCACAAGATTAGAAAAAATTCCTTTTTCCCCTAGTCTTGTTTCTTTTTCTTTTCCGAGATGTATGTGTGGCTCACACAGTAGAACTCTGCCAGTGGAAATTTTGCAGTGAGGATGGTTTATTTAAGCAGCTGTGTTCTGCTATTGAGTATCTTGTGACTGGCCTCAAGGAAAATGTCTGTATTCCCCAGACTGTTTGATGGCAGCTCTTGCTTTTTGACTCTAGGCTGGCTGTTTCCTGATGCTGCTGGTATCTGGTGTCAGCCACAGTGAGCAGTAGAGAGGGATCTTCACTGTGGCTGCTGATGTCAGGGTCTTGGCCAGCTCAGATCCGGGTCTTATCTGCCTTGGCATTTTACTTGTGTTGCTCCTGTCCACCCTGCAGCCCCCCACATCACAGTCCTGAGAGTCAGGAAAATAGCTACAAAGCACACTTTTCTGTTTCTTCAAAATCCACCCTGGTGTATTGTGAGGAATCTACGACACGTGGCAGTTTCCTTTCCAAAACCCCCAGGAGTCCTCAGGGAGCGTCTCGTGTTGAGGTTTTACTCGAAACGTGTCCAGAATTTCCCCTCCTGTGATCTGCTTTGCTTTGACAAGGCTTCTGTGTCTGGGGAGACTGTCGGTAGCTACTCTGCCCATTCCTTGTTAGCAGTGCTGTCACCGAGATGGGTGCCCCCCAGGGGGGCTGGGGCGGGAGGAGCCTCCAGTGTCCCCACAATGCTGGTGTTGGCAGAGGAGGAGATCTCAAAAGAGGACCCCTCTTTTGTGACTAATAGTATTGTTTCCCATACGTGATGAGCTGGGTGTTAACACATTTTAAGGTCTGTCCTTGCTCAGGACTCAGGTGTCAGAGAATTGTCGCCCCTACTTCTGTGGGGTGCAGAACCCGGGGTCTCTAGTGCATTGACTGAGGTGAATGGGGCATGTGGGTATTGGCAGGTGAGGCTGTCTGTTCTTCATCATCATTGTGTGATGTGTGTATGTGGTGAGTGGTGTGTGTGTGTGAGAGGGAGGGTATGCATATGGCATGTGAGTGTCCTTGAGGAGACTCTCAGAGGAACTGGTGCCATGGAATCTGTTTATTAGCCCTGGGCTGCTGGAGGATGAGAAACAACATGTCCTTATTCTCTTTCTTGGACCCTATGAATTGTTTGAATCATTTCAATAGGCACATATTGCTTTTACAGCAATAAAGGGAAAGACCTGTTTTTTTAGAAAAATGAATGCTGTGTCTTCCCAAAATTCATCTGTTGAAACCTGATGATGTTTGATGGGGTCTTTGGAAAGTGATTAGACCCAGAGGGTGGTCTTCATGGATGGGATGACTCTTAGGAAAGGGACCCAGAAAGCTTTCTCTCCCCTTCTACCATAGGTGGATACATCAAAAAGATATTAGTCTACTAACTGGGGAGTCGACTCTCACCAGATACAGAATCTGTGGGTGACTTGACTTCTTACTTCTCCCTCTTCAGGATAGTGAGAAATAAAGCTGTGGCTTATGTACCACCTGACATAAAGTGTCCTGTTACAGCAGCCTAAACTAAGATCAGTGGTTAAAGTGGAGGCTTTCTAGGTTCCTAGGGAAAAGGGCTTTTCTGGGGGGTGGCAGTGGCAGAGGGGAGCACTGCGTGGTGGTGTGCATGGGTGGGACCATGGAGGAAAATCCAAGACTACCTGAGGGACGTGAAGGAGGGGACTGAGGGTGACCCAGGAGCTCTGTGAAAGGATGTTTTCCCGTCAGCCATACTGCTTTCCTATTAACTTTCTTACACTGGGCCTTTTCACACACTATTCTCTGGTCCAAGACTCTGAGTGCACTTTACACACACACACTTTAATATAATAGCTTATTTTTACATCATTTTGTGCCTTTTTCCATCTCAGTTGTAAACCCCGTGGGCTTCCCATCACCAAATCACCCATGTGCCATCACCATAGTGCAGTGCACTCCCCCCCCCATTTTTGATTCCATTCCCCACTCTACCCCTGTAAAATGTCTCTGGTATATAGTTCATTATTATCACCCCCCCCATCCTTTATGCTCCTGCTATGAGTCAAACCATCAGTATTTTTCTTTTTTTTTTTTCTGGCTTATTTCACTGAGTATGATCCCTTCCACTTATATTGCTACAAAAGGCATGAGTTTATCTTTTTTGGTTGCTGAGTAATATTCCATTGTATATATGCACCACATCTTTTTAATCCAGTCATCTACTTTTGGGCATTTGGACTGTTTCCATGTCTTTCCAATTGTGAATAAAGCTGCAATAAATACGGGGGTGCAGGTATCTTTTTGAATCAGTTTTTTGTGTCTTTTGGGTAGATACCTAGGAGTGGGATTGCTGGGTCGTAGGGAAGCTCCATGTTTAGCAGTTTGAGGAACCTCCAAACAGTTTTCCGTAGTGGTTGCACTAGTTTGCATTCCCACCAACAGTGCAGGAGAGTTCCTTTTTCTCCACATCCTCGCCAACATTTGTTGTTGCTAGTTGTTTGAAGATGTGCCATTCTCACTGGGGTGAGATGGTATCACACTTTCTATATTTTAACCCTGAGACTGGGAAACGGTTCAAGTACCCAAACCTCCGCTCTACCACAGTATTTCCCACATGGAAACTTGAGTTGGCTCATTTCCTTCCTTGTTCACCCACGACTCCTCCCGATACTCCTTTGCCAACTTAATGCCGTATGTTATTTGTGTATACATCTATATGCTCTATTGGATTTTAAATTCCTTTGAGGAGAGCAACTGTACTATCCATTTTTACTCCCTTCTCCAGAATTTAGCAGTTATTTACATATAACAGGTGCTCACAATGTGTTAAACAAGCACTTAAGAGGGAGAAAACAGTTCACTTATTCCACTGGTACCAACGATCATACCAGATATAGTCAGTGACTTAGCAACCAGAACATTTACCATCTGCAAGATGGAGATAATGTTAATCTTTCCTCATGCCAGAAAGTGATGGTGATGCTTAAGAAAAATAATCCTGTTAAGAAGATGCCACATTGTTCATGCTTAGTCAATGTTGGTGGAATTTATGAAATTGCTGGCAAATATTCCTGTTTTGCAAAAGTAGTCACGTCTCGGATGACAGGTCAAAATGCCTGTGAAAGTTTAGGATTTTGGCTTATTTCTTTAATTTGAACAAAATCAAAGTGCAGCAGGAACTTTCATCAATAAGTGGGAATTTTACCTTCCATGGCAGAGCAGGATGTGACGTGAAGGTGGAGTAAGTCAGGGTAGTGGAGAAGAACGTCTCCTGGACTCTGCCTTTCCCACGAGATGACTCGTCCTAGGAGGGGCTGCATCAATGCAGCTTTATTCATCTCTGCCTCTTCAGTTTGTAGAAAATCACCTGCTCTGAAAAAAAGTGAAGACATTTGATAAAAGAACTGGCGAGAACCCAGGTCCAAATTCTTGATAGTTCTACATAATATAAAAATGTATCAAGTATGTCCTTATGCTGGAAAGAAAAATATGTATGTGCTTTAATATTTGGATATCCATAGCCAAGTATTTATTTCTGATTAAAAACTATAAAATCTCTTACTAGATTTTATAGTTTTACTGAATCTCTTGCTAGATCCAGGGGAGTAGAATCAACCTGAAAGAATCTCACTAAGTGACAATAATTTGAAAATTTGGGTCCAAATGCATGTTGTTCATGTGGTGTGGAAGGAAAGCTAAGAGCTGACAAACACATCAGTAAGTGCACACTCATGAAAGAATACTTACTGGGAGCTGCTCACTGGGAGTCTCGCTCTCTTTTTTATTTAGAGATTTTATTTTTTTTCTGCTTAATCAATACATACATATATATATATATTATTTTTTGAAACTTTTTTTTAAGATTTATTTATTTATGCTTACAGAACTGGGGTACAGGCCAGAGTGCAGGGGGTGAGAGGATTCACCAGAAACAGAGTGGGGAGCAGAATAGGCCGACTGATGAAGTACACTGCTGAGGGAAGCAGGGGGCTGGTCAGGAGAGGTCTCTGCCGTGCCACGTGGTCACCTCTGCAGCGGGGATCGAACTCATGCTGAAGAAAAAAGTGAAGACATTTGATAAAAGAACTGGAGAGTAATCCCAGGTGCAAATTCTTGATAGTTCTACATAATATAAAAATGTATCAAGTATGTCCTTATGCTGAAAGAAAAATATGTATGTGCTTTAATATTTGGATATCCATAGCCAAGTATTTATTTCTTATTAAAAACTATAAAATCTCTTACTGGCTTTAGCTTCTTAGTGCTGTGCTTTACCTGCTTAGCCACCGGGGAGAGCCCAGCCAGTGTATTTTTAAAAATTCTTATCTATGTACATTTTTTATTGCATTCTTCATTTTGTCCATTTTTTCATCTGTGTTGTAATCCCTGTGGACTTTCCACCACCACTTCACTCCTGTGCCATCATCAAAGTTCTGTGTGCTCTTCCTGCCCCAGTTTTGACTGTATAAGGGGTGTCTCCCTTTTAAGGATATGAAAAGAGCCTCCTGGGGTCCTTAACATCCATCTGGCACCCTGCTGCCTCACCTAGGGGAGTGCTCTCCTCACTCGCTTGGCTCTGCCAGGCTGCACAGACATGCTACAGCTCTGTCCTGAGAGGAATGGTTAAAGAGGTTCCCAATAAAACAAAAACTGACAAACAGCTGTGTACTCCTCTGCCACTAAGAATGCAGGGGTCCACCAGCTTCCCCAAAATAGTCAGTGAGGCTTTGGTCATTTCCAAAGTATTAGCTTCCTAAAAAGTTATAAAGTTGCATACTTGATTTCATTCAATCTTTCAAATAATTCTGAATAGGACTCTCCCTGGTGGCGCAATGGGTTAAAGTGCAGGAGTATGAAGCTAGCTGCAGCCACTGCAACATGAGTTCAATTCCAGGCCAGGGAGGTGACCCAAATGGCGCAGCAGTCCGCTCTTGTCTCGCCCACTGATCTCAGCAGTGCATTTCAGTCGATCCATCTAATCTGTCCTTGAGGAATCCTCTCACTGCCCCCCCGCCACATCTCTGCCTACACCCCAGTTCTTGTATGCATAAATAAACAAATCTAAAAAAAAAATCAGAACAGTGGGAAGTATACATTGTCCATTCCATTTATAGATAGAATAATTAAGGCTAATACATATCTGATTTTCTTTCCCTGTTAGTGACACGTGGGGGCTTGGCTTAATCGCTGCTGAACAAAGACTGAGATGGAGGTGAGGAAGGGTAGGAGTATTGCTTACAAACAGATGAATTAGAGTGAGCAGTGTGAAGGCTGGGAACGGGGCTTTCCACTTTGACTCACCTCTGTTTGCACTCACCTTTGCACAACCAAAGAAGGACTCCATAAATACCCTCTTGAAAGTGAAGTAGCTTGGGCTGCAGGATACTTCTTCAAAAAGAAGAATCTAGAGAGGGAGGATTAAACTGCTGTTTAATTGTTGGGGACACGTCCACAATGTAACAAATGCCCTTAGAGAAGCAATTTGGAAAAGAGTGAGTTGGAAACCTTGGGGGAAAGTCAGAATCTTTAGTCATAAAACACCTGAACAAGACATAATTATTAGCCCCAAGCTTTATTTTAATGATGTACTATGTCTTAAATATAATACCGACAGTTTGCTGGAAGATGCCAGCTGCTCAGAAAGAATGAAACAAAAGGCAAAGAGGGGCCATTTGTAATGAGCCTGGATCTCTGCACAACCTGTCACTTTGGTTGTCGGATGCTCTGGAGTCCCCAAGGAGCAGACAGAATGTGGCAGCAGATGTCATGGGACATCTGCCAGCAATCCTCTGGGCTGTGAGTGGTCCCCACTCTGATTCTCCGCTCAGCGTGCGTCCTGATGTTTTGCAGAAGGTTCTGAGAGTCGGAGATTTATCTCGGGCTAAAGCAGGCTGGGGTGGTGATCAGCTACTTTCCTCGGAATTTGAAGACCTGGGTTCCAATTCTAAGTCTAAGCTTGATGAAGAGCACCTCTTAGTTCCTTATCTTCAACATGGGGTTGAATCTAGATACCTTAATGGATTATGGTGACGAGGAATAAGACTTTCTATGTGAAAATGGAAAATAGCAGAAACTTTTCCTGAGGGACAGGTGATCATCTCAATCCCTGCTAAGGAAGTTCACATCCTAGATGATCAACTTAGTGTTCTCCAGACAGTTTTCTCCTTTTATTACCCTGTTCTTTGTTGAAAAAGTATATGCTCCTGTCTAAATTCTATGAGACGATGTACCTTTGTGCCCTGTGTGGACAGATAATTTCATTTATAGAAGGGAATACACAGCTTAGTGATCTTTTTGGGGCACTTTTTACTTCAAATTAATTTGATTTTTTTATTCATCTATTAGAAAAGAGCCAGATGAGCAATTTCCTCCAAGGTATGTGAGTATTAACTCATTATTACCTCCAAGAAGCTGTTCACAACCACCCAAGCTGGCTCACACATTCATTTATTCATCCCCTCGCCAAGTACTCAGCCAACTTCTCCACTCCCTCAGTGCCCACATTCAACTCTATCATTGCCCTTCCGCCTTCACAGTACAATGAACTTTTACAGGTGGGATCACCCCTATTGCGTCAAAAGCAACTTAAAAATAAAACTTTGGGGTCCTCCCTGGTGGTGCAGCAGGCTAAAGCACAGCACTAAGAAGCTAGAGCCACTTCCGCATGAGTTCAATCCCTGCCTGCCCTGGAGGAGACCACATGGCCCAGCAGACCTCTCCTGGCCCGCCTGCTGCTCTCCTCGGCAGTGTACTTCATGGATCTGCCTGCTCTGCTCCCCACTCTGTCTCTGGGGAATCTTCTTGCCCCCTGTACCTCTGGCCTATACCCCAGCTCTGTATGTACAAATAAATAAATTTTTTTAAAAATAGCACTTTGGTCTGTTTGTGCTCCTGTCTTAGGGCTTGCACAGTGCCTGGCCTGTTACACTCTCCTCAGTGAGAGTTTGCTGGATGCACGGCATGATGACCTAACTCACATGACTTCAACACTTAGAACTCATATTGCAAGATGCTCAAAGTTAGAGCAGCTCCAGCATCTTAGCTTCATGGTCTTAGTTTTTATGTGTTTTCAGCTCTCCCATTTCCAGGATGTCTGTATGGCTGCAAAGCTTCCAGCATCATGTCAGATGTGCATCATCCTGTGGACAAAAAGCACCATATTCCTCTCTTTCTTTCTCTGTGTTTATGTTCTGCTTCCTCTTCCAGTCTCTGCCCTTGTGCCTGTGGTTCTCAGTGGCTAGAAATAACCTTATGCATAAAATTAGTCATTGACACAGCAGTGTAGCTAGGACTGGTCACAACTCACTTCTTGGCTGAGAATTGAGAGCAACTTTATTATTTATTTGTACAGAACTGAGGCACAGGCCAGAGGTGTGGGTTCAGTGAGAGGCTTCACCAGAGACAGAGCAGGGAGCAGAACAGCAGACTGACAAAGTACACTGCTGAGGGGAGCCGCGGGCGGGTCAGGAGAGGTCTGCCGCACCATGTGGGTCAGCTCCCTGGCCGGGGATCGAATTCACTGCAGTGGCTGCAGAGAGCTTCATAGGGATGCAACTTAATCCCTTGCACCACCAGGGAGGCCAGGAACAATTTTCTTGATAAAAATGGTCATTCAGCCATGTATGGGGGCTACATTTTGTGTATGGGTCCGATCAGAAGGTGTAGCATTTTTTTGCGTATACCACACTCATTTTGGATCCTTGATGATTTACATTTTGGGATTCTTTACAATAGAACAAAAAGGTAATGACTCTTACAAAACAGTTTGAGAGCGTATGAAGTTTTTTCTCATTTTATTATTTTTCTCTGCTTTATATTTCTATATAATTTGTAATTTTAAAACAATTCTATATTATGTAGACTCTTCAAATTACCTTAGTTTTCAAAGAAAGCTTCTGTTTTAGAACTTTCATTTCAAAGACTTGTGTGATATATAGCAAAATGAAATCATGTAAGAACTGGGATCATAGGTAAGTTTGTGAACAAATGCAACCAGCATGTGAGAGGGATTGTCTTTCCCACATGGAAGACCGATGGGGATGTGTTTGTTTAGAGGACAACAGGCTGAGATTGGGGTGTTTTCATACTGTCGGTATAGTTCACAGAAAGAATGGAATATTTCTAATGGGATAAATTCATTAATTAGAGGTTGATTAAAAAGCTTCCCCCCCCCCCCCGGGCCCTCCCTGGTGGCGCAGCGGGTTAAAGCACAGCACTGAGAATCTAAAGCCGCTTCCGCATGAGTTCAATCCCTGCCTGCCCTGGAGG
>NW_004567111.1:17313202-17314934 GCF_000260355.1 Condylura cristata
AAAAAAAAAAAAAAAGCTTTTCCCCCACCTGTTTGGGTATAACTACCAGTAAAATCTGAGCTTTCAGCAATTGAGGTGATCAAAAATATAGTTTCTGTAAAGTGTCAGGTAGTTTGTGTAACTTTCCAGACATAAATGATTTTCAACAAATCTCCACTTTATGCCTTATGACAGAGTAGAAATGTTCATAATCGCTTGAAGAAGGAGATAATGTTTTATGTGCCGCCGGAGGAAAGTATAAAACAAATATTTTACAATTTCTCTCTAGCCCATTTATTGTTTTGATTTGACTCAAATAACCTTTTCTTGTTATTGTAATCGACTTCCTAATGCATCTTCTCAATTGTGTGGGCAGATACATAGAATTTTATATGCATGAATAATATAAGCTGATGTAGCAATATATTTTCTTTGTTTTCACATTACACATATGGCACAAATCCTAATAAAACTGGACTGGAATATATTACAAATTCATTTGGTTAGTATTCCATTGCCAAGTGAGTGAATAAATATATATGCTTTGAATTAAGAATGTGTAGTCCATTACTTATATGCCACTTCTTCTACTTTATTTTGACTTTTGCACTTATCATGTTTTATTAACATTTTGAAGTTGTAAACATGAGTTGAGTGAAAGCCATATCATAAAGTTGAGGTTAGGGCTTGTTATTTGTTGCCATTGCGAAGTCCTGAGAATAACTACAGAAGCTTGTTCTGTGTGTCATGGCTGAGGGCCCCGCTGTTCAGTGATGCATCTGGGTGTATCCGTGTGCAATGATCCCACCCAGAAGGTGGGCGTAGACCACTGTATTGAGACCATATTCAGTTCTTGTTTAAAATGTGGAAGCCTGGGGCCCTCCCATGTGGTGCAACGGTTAGGATGCAGCACTGCAAGCTGGCCACAGCCGCTCCAGTACAAGTTCCATCCTTGCCCCGGAGGTGACCCACATGGCGCGGCAGACCTCTCCTGACCCGCCTGCTGCTCTCCTCGGCAGTGTACTTCATGGATCTGCCTGCTCTGCTCCCCACTCTGTCTCTGGGGAATCTTCTTGCCCCCTGTACCTCTGGCCTATACCCCAGCTCTGTATGTACAAATAAATAAATTTTTTTAAAAATAGCACTTTGGTCTGTTTGTGCTCCTGTCTTAGGGCTTGCACAGTGCCTGGCCTGTTACACTCTCCTCAGTGAGAGTTTGCTGGATGCACGGCATGATGACCTAACTCACATGACTTCAACACTTAGAACTCATATTGCAAGATGCTCAAAGTTAGAGCAGCTCCAGCATCTTAGCTTCATGGTCTTAGTTTTTATGTGTTTTCAGCTCTCCCATTTCCAGGATGTCTGTATGGCTGCAAAGCTTCCAGCATCATGTCAGATGTGCATCATCCTGTGGACAAAAAGCACCATATTCCTCTCTTTCTTTCTCTGTGTTTATGTTCTGCTTCCTCTTCCAGTCTCTGCCCTTGTGCCTGTGGTTCTCAGTGGCTAGAAATAACCTTATGCATAAAATTAGTCATTGACACAGCAGTGTAGCTAGGACTGGTCACAACTCACTTCTTGGCTGAGAATTGAGAGCAACTTTATTATTTATTTGTACAGAACTGAGGCACAGGCCAGAGGTGTGGGTTCAGTGAGAGGCTTCACCAGAGACAGAGCAGGGAGCAGAACAGCAGACTGACAAAGTACACTGCTGAGGGGAGCCGCGGGCGGGTCAGGAGAGGTCTGCCGC
>NW_004567111.1:17315034-17324414 GCF_000260355.1 Condylura cristata
TCACTGCCCCTGCACTTCTGGCCTGTACCCCAGTTCTGTATGGATAAATAAATCTTTACAAAAAAAAAAGTAGCAGTAAAAAAAAAAAATGTGGAAGCCTGCGCTCCCCTCGCACCTATTAAATTTACCACTCTGAAGATATACCTAAAGAATGTAGATTTGAAATTAACCCTCCTATTGACTTTTATAAACAAGGAAGTTTGTGATTTTCTTAGTTTTGCTTCCTTCAGAGACAACAAGCCTTTGATAGAATAGTTGTAACCATGGCATGTGGTTTAGGAAAGGTTTTTTTGAAAACTCTACTAGAAATGAGTAAGGTATAGCGGGCTAGTGGACAGAATTGTTGAACAGAGCTGTCGTCTCAGATAAAAACTCGCCTTCAGCAGACCCCCAGTGCCAGGGACTGCCCCCAGGGCTGCCAGTGTGTGTGCCCTGCTTCAGTGAGCCGCCTGTGGACTGTGTGGGGAGGGAGAATAGATGGAGAGATAGACTTCCCCCACCTCCACTCCCCTTTCCCATTCCCACATCCCATCAGCGCCTCCCACGCCCCTTCCTCCTGCCCTTGCCCCCAGCCCTACCCCCGCCCCCACCTCCTCCCACCACCCACCAAGAGACAAATCCGCTCCGAACAGCAGAGGGCAGTGTTCTTTCTTAGTGGGGAGTTGGCTATGAGCCTCTTGGCATCCAATGCTGACAGCACCTGGGAGCTGAGCACCTGGTTCGGTAAGGTGATCTGGGAAGGTCATCAAGGGAAGGACATCAAATTCATCCCAGTCTACTCCTCACACCATGCACGTGCACATACTTCTCCATGCAGATCTTTGATAGTTTCTGGGGAAACCAAAGAAGAGGTCTTGGAAAGATGAATTTCAGATCCTGATACAGCAATGGCTACTGACGCTAATTTATAATCATTATCTTCTCTCCCTCACCTAGCACTTCCGGCTGGCTTAGGTAACTTGCTTTTTGGGCTTGAAGCATTCTTCATCTCCGAAGGACCCAAGTCTCTGGTTACCGCACCTTTTATAGTCATACAAATGCCTGCCCATTTATAGTCGGGTACAGTTACAGGCACAGAGTTTTAACTAACTATGTGGTAGGAAACCTAGTACTTGCCAAGACAGTCTACTGCATTTCTTTTGAACATTGTGCTCTTATAATTATTTGGACAATATACTTGTAGTCTGGAAAAGTTTTGACTCAAAAAATTCAGTTTTGAACTTCTATGGGAAAACCAATGTAATTAGCATTTTGTGTTAGAGGCATATTCTTAGCATGCAGTGTTTCCGGAATCTTTGCAGCCTGGGGTGTTAATTGAAATCTCTTCGCTTGCCGATTGGGTGTCCAACCTCTCTCAGCTCTGTGAAACCTTAGACTCTCCACTCCATCTCTCTGGTGTCTGCTTTTCTCCAGGCTTCAGAGCCCTATCTTAACAGCTGACACTTCGTAATTGATTAAAGTCTTCAGAAGACTGAAGATTTCTCCAGGTTTCTGGAGCCCCATCTCTGTGCAGCTTACTCTTGACAAATCAGTCACCTCTGCAGTCCCAGACTGTGCTTTCTGCCTCAGGTCAGAGAAGCTGTTATGAGCTCTGCTTTTCTGCAGTGTGTGCCAGAAGTGTATAGCCAGCTAGGATGTTTGTGGGTTTCGTTTGTGTGTTTCCTTTTCTGATGGATCACTGTTCTGTACTATGGTTTTTAAGCAGTAGAGAGCAGTTGTTTCACATGGTTTGTAGAGTTCAACAGCTATTTCCAGCGGTCAGGTCAGTCCATTAGTAGTTCCGCCTGGAACCAGAAGCCTTGTAGCAGTTGTGTATGTGTTACACTATCATCGGTCTACTCCCAAGATATCTCTTTTTATGTTCCAGGTTTTGTTCTTTATCCAACTTGTTATTTCCCTGCATCCGCCAAATGATTTATGTTTTCAATATATGCATGAAGTTATTTTTAAACTATGAATTCTTTGGTGTTGGATATGATTGGTATAAATATGATAAATCATATATATTTAAAATTTTTTTGAACTGACCTTATTTTCAAATAAACTTCTTCAAAAATCTATTTTGAAGTGGATTTGCTTTCATATTCTTAACTTCACTCCCCCTTTTTTTCTTTTGAGACCCAACTTAGCCTCTACTGTTTCTAAGTGGATTAAAGGGTATAGAATAACTTAAATTTCAGATGTTACTTTTGCCATTTCTAAGTTGGGAACCAAAGGCATCTTTAAAAAGAGGCATAATATTAAAAATCAGACTTTACCAGTACTTTTCTACAACATAAAAATTTCAATGGTGATGATGGTCAGTTGACTTATTCCTTTAATGACAGTCATAAAACATTTTGTAATGCTTGTTTTCTCTTCTAAGTTGGAAAACTCCATGACAACAAGACTTTAATGTCTACTGAGGCACTATTATTTGGTATTGTACCTGAACATCACAGATTCTCATTTGTTTAATAATAATAGTATTCATAAAATAATTGTAGCCAACTCTTACAGTCAACTATGCTACAAGAGCCCTCTTAGAAGCGTGTATCATGATCACTTTTTTTTTAAAAAGATGTATTTATTTATGCTTACAGAACTGGGGTATAAGCCAGAAGTGTGGTGGGTGAGAGGATTCGCTAGAGACAGAGTGGGGAGCAGAACAGGCAGATTTAGAAAATACACTGCTGAGAGGAGCAGTGGGCAGGTCAGGAGAGGTCTGCCATGCCATGTGGGTCAGCTCCCTGGCAGGGGATCAAACTTGTGCTGTAATGGCTGTGGAAAGCTTCATAATGTGGTGCTTTAACCTGTTGCATCACCGGAGAGAGTCCCACATGATTACTTTTTAAAGCATCAGAATCTTCTGAGAACTTTCTAAATATGCAAATTCTCTGACTTCATTAACCAGAAGTTCTGGGAGTTGGTCCCAGGATCTATTTTAATAATCCTTCTAGAAGAGTCCCAAGTACAATATTGTTTGAGAACTGCTAGCGTAAGGTATTGAAATTTAACAGAAATTTAAAAGAAAATTTGCAGGGTCTGGATTAAGAACCATATGTGGTATGATATACTGAATGTTCGAATCTCTCTGAAGCTCTTATATTGATGCCTAGTCCCAGTGTGTTTGTATTTGGAAATGGAATGTCTGGGAAGGATTTAGATCATGGGGGTGGTACCTTCATGAATGGAAGAGTAGCACCTTTTTCTTCACCTTTTGCTCTCCTCCATGTGAGAACATGGCCCTGTGCAAGCGGGCGGGGCTCTCACTGGACACCAACTCTATCAACATCTTGATCTTGGACTTAGTAGTGAGAAATTAGTGCTTCTTTTGATTTAAGCCACCCAGCCTATGGTGACTTTAGGTCACCGAAACATCTATTCCTGGCAGAATAACCATGGCACTTAGCATTTGATAGTGTCTTGGACTTGTATGTCAAGTGCTGACTATACACAAGATTAGAGAAGGGAGGTTCCCTACATGCACATCTTTGTTTGAGAATCTTCTGTAATGAGTTGGACAGGATGGCTTAGAAAATCAGATCTGCTTGATAAGTGTTGCTTGGGAAGCCCTTTTGTAGACAGAGAAACACAGAGTGACAGAGGTAAGATCTTATTTAGTGCCACTGTCCCCAGTGACCAGTTGAAACTGACTGGGGAAATGCAAAAGATGCAGGTGAATAGCTTACTTTAAGGGAATAAGCTTGAACAAGAGTGACAGCCCAGATCTTAGGAGTATACAGTTATTTTGGTGAGCCAGGTATTCCTGTCTTGATACAGGAATGATTTAGGTTCCACATGCTCATCCTACTACCAGATTAATAGTATAAGAAGAATAGTAGGGAGAAGAGCAGGTGTCCCCAACACTGGTGAGAAGATGGCCTCAAAGAAAGCCAGGCATCTAAGCAGAGATTATTCCTGTGTTTGTGTGGTGGGCTGGCATCACATGGGACATATGTAAGTATACAGACAATTGTTTACCTCCTGTCCTTCTGGAGACCTCAGTATGTAGGGGACAGATTAAGGAAAATACTTGAAAATCTAGGACTCTGAGAGGTAAACAGCATCATTTGGTTTATCTGTAGATGAAGAAATAGTGGTCTTGTGGGCTGTGCTTCTCAGGAGAGTACAGGAAATTAATCATTGTGAATAAATAGGTGTGATAAGCTTGTCTGTCTACGAGAGAAACTCAGGAAACACATTATCCTTTCTCAGAAGTACAGCTTGTGAGGGTGGAGCTAGGAGAGATGTCAGCCAGCAGTAAGTCCATGGCTTTTCTTACTCATTCCTCTGGGGGAGAATTCTCAGATGTTGAAAGTGAGACAGCAGAAATCTTACACCTCAGAATTTCAACCTGAAATTAAAGTCTGTTCCCAGTCCAGCAGTGGCTACAGACTATGAGTATGATGCGGTTCTTGGGTGGTCAGGGAGCAGGAGGAAGGATCAGGAAGTAGACTGAGGGATGTTTGTGGGGAGCCACGTTCTCTCTGTTAGTCTCAAGAGAGTGGACTTTTACACTTTTGGTTCGTGAGTGTGATTGGCTTGTCCAGTTGTTCTTATTCAGGGTCACATTGAGGTAGCAGTTGCAGTAGGAATGAAAAGAGCAAACACATTGTAAAAATACAAAAAATATTTAGAGGAATCTAGACTCATGTGTAAATGAAACTGGAGGAAACAACTTGACTAAAGTCTGAGAGAGAGGAAGTTCTTAAGTGATAGCTGGTTTAGAATGGCATCATTTTATGTATTTATTTTTTAAATGTATTTTTATTTATATTGTCTACATCATTGTGTAGTGCCTGTAAAATTTCCACTACCAATTCCCACATGAACCAAGGCATCATAGTGCCTTGTATTCTTCTCACCCCTGTTTTGATCACTTTTCTTCCTCTTCCCTTGCAGAATGTCTCTGATTTACTGTTACCTGCTAGTTTTGTTTATTATTATTATTGTTATTTTATTGTATAACATAAGTTATACAATAAATATTATAAGTATTTATTATCATTACTTTCCCCCCGATCTCTTATTTGATTCCCCTACATTCCTCCTATAAATGAAACCATTTGATATTTTTCTTTTTCCTTCTGGTTTATTTCACTGAGCATGATCCCTTCCAGCTCCATCCAAGTTGCTATGAATGGCATGAGTTTATCTTTTTTTGATTGTTGAATAGTATTCCATTGTATATGTAAACTGCATCTTCTTGGTCTAACCATCTTTTATTGGGCATTTGGAATGTTTCTAAATCTTAGCTATTGCAAATAGTGATGTAATAAACACAGGGGTGCAGATATATTTTTGAATTAATGCTTTTGTGTCCTTTGGATAGATTTCTAGAAATGGAATTTCTGGATAGCTCCATTTATAGCAGTTTGAGGAACCTCCACACCTCTTTCCAAAGTGGTTTGACCAGTTCACATTCCCACCAGCAGTGGAAGAGAGTTCCTTTTTCTCCACATCCTTGCCAATACCTATTGTTGCCTGTTTTTTTTAATGTGCCAGAATGGGCATAATTTTAATAAAAATTATAAAGTTTTCTTATTTGTGCTTTCAGCAAACAATGTGAATTTTAGCATCCCAGAACAGTTGGTATACTTTCATTTCCAATAATTATCTTTTTGGGATCCTATTTAAATATGATTGTGGGGCATGATATTTAAAGAAGATAGTCACAATCCTAATCTTAGACAAGAGAGGCCACCAGAAAGCTAATGTATGGTCCACTCTCATAGTTCTTGTTAAATTTCCTTTAATGAAAGTTAAATTTATCTAACAGTGATGGATTTTGAGATTTGTTACCAATAAAAGCTATCTGAAGAAGAAAACTCCTGCAATTATAAAGAGACACCTCAACAATAAAAAAAAAACACTTTCATTTTGTTGTTAGTGGGGACTTTTGCCATTATTTGCTCAGAGTACTCTGTGAGACTGTGCTTGAGAACATTATTTAAAGATTGAGTGCAAAAGTACATTGCAACCTTGAAGAAATTGATGTTTCCTCTTTGAGATAATGAACATGAAGTGTCTCCTCGAGTTTCCTTTCTTTCTTGGTTCAATGGATACTCAGAGTCAAGTGTGCTGAATATTAGTGATAATGCCATTAGTGATAGAGTCTTCACAGTTAGCGAAAATTGTTTGCTCTCTGTCATCCTGAATTCCTGATTTTTAATTTTTTTTTGTTTTTCTAAATGACTTTTATTATAAAGCTCCACAGTCCCGATTATTATTTTCCTCCATTTCTTGGAATTACAAATAGTCAATAAACTGAATCACAAGTAACTCTAAACACAGCTCACCTAGTTTGCTACCTCATAATCTTGAATTTCTGTTTTTTATTTTATTAAGCAGAAACTTACTATAGACCACCACAACTCCTGACTATTACTATACTCCATTCCCTTTCAGATATAGATTTGATAAATTACTATCAATTCCAGTAATGATTTGTGGATTAATATATTAGATGGCCTCACTTTCATAGTTTAATTTTGATCCATTTGACATCAAGAATTAGTTAATCGTTCTGGTACTTACTAATTTTGAAGCCATGTGTTCACTGACCTCTCCGACTACATATTTTCTATTTATTTCTTATGGTTTCTATATAAACTGAGAATTATGTTTTCTTTATAAAAATTATTATTTTTGTTGAAGAAATATTGGCTGAAGTGATTATTAATATTTTAAAAATCTATGTTCCTCCTCCTTAGTTATCACAAGAGTGTTATAGCCATGAAATCACCCATAGTCCATAATCACAGGCTGTTGGGCTTCCTGTCCTCTTTATTCTTCCCCCTTCCCCACCCTTTCTCCCCATGGGTGCTTCAGTTCTATAGTCAAGGGTTTATTTTTTAAATGATTTCTTTATTTATGCATACAGAGCTCGGGTACAGGCCAAAGGTGCAGGGTGGTGAGAGGATTCACTAGAGACAGAGTGGGAAGCAGAACAGGCAGATCGAAGAAGTACACTGCTGAGGGGAGCAGCGGGCAGGTCAGGAGAGGTCTGCCACACCTGGTGGGTCACCTCCGGGGCGGGGATCGAACTCATGCGGAAATGGCTTTAGCTTCTCAGTGCTGTGCTTTAATCTGCTGCACCACCAGGGTGGGCCTCAGGGGTTTATTTTAAGCTTGTTTCTATTGAAACCTTAGCTTGTTTTTTCTATATTCCTTATACAAGTGACACCTACTTGGCACTTTTCTTGTCCAAGATGGATAAATTTGATCTTTTATACTTAGTTCAAGGTAATTACTTTTTAGTTCAAATGTACAGTCTATTTCATTATCAACTTTTCCAGGCTGTGTATTTGGGGGTAGTTAGTGTACTCTATCAACAGATTCACTCATTCATTTATTTTTTTGAGAACTAGATTGTCTACACCCTTTGGGGTTTACAGTGAAATGCTCCTTAGGAAGTCATTCAAGAACTGGGGTCTCATTGTAACATCAGTTAAATTGAAAAGTACTATATAAGTAAAGATGTTCTTGTAGCTTATAGCAAAAAGGACAATCAATCATTATTCTGAAATTTTCCCTTCTGGCCCATTCAGTAGATTTCCCATAGAGATTTGGTACGCATGTCCCCATCCCTTCAGGCAATGAAGAAGCACGTGTGACTGTTTATAGAGTATCCAGGAATCCCTATATTAATAGTGTATCCAGGAATCCCTGAATAGAAGGTATAAAGTTTCCTGGTAAAATGTAGAAAGCTTCCAAAACTGAGTGGACACGTGGTCAACTCCATTAAAGACTGAACAAGGCAAGGTAAACACCCAACAGATAAACAAGAAACTGCAAGGAACCGAGTTTACAGCCCACCAACATGTTGCTAAGTCTCCTTTAAAATGCATATTCCTGCTTAGCCATGGTGGTCTTACTGCATAAAGCTTTGCCTCAATTTTCGTTTCTACCACTCACGGCTCAAGCATGTATGGGATATGGATGAGTGGATTCTACCTCCAAGGTGCATCCACCTTCCAGTGTGTATCCACTCATGTGACCCAATTCACCTGTGCTGTCTCCCACATGGAGCTCTGTCCTTGCTGGTGCCCCTTCTCTGGCCAGAACTCCAGTCTTACACATCAGGGACTCTCTCTGCCTAGTGGTACAATTATAATCCACGTATACCCAGTGTTTCTTGGACACAGAGTAAAAAGAGCTTCCTGCATGCCTACTTTACAAATCAAAATTCAGTATGGGGACTCCACAATTAAACTTGGGCACCAGTGACCCTGGAATAGTTACAAATTTGATTTAATTTAGTCAAATGTGACACATAAATCCACACCAGACCATACACCCTCTTGAAGCTTCCAAAGAGACAACAGCAATCATTGTGCTTCTTACCTGAACTTTGCTTGGTTTCCTGCCATCCTGCCAATCTGCTGCCGAGCTGCTGATGGGAGGAACACTGAAGTGCTAGTTCAGGAGACTAGGGCTTGTGCCCACCTATGCAGTTCATTATTCATGTGACCTTTGGTTTATTCTCAAACTTTCAGAGTCTCACTTTCCTCCTTACTACAGGGAGACTAAAACTCTTCACATGGTTAGTTGAAAAGATTAAGTCATTTAAAAGATTAAATGAGATGTTGTACATGTACAAATTTTTGATCCTAGAGTACATACTAGTGTGTGAAGAATATTAATAATTCTTTGCATATAGGCATCACCTGGCAAAATATAAGATATTTTGACATGATTTGGGAGATATTCTCATAAAAGAATATTCTGATAAAATTTGGGAGGGCAACCAACCAGATTTATTTCTTTCAAAGGTGTCCTGTGTGCCTATAGTGGTAAATAAGTAATGATGATAATAAATAAATCCAGGAATTAAGTATTTATGTATAATACTTTACAACTTCATTTGGTGGAGCATCTTTCATGCCAACTATATCCCCAAACAGATTACATTCAATAAAGACTTACAGTGATAAGCAATAAATACTAGCAGTGAGAGACAGACATTGAGATAAACAGGCAGGGGAAAAATGCTGTTCAGCTAAATTCTGAAAAGAAATGAAGAATTGAGGGGTGAACAGACCCAGGAGAGATGTCACAATAGGCAGAAACTATTGGAGGTAAAGTTCTCACACTTAATTTTTTTAGTGAAAGGCCTGAGGCACAAAGCCTACGACTTGAACCTCTGCTGGGGTCATCCCGCTGGCAAACCATTCTCACTGAGGAGAAAAAAGAAAGATATTAAATCTGAGAGAGGTAAATTCCGGCTTCATGGAACTTCAAGGTAGGAGGGTCTTCTGTGAATGGCTTGGCTGTGATCTATATAGAAGAGAGGGAGCAATGTACTGGTAGTTATTTCCCACATTCCACCCAAAATTGCCTGTGAGGTTCATCACTGAAAACCAGCTGCACATCCAGAGTGTGCTTTTTTTTTTTTT
>NW_004567111.1:17324849-17441959 GCF_000260355.1 Condylura cristata
CACCTCCGGGGCAGGCGGGGATTGAACTCATGCGGAAGTGGCTTTAGCTTCTCAGTGCAGTGCTTTAACCCGCTGCGCCACCAGGGAGGGCCAAGAGTGTGCATTTTTAACTTGGTTCTTAAGTGATTTCAAAACCTTCCCTAGCTTTGCCTTTGGTTCAGCCAGTTTTGATGCAGCATGACTTCCTCAGGTGCTCATCTGCCTTAGTATTGCAGGTGTGTGGGCAGCGTAAACTTTTTGTGGTGCTGGTGTTGATGTTTGTTGCAGGAAGGGAGTAGGCAGATAAAGGAGGAAGAGAGGGAGGGGAGGCAGATTTTACTGAGGTTAATTAATTTTGTTCTACTCTGATTTTTTGACTTTCTGTTTCCTTAGTGATAAAAGAGGCTAATAATGCATATGACTAGGGTTGTGTGAAGATAAAGAAACCAATGATGATAGCACTTTCTGCTGCAAGGCATAAGGCCCTCAATGAAGGTGAGCCCCTGTTTCCCTTGGTCTGACTGTGCTCTTGCCAGAGGGTCCAGGAGGCATAAGAAGGACGTCTGTCTTCTCTCTTTTATTTTTATTTATTTAATTCTTAAAAAGATTTTGTTTGTTTATGCATACAGAACTGCGATGCAGGCCAAAGGTGCAGGGGCGGTGAGAGGATTCACCAGGGACAGAGTGGGGAACAGGACAGGAGATTGATGAAGTACACTGCTGAGGGGAGCAGTGGGTGAGGCAGGAGAAGTCTGCTGTGCCATGTGGGTCACCTCTGGGGCAGGGATCCAACTTGCATTGAAGTGACTGCGGCTGGCTTGTGGTACTGTGTCATCTCTCTCTTCAAAAGATTTCTTCTTCTTTTTTTTTTTTTTTTGTAAAATATCTTGTGTTAGAGGCTGAACCTGATCACAGAAAATACTTAAATGGGCAATTAAAAATTTTTTCTATTTTAATTTTACAATGCATTTTTAAGCACACTTTACCTCAGATTTTAACAAACTTACCTGTGTTAGAGCACTATACTAAAGTCAGTGTATTATGGTAAATGAAAATTTACCACAGGTAAGAGTGGAGAAAGGTAAGAAGATTCACAGGCCCAGGAGTGGTGACTTTAGCAGAAATTTGATTTCTGACAATCTAAAGCATGCATTAATGAAAGTGACTGTTTTCTTCTCTAAGCAATTTTTGTGGTTGTGGTTTGTTTGGTGTAAAATTAAATTAATGTTCTCTAATAAACAATGACCTCACAACCTATTTGAAACATCTGTCGTCGATGTGTTTCAAAACCAAGAGTCTTTAACAAGCTTACTACAACTGTCAAGCTTTGAGAATGACCACTAAGGAGTCTTGCATGCTGCTAAAATTGCTTAAAACGAGTCATTTATAAAAAGCATATTCAAAATTCAACAAATTTTAGCCTAGAAGGGCTGGTAGGAGAACTCTCTCCATATTAGTAATGAAGAAATTCATGACCAGCGGCTCCCAGCACAGTTGGTTTTGCAGCTGCTTTTGATATGGGCAATATAAAATAAAGAATATCAATATCAAGAAAAGAATAAAAGACCAGTCAAGTCTGTCAAACGGCCCTGAAAGGGTCAGCATCTTGAGGGCAGGGCTTGTGCCTGGCCTTGGGCTTGCACCCTGGTGTGTCATACTGGATGACCCACCTACGATTTCTTGTATTTTCCCGTTGTCTCCTAGAAGTGTATTTCAATTGGTGTTGCTCTCTCTGAGCTAATAGGTGCAGGAGAGCTGCCTCAAGGGACAAGGAACTGAGGTTGCTACACTAAGAAGGTTTCCTAGGCAAGCAAAAATGGCCTGGAGTCGCGCCTGGTTAGAACTTTAATCATTCACATCAGCTGACTGTGGAGTTTCATCTACACGATAAAGAAAATTCTTTAATCTGGACTTCACTATGTTACTTTTACAACTTTGGAGTTCTGAATTGAATCTAAGAGGGTACAAGATTTATCAAGAAAAGAATAAAAGACCGGCCAAGTCTGTAAACGGCCCATTCACCCAGCCTCCCAAGTTCCAGTAAATCCAAGAAAAAGTGTGTTGCTGATCTATGGAGTGGATGAAAGAATGAAAAGTTTGAGTCAGCCGGGTGTGTGTGTAGGGGGAGAGAGAGAGAGAGAGAGAGAAGGGGTGTGTGTTTGTGTGTGTGTGTGTGTGTGAGTGAAGTTAGGTCTCAGAAAGTAAGATTCTAATTGCTTTTGGAAAATAAGGGATATTGGACTCATAAAATGGATGGAAGTCTCAGTATGATCACCTAATGTGCTTTCATGTCAAGAAATCAGCTGACTTTAGAAGTCTGAATGGTCTTGGATACAAAGGTAAGTGAAACCTAGACTAGCCATGAAGGCAAGTAGAGAAAGAACTTGCAGGAAAGGTGGTAAAAATAGATAAGGGATTAGATTGTGGGAATTGAATAGGCTAAGAGAATGACAACAAATCTAAGAAATCTAAGATTTCTGAGAAAATAGGACATGTTCAACTAATAGGAACAATTGGATATAATGACTGCTTTCATCTTGCCAGGTAGAGGAACTGGTTGCCAGCATAACAGGGACCTATAAGGTGGGGATGGACCCTCCCCCAGAGCTTTTTTACATCCAGGGCTTGCATAGAAGGGCAACAAGTTCAGGAGTGTTTTTGTGCTTGTCTATGACCACATTACATGTTGCCTGGTTCAGAGAGGTACTGAGATTGGGGAGTGGGCGATCACTTTATTACTGAAAGGGAGGATAAGCAGGACATGGAAAGATGGCATTATGGAGTGAATGGTCATTCCAGGGGACATCCGAGATATAGGAAGATGGTGTTTCTTGCAGATAAACACAAAGACTTCTCCTGGTTTGTCTTCTACTTTAGAGGAAAAGAAACTCAGTTGAATCTCCTGATAGTGGACACCTAGTAGACACAGGACAGGTATCTGAGTGCCATACTGTGAAGAGTCAACCAAAACCATTCAGACTGAATGACTGCCAGAGTCAAAGGGAGTGAATGAGGCACTTCGAAGCTCCCTGAATAGCAGGGCAGATGTTTCTTTGCAGTTAGGCTGACCAACCCAGTTGACCCAGAGGCAAAGTAGCTTACTTGGGGATGTCTACACTGTTTGATCCATAACCTCCATGATTTCTGCTGTGTTTTTCTTTATAGCTCTTATGATAACTCAGCATATTTGAGTATGCTTAGGTGCTGGAGTGGCGCTACTGGCTATAATTAAGTTCTTTCAGCTTTTCCATTACAAATTCTTCTTTGCAAGGTTTAATATCTCAAGCCGTCTGATCCCACTGGGCCAAACTTAGTCTCAAAATTGTCAGCAGGAATGCAAATTTTTCTGCTCACCCCTAAATATTTCTAATCAAACAAATGTATTTTTTTCTCATTATAGCATAGGTAGAAAGAACTAGGCTTCAGGCACTTTTGAAAGGCCCAAAGAAAAAAGTCATTTAAGCACAAAATTTGAAGAAAAGTATGAGAATGCAAATGTATCTTAGTTATGGGGGTAGGTGGGCAAATGTTGAATATATTTGGTATCAGATAACTTGCACTTTGTGCTTCTTTGTGAAATAAACTGAAAACATTTTGGTTGCTGGTTTGGATTTTTGACTTTTTTTTTTTTTTTTTTTGCTTAAACATAGAACTGCTGCTTTATGTCATCTTTATTTTTTTAAATGAAGTACCATTACAGCTTTGTTAAAATTTTGACAGTATAACATTTCTCCTACACTTGAAGGACAAATAAAATAATAAATAGGAAGGTGACAATAAATGAGAAGCACCAATTCTATGAAGAGCTAATTAAAACAATAAACCAGTTGAGCAAATTGGCAGGATACAATATCAGTGTCTATTTTTTATTTTTAAAGATTTATTCATTCAGAACTGGGGGACAGGCCAGAGTTTCCGGGGCAGTGAGAAGATTCACCAGAGACAGAGAGGGGAGCAGAACAAACAGATTGATCAAGTACACTGCTGAGGGGAGCAGTGGGCAAGATAGGGAAGGTCTGCTGCACCGTGTGGGTCACCGTCCTGGCCAGTGATCCAACTAATGCTGAAGTGGCTGTGACTAACTTCGTAGTGTTGCATTTTGACCCCTTGCACCACCAAGGAGGGCCCAAGTGTCTTTTTTTAAAAAATGAAATATCTGATACTTATATGGAAATTCATCATTCCCATTAGAATTCACTCATTCTAATGAATTAATCTAACCTAGACTATCACAGAAGGGACCCTTTTCTCTGTGTCTTGAAAATAGCTTGTAATATTATTGGTTTATAAGGTTATTAACATTAAAATATTTTTATGTTTTGGTGAAAAATACACAATATCAAATGTATTATCTTAAACTTGTCTCATGGACGGTTCCATAGTGTTCCATACTTTCATGGTTGTGCAGTCAGTCGCCGGAACTTTTCCATCGGTAAGACAAACTTTGTACCGAACTAAGGAACTCCACATTCTGTTTTCCCTATCCATAGACTTGCTCATAGAAACCTCGACTAAGTGGAATCATGTAGTATTTGCCTTTTGGGATTATTGCAATTAGCACAACGACTTAAAATTTCATGCGCGTTGTAGCGTATGTTAGAATTTTCTTTCCTTTTTTTGTCTGAATAATCAAATGTTATTAACATTTGACTTTTGGGGTGTTTACCTAACTTTGTCCTTGTTCTTTAATCAAATGATCTAGCTCTTTAAAGGAGAAACCCTCTTCTGTCTTCCAATTCTTTTATATTTATTAAAATTCCTTTGAGGGTTTTAACTCAATTAACACAACCAGTCTAATTTTGGCGGCACTGCTCAGGAGAGAGCAGTTTTACACATCTCAGTTTCCTAGCTAATGGGAGATTAGCTCTTTCGGTTGTTGTTCCAACTTTTAAAATTGTACTTGTTTAAGGTAACAGTGGTTTGTAGCACTGCATGTGATTTAGAAGCCCTGCGAGTGTGTTTGTGTGTTACCACACCACACCCTCTACCAAGGGGCCCACAGTTCTCTGCCATAGTCCAGTCTGGCCCTTCCACACTTTGCTTTGCACCTTCCCTCCTACTTCTGGTAGGCTGTTCTGCCAGCATGTTCTAGGGTTTGTTACTGGAGGAAGACAGGCCTCTGAGGTTCTCCTGCTGTGGCTGCCTGCTCCCAGGGTGGTGGGGGCCAGGTCACCTGCCGCCACCAGCCCCCACCTGCCGCTGCGTGGTCTTTCTGCAGTGTGTCTCCCAGGGGGCTTCTGCCTCAGTCTGTGTTTCAGACCCGTGGTGTTTCCAAATGTGGTTGTTGTCCTCTCGTCTGGCTCTGGAGTTACATCTCCTGTGTTCTTCAACTATTCTTTTTTGATCCTTCTGTTTTCTTCTGCTCAGAGAAGAAATGTTCTCGGAGGCTTCTGGTTTTCCAAAGAAATGATTAATTTTTTCAAGACACGTGAACCTTCTCTGTTTTTAATCAAGCTCTGAGCATTTGGTACCATTTACTTCATTCAGCTCTCCAAACATGTAGAAAAGTTTGTGTCAGATTGCGAATGTAGAGATGAGACACTGTTTATACCCAACAGATTTGCAGACAATTAGAAGTCTGTGAAAAATGGGAGGGAAGAGCCTGGCAGTCTTCATGAGAGACACAGGTGTGGAAAGCACTAGCCATCTATGGGAAGATGGAATCAGAACTTAACAATATATATTTTTAAAGATTTATTTATTGTCCCTCCCTAGTGGCACAGTGGGTTAAAGCACAGCATTATGAAGTTCTCCGAAGCCACTGCAGCACCAGTTCGATCCCTGCCCCAGAGGTGACCCACATGGCATGGCAGACCTTTCTTGGCCTGCCAGCTGCTCCCCTCAGCAATGTACTTCCTAGATCTGCCCATTCTGCTCCCCACTTTGTCTCTGGTGAATCATCTCACCCACCACACCTCTGGCCCGTACCCCAGTTCTGCATGCTTATAGGCCAGAGATGTGGTAGGTGAGAGGATTCACCAGAGACAGAGAGACAGAGTGGGGAACAGAACAGGCAGATGTACTGAAATACTCAGCTCTCACACTGGAGTGGCTTCTGAGAGCTTCACAGTGTGGTGCTTTAACCCGTTACATCACCAAGGAGGGTCCAGAACTTAACAATATTTTAAAATCAGCCTTAAATAGTGACTGTAAGTTAGCTAGGAAAAAAATAGTTTATTTTTCAAATACATAAGCCGCCGTCTTTCCCACACATAGGCAATGTGTACTAAAGAGCCTATTTGTTATTTATGCTTTTCCTGGTGTCACTAAGCTTCCCACAAAACATTAGGTTTATTTTTGAGGTCTTCCAGGTCTGGGATGTTAAAGAATCCACAGGGATCTAAGCTGTGTGAAATGTTGATGTACTCGTAGGTCTGCATAGGGAATACGAACGTGATGGCCTGCTTACTTGGTCTTTCCTCACCATGTGGCATATTCCTGAGACACTTAATTGGCTTTTCTGTATCTTTTGGGGGAGTCACCTGGCTACTCAGTTCTCCCTGCATAGCATTTCCTCTGTGAGGCAGTGGAAACAACAGGAACTTTAAAATGGAGCAAGTGGCCCTCCAAGGAATCTCCCGGGAGGGGTGAAGAACCACTTGGCGTTGTGAGTGCTTGGAGCTTGATTCTCACCATAAAACAAGATCAATGTAAGGAAGAAATATAGTGAAAACAATGCTTTGTTCCTGTGGTAAGGTTGGATTGGTGACAAGGATTTTAACAGTCAAGTTTCATAATCTGGATTGATTTTTAGAGAAATTTAAAAACTATCCATTGGTACAATGCTATGAATATGGAAGAGTACCACAAGAGAGGATTCTCCTATAAATGAGAGCCAGTGTGTCAATGCTAATTTGCTTTCTGTTTTCTTCTTGATTGGCACGACAGAGCAGCTAACGGGAGCTTGTGCTGTTGTTGTGAGTTGTCTTTCAAATAAAAGGGTGCTGGTAGTTTCAACACCGTGTTTGAGAACAGTGATTTTGGCAGTCTGTATTTGTAAAGAACTACATGTTGAATAAATAAAGCATGAGAGCAAATCAAATCACATTTACAAAATTCACAAATGAGATTGAAAGCTCCTGGCATTGTTGATTATCATAGCCCAGGGACTCTTCCCTGTGTTTCATATCTTTCAGGATTAACAAGAGTCACTTCTAGTACCACTAGATAAAAGATTCTGCAACATCAATTAAATTATTCACAAAGAGCCTCCTTAAAGTGGCCCAAACTTTAGAGTCATTCTAAATGTAAGGAAATTACGGTGAAGACTAATCAGAGTTTGTACATTGACTTAAAAAAAAAAAAAAGGCTTACGATGCAATAACTGAATGCAGAATGATTTAATTATGAACAACGGATGATACTGCTAATTTGAAGAAGAGTCAGCCAAGACAGGATTCAATATATTTGCAAACTTAGGAATGGAAGAAAATATGCATTGGAATCCTGTCATTTGTGTCTCCATAGAATCATGTTAGGGGGTTGGACTCTATGAAATAGTTGAACCAGAGACTTGGAGTCCTTAGATTTGGCTAATTTTTCATATTTATACTATATCTATCTCTTGTTATACCTTTCTTACCCCAGTATCTACATATGTAATATGTATATAATGTGTATGTGTGCAAGTATACAAAATACATGACTTTTAGTACATGTGAGGGTCCATGTTAGCAGTCTCATAAATGTGAATCAATGCAAGGAGAAAGAGTTTGTTTCTAATCTATTGTGTTTTGTGGAGGTTTTGAATTTAGTTGAGGTGTACAATGATTAAAATTTCCTTCAGAAAAATTTTCAGAGAGCATGACTAATTGGTTCATTTTAGTCTCTTTTTGAATACTTCAAAACTTAAAGAGAGCGTTCGGTTTCCCACAAATAAAATGTGGTAGTTTTTTGTTACTGAGATCCATGTGAAGGTGTGTTTAGATGCTGAACTCTAAGGAGATGTAGTGACAGAAAAGATGGAAGAAGACAGAGGCACACAAATTGAGTTTTTGACCTGGCAAGAGCACATTTTAGAGGCTCAAATTGAGCTTTGAGATGCCAGTGGTCTAGTTACAGATGTTTAGGGCCCTCATTCAAAATGACTATAAAATCCTCTTTTTTGTGTGCTTTACTAAAACATGTTTTTTTTCTTTTGAGTATGTCCTTATGCCAGGAAAGTTTGAAGCTGGTTTGCAGGGACTTTAGTGGAGAGGATTTAGATCATCCAGGCTTGTTCCTCCAGCCTCCACGAGACCTAGTGTCTCCTGGCCCCTCTCTACGTCACATCCCAGAGTGTGTGTGTCCATCCCAGAGAAAGGAGAGAAAAGTAGCCACACAGTTTTGAGTGTTTTGTCTGTGCCTTGGAATATTTTATCATTTCCGTTATGCCTGTGAAGGTGGAATTCAGTGAGAGGAAATCCGCCAGCAACATCGCCAGTGATGGTGATGCTGGGAGTCGACGCCACGCTTGACCCTAGACTCCAGACGCAAGTTCTTTCTGTCCTATCTACCGCTCACCTTGCTGTCTGTTCTGAGTCTGGATCACTCTTGGTTCTCTGTCCTGCTTTGAATCCTAATTCCTGTTTCTTAGTGCATCACTTTCTGCTGGTTCTTCTGACAACCCACACCATGTCATGGTACTCATGGTCAACAGTGTCTTCTAACAAAAGCATCTGTCCTAACCTTGAAGAGAAATACTGGAAGAAATGTGAAGCTTGTCACCACTCTCTTCATTGCCTATACAATGCCCACAGGTAGGAAAACTTCAGTGGCCTTTTGTGACTGTCTAATCAGAACTCTGTATAGAGGGGAGTTGCAAAAATATTGTGCGGATGAGTGAAGGAGTGAATGGGCAGCATTCAGCCTCAACGGAAAGCAGGCTAAGTGGATTTCCACTTGTGACATCTTTCTTTTCACTCTTTGTGAATACCCGTGCTGTCTGTCTAAATGGAGTTTTGTTCCACATAGGACATAGTGGTATTGCAGAAATTCAATATGATGAGTGTGTCCAGGAATTTTTAAGCTTTGAGCAATTGATAGTCATATTTTCCAATGTGAATAAATTCCTTTGTCCCTTGGAATGTATTCTGATATCTGAATGGAGGTGGTGGTGAGGATGAACTCAAGCTGTGTTAAAGTGCCCGGCTGCCTTGCTTTATTGATTGTGACTAGAGGTAGGCTGGGTGATAGCAAAATAAAATATTGATGAAAATGCACTGAAAATGTGTTAAAGCAACATATTTTCAAATGTATGTAAAGGTCTTTGAAGTGAAATACTGGTTTTAGATAAAGTCATAAAGACGTTAGCGCATCATTTTTGTGATAAAACTGCAGTGATAAGGGAATTTCCTAATCTCTCCAGGAACATAGACTAACACTAGGGTTTATTAATTTTCCAATTTAGAAATAATTTAATAATAACAATATAGTAAATATATGCTACAAGGACTGAAATTTTCTGTAAACCTCTTTAATATTGGCTTGACCTAATAAAGATACATGTGGCTACCACAAGATTTACACAATGCTAAATATTTTTAGATTGATTTCAGCAACAGAGATTAGAGAACACTCCTTCAGAAGTCTCAGGAGAACTGTCTTAGCATATTTTTGATAAAGACCCCCTATGTACATAATAAACAGCTTTAAATGTAATATAAGCTGAACATTTAATCTAGTTACCTTTTAACCTTCATGAAATGTTAGATCTAGAGTTGGAATTTAATAAGGTGGTGAAGGGTGTGTGTGTGTGCATGGCCATCTTTTCACATAATGCAAGTCTTAGAATTTTTCCTTATAATAGCTGACTCCATCTATTTTCAATGAACTCAAAAAGGAGAAAAATGAGAAGTAAGTAGATAGGTATCAATATCTTTAAAAGTATTTCTATATCAGGCCCCTGGGCTGTCTACTTGGCCAGGGTCTATTTTAGAATTTCTAGAACTGCATTTCGGTAACAGCTCATACAATTTATTTTATGTTTATGTAACATGGATGGAGGATTGAAACAGGATGGACAGCTAGATGGAGCTGGCTTTCCATGAGTCACAAGCTTTTTCATTGCTAGAAAAGCAAACACTGAAGGTTTAGTGTAGATTCTGTCCTGAAGAGAAAAATAAAGAGAACACTGAACTGATCTCTGGTGGACCAGTAATGACAGTAAATGACGAGTTCCATTAAAAACAAAACCAGAATAAATTGTCACTTAATTGAACACAACAATGCAAAGATTGCCAAGGGGCTTGCTTTCCCACAAGAAGTATTTTGTTATAAGCATTCTAGATCACAAGTGAACCCTAAATTTATATCAACCCTAAATCTTCACTGTGTAATTGCCTTACTGCTAGGTAACTAGATTAAGTTGGTGAGATAGTTTAGCTGGAATATCTAGGGATATATACAGCATACTCAATTTCCTTTATTAAACAAATTTATTTCTGGTAGCCTTCTATTTCATTATAGCAGCTATAAATTTCTTTTTTATACATATTAATGGTGAGGTGTGTGTGTATGTGTGTGTGTGTGTGTGTGTGTGTGTGTGTGTGTGTGAGAGAGAGAGAGAGAGAGAGAGAGAGAGAAGTAAGTTAGGCCTGAAACTACCACATTTAAGTCTAGAGTGCAAAGGTCTAGCTTTGCTTTGCTAAAAACTAATACCTGGTACAAATCTCCACCATTCTCCCTCAGTTAAGGTGATTCTAGAACTGTATTTTGATAACAGCTCATACAATTTATTTTATGTTTATGTAACATGGATGGAGGCCAGGGAACGTCCATATACTCTTAATTTAGGTGTCCAAGTTTATCATAGTGACTTTTTCAAGCCATTTTGAATTGAGTTTTGAATCCTTTGTCTGTTTTTAGTTTTTCAATGCTTGGTCTCTGAACTGTTGAGGGTTCTCCTCCTAACTCCTCTTAGGAATTCACATGGTCAAATTTTGACATCATAACACGAAGACTTCCTTTGCCTTTTCCCCTGAGTTGACATGCACAGTGATGTTGCCTCAGGAGTGCTGGTAGCTGTGGTGGCGCCTCAGCTCAGTTAAGCACATGGGTGTCAGCCAGGCCCTTCTCCACTGTGTTTGTCATTGTCCGTCAAAGAATGTCTTTGTTGAAGTACATCTGATTGATATCTAAAGTATATTACACCTTTTTTGATAGCCCACAGATAAAGTTGGAAGTGCCCACAGCACTCTGCTGCTCCTACCAAGAGTAGTGGCCATCGTAGTAAAGAGGACTTCGTGGTGGCACACTCTGGAGAAGAGCTCCTTGACAAGAAAGAGCAGTTCAGATAGAAACCATGGCTCCTCAGACTTGGGTTTGGGTAGAATTATTTTGAAAACAAACAAACAAAAAACAAACCCATTTTTATCTCCAAAGGTAAAATTCAGGTTTTCAAGTACGACTTACTACCGAGACTTACTTTTGAATAACTTGACTATGCCACACCACAGGTTGTCAGCTCTTTTTTTTTTTTTTAACGATTTATTTGTGCATACAGAACTGGGGTACAGGTCAGAGAAGCAGGGGCAGTGAGAGGATTCACCAGACGCAGAGTGGGGAGCAGAACAGGCAGACTGACGAAGTACATTGTTGAGGGGAGCAGCGGGCGGGTCAGGAGAGGTCTGCCACGCCATGTGGTCACCTCGGGGAATCAAACTCATGCGGAAGTGGCTTTAGCTTCTTAGTGCTGTGCTTTAACCTGCTGTGCCACCAGGGAGGGCCTGTCAGCTCTTTTTAATCCTTCAAAAAATTTTTTTGATGAGACTGATGGGAGAATATAAGTTAATGTAATTTTTTGAAATTGCGTAATGGAATGCATCAGCCACAGAGCATGCAGGACTACAAGTACCTTTCTCTGTCTGCTGCCAGCATCTGGAATCCATTCATGAGGGAAACCCAAAAGAGATCCCAAAGATAAATCAAGGAGATTCACACTAAGACACGTTATAATTAAAATAGGCAAAATAAAAGATAAAAGTAGTAAGAGAAAAACAGCGTGTTACATATCAGGGAAAACCCCATGTTGCTCCCAAGAGAGAGTAGTATGATATAGTCAAAGCACTGGCAGGGAGTGGGCATGTGGAATTTTTTTTTAAACATTATTATTATTTTTTAAAGATTTATTTATTCATGCATACAGAGCTGGGGTCCAGGCCAGAGGTGAGAGGATTCACCAGACACAGACAGGGGAGCAGAACAGGCAGATTGATGAAGTACACTGCTGAGGGGAGCAGCTGGTCTGTCAGGAGAGGTCTGCTGTGCCACATGGGTCACATTCGGGGTGGGGATGGAACTCATGCTGAAGTGGCTTTAGCTTCATAGTGCTGCGATTTAACCCGCCGCACCACCAGGGAGGACCCATCTGGAAAATTTTTATTGTATATGTCTGTGTCGAACAGAGAGCTTGACATGCTGATTTTTAAAAATAATTATAACAGTTTATTTTTACATCATTTCATGCCTTTTTCCATCTCAGTTATAATCCCCATGGGCTTCCCATCACCAAATCACCTGCGTGCCATCACCATAGTCCAGTGCACCCTCCCTCCCCCCATTTTTGATCTCATTCCCCACTCCACCCCCATAAAATGTCTCTGGTATATAGTTGTTCATTACTATTATTATTTTCTTGCCTGTTCCTTTATACTCCTGCTATGAGTGAGACCATCCGGTATTTTTCCTTTTTTTACTGCCTTATTTCACTAAGCATGACATGCTAATTTTTAAGTCTGACTGTCTTTTCAAGTTGTGATGTTGAATTTATTCCTTATTTTCAGGCACTCAGGTTCTTTTACCTTAATTGAGGAAAATCAAGTTTGTTCAACAGAGGGCTTGACATGCTAATTTTTAAAAAATATTTATTTATTTATTCATACAGAACTGGGGTACAGGCCAGAGATGCGGAGGGTGAGAGGATTCACCAGAGACAGAGTGGGAGCAGAACAGGCAGGTTGACGAAGTACACTGCTGAGGGGAGTAGCGGGCGAGTCAGGAGAAGTCTGCCTTGCCATGTGGATCTCCTCCGGGGCAGGCAGGAATCGATCTCATGCGGAAGTGGTTTCAGCTTCTTAGTACAGTGCTTTATCCCGCTGGGCCACCAGGGAGGGCCCTGACATGCTAATTTTAAGTCTGATGTGTCTTTTCCTTCAAGTTATGATGTTGAGTTTATTTCTTGTTTTTCAAGTACTTAGGGGAAAATCAAGTTTGTAGGAAATTCTGTTTATTTTAAAGTTTCCATTGAAAGTTAAAATGCTGTTGAAAACTAAGTAATTATTGCAAATCCAAGTCCCCAAAATAGACTATTTTAGACACATGGATATTCAAGATGCAGATGGAAGGATTTAAAACAAGTATGTTGGCTGCAGTATGACAGCTATGTTCACAATGCTTTGTTTAGCTTCTTGTTTATTTTACAATCAGCTGATAAAATATTAATAAATATTGAGCACAGTGCCATCAAAATCTTTAAAATGTAACTTCTCTAACTATGTGAAAAGCTACTCACACCCCAGCCAATAGAAGACCTAGAGGGAAGTTTGCTTATTTTGGACTTTTTGGAACTGTTTTTATTTGTAAATTGACATTTGAAGAGTAGGCTTTGCTCCTGTGTTAGCTCTCTGTGAGATTGTACTTTCCTAATTCACTACAAGAGGTACCATAGTTTTCCTCAATGTATAGTGTGGTATACAATTTTTTTTTTCCTGGGCATAATTTGTATTTTATAATAATTTAGTTGGCTAATGATATGAAATTGCATTAACACTGTTACAAATCACAAATCTATTACTATTGTTAATTCCTGTTGATCTGTTATTATGAACCTATTGATTAGATGTATCACCAAATAAAAATACTTTTAACTGAGGTATGTTAATATTTATCTTGAAAATAATTTGCTTTTGACATCACTTGAAATTAGATTAATAATTTTACAGAAGAATTTTTTTTTACGTTAAGACTTGCTGTTATACACTTCACAAATGTCTTGTATAGTAATTAATTTAAAGAAGTGTTGAATATTTATAAAAATAGACTTATTCACTTAGTTGAAATCTGCTCAAAGTACATACAAAACTTTTTGACAAGTTGACATACAAGAAGAGACAGAGAGATAAAACTAAAAGATGATATTCATGTATTACAAAAATCAGTTTATATTTTAAAATCGTATTTGAGATGAAGAAGAAATACATAATAAAACATTGACTTTTATTAGGAGAAAAAGTCAAGCAATCATTTGAAATCATAAACGTCTTTTAGATCCAGAGAGCACATAATTTAGGAATGACTTAGTAGTGAAAAAGGAGCTTCTTGCTTGTTTGACTTGCCCCTGGGTGGTGATAAAAGTGCTGCAAAGTAAAAAGACAGATGTAAGCACGATACTAAGTTCTTTCAGGAGATTTTGGTTTTGATTCTAGAGATAAGTTGGCTCATGCGGCCAGCTCCTTTTTCCTCATAGGAGCAAGGATATTGCCTTATGTCCGGGTGTTTCCTCACTCCTCCCCCCGCCCCTTGTTGCCCACCAAATTAGCTACAGCTACAGATGGGGCGCTCATTTTCTGGAGGATCATCTTTGACTTTCCCAGCTTTGATTTTGCTAGAGGTCTACAATAATGATAAAGATGATGAATAATAAAAACGGCTCAGACTAGCCTATGTTATGGTAAATGAGAAATGATATTGCATATTCGGTCCTTTGCTTACAGACATAAAAAGGAACCTACTAAATAATTGCTTATCTTTATTATCACATCACAAATTACACCAGTGTTTCATATTCTTTTGAAGATTTGTCATTTAGCTAGAAATCCTCTGAGAACTGAAGAAACTAATTTCTTACACGTGTTTCCAAAATTGAACAGCATTTTCTTTTTAACAAAAGTTTCTAAGGGAAAGTCACCATAATATATTTTTTGGTTCTTATTTTTTAATCCATATGTATTTCTATGCTGTATTCTCCATACGGTGTTTTGGTTAAGGTTTTTCTCTTTAATGATAAGCCTGATACACAGTTCATGAAGGTAACAAAATAATAGGTGCTTCATTACCCCCCTGTAAGTTTAATATTTATGCTAGACAAAGAGGCATACAAGTAAGGTTGGGAATCCTATTTAGTCTGATGAAAAAAAAAATCTAATACTTAATTAACAAATATTCTATCACCATTCTGAAGATGAAAATAAATATTTATTTAATGTTTGTCTTAAAAAGTAAATACAGGCATCAAATGTTGAATCTATATTTGCTATTCTAATATTGTATTAATTATTACTTGTTTGTGATGAGTGGAATGATTCAAGAGTAAAGGAATTGTAGCTCATGGTCAAAGTGTAATGTGCTAACTCAAAAAGAGCTGAGACAGCCACTATCCCCAGGGCCCTAGAGACTGTATCCAGTACACCTCAAGGGGGCGCCCTTTCTCTGGACCCCAGTGTCATTTGGCTAAGATGGTTCCTGACCTAGAGGAAAGGCTATAGAGATATTTCTAATTAAACAATTGTAAACTGGTTAGGCAGAGCAGTCCATTTTATGGAGATTAGTTTTTCTGTATATCAAAGATGAAATGTGTCATTATTATCTCTACTTCCACAAATGTTAGTTGGATAAATACAATCTTTTCCCTAGAGGCCAGAACAAGTTTTTCAGGCCATGATGTCTTCTCAGGAGAGTGCACCTGAATCTTCTTCCTCAATTTTCCCATTTACTCACTCAATTTAGCTTGAATTTAGGAAAAGTGACTCTTTCTGACTTATATCAAGCAGGCATGTATTGGAAAGTTATTGGAATCTCACAGAATTACTATAAAGGTTGGAGAACTGCGCTGGAGAAAGCTCGTAGACACTAAGATATTAGGCAGCCAGAACCACAGTTAAAATCAGCCCTGTAAGTAGTCATGGGCTGACTGGGTAAGAATAATATTTATCAAGTGATATTTAGATCTAATGACTAGGATGATACATGGGCAACACTTGCTTTGGGTTCATGAGAAAAGCAGATAGATGGTGACCAAATAAAGTATATCTACATTTTTTTCTTTTAAAAAATGGCTGTAATTTCATTGGGAGATTGCAAATCCATTGTAGAATAGCTATTATTTATTTCAACAGTCAGAAAAACAGTACCACAATGGAATCACTAGTATATTATTCTGCAGCCCTTCAAATCTGCAAATCACGACCTCTAGCAAATCACCTCGCATCAGCACTTCAGATGCAAAGCATGTCCCAGCTCCTTTATTATTTAGTCATTTGAGTTATCATTTACTGCAAATCACCACTTTGCTCATAAAGGAGCATATCATCTTCATTAAAGAAGTAAATAAGAACAAAAAATTTGGCCTTGAAATGAGTTTTCTTTCTAGTGCTTTATTAAAGAAGTTTTTACTTAATGTAACAGTTGGTCTTGATTCTCAGTGCAGTTGAGAAAGGAGCCTATATTGGCCTAATAATGTGCTGCTAATTTTAACTGGAACTGAGGACGATGTCTTGTACACAGTAGCTGTTCAATATTCCTCACTGTTTGTTGAATGACTATAAAGCTGAGACAACCCCCAAATAATATAGCTATTATTTATATGATGTGTATAGGGTACTAAAGAGATCTTTCTAGAAATTGATATAAAGTGTAATCAGGAACAAAACACTAACATATATAGCATAATATATATACAAAATTAGACTTTACACAATTTGTACTTTCCCTATGCATACTGTAGATCCCAACAGCTGTTCAGTTAAAGAAGCAGTATTATGATGTAGGATTAGAGATTATTTATATCAGTATTACCATAGCGTGTCAACATAACAACATAGTAACAATAGAATTACAGTTACAAACTACAAGTATTGACTTTAGATGGGACTGTTTTATTAAACCATAACACTTGGGAATCTGTGTGTCTTTTATAGAAGGGATTTAAAACATGTGGTAAACAATGGATATTATTTTGGACGTGAGTGACAGATTAGTAATTGGCACTTGTACTTGAGAAATTATGAGACCCAGGCAGATTTCTTGACTGACATTACAGTGGCATCAAAATCACTCTAGGCTTGCACTACAATTCCTACCAAAGACTAACTCTACCAAAAGCTAACTTCATAACCACTAGGAAATCAACTGTATGGGCATTCTTGTTACTTTGGTATCCTAAATTGTCTATTGGTATCTTAAAATAATAACATATTAATCATAGGAACGAGTATATTACCGAGGGCATATTGTTTTGGGGCACTTTATTCATATCTCATTTAATCCTTACAACAAGTTCTCAAACAACACAGCATCTTTATTCACTCACCCATTGATGTCACTTAGGTTGTTTCTATGTCTTGATGATTATAAATAATGTTGCAGTAAATATAGGACTGCAAATACCTCTTTCAGACAGTGATTTTACTTTTATTGGATAGATTCTCAGAAGTAGAATTGCTGGGTCATATGGTCGTTCTATTTTAATTTTCAGATGAACGTCTATGCTGTTTCCACAATGATTGCATCAACTACACTGTCACCAATAGAACACCAGGCTTCCTTTCCTTCACATCCTTGCCAATACCTGTTAGTCTTTTTTAAAATATCCATTTATCAGGTGTGAAGTGATATCCTTGGCATTTATTTTGAATTCTAAAGGAAGCCATTGAAAGGTTTTGGAGGAGTTGCATGAAATCACATATTTTAGCAGAATCACTCTTAGTACACTGTTGAGAATAGAATTTAAGTGAGAGGAAAAAGAAAACAAGGATAGTAGCTAAATGCTGTTGAATAATCCAGGAAAGATATGATGGTCTCAGACCAAGAAAGAGGCCAGAAAAGTGGTAGGAAATGATCAGTTTCTAAGTATATTTGAAAGAATCTCTATAGAATTTGCTGAGGGGTTAGATGTAGGGTATAAGACAAATCATGAAATTCATAGCTGATTCCAAATATTTTAGCCTGAACATCTGGAAGCTTGGAGCTGCTGCTGTTAAGTCTATTTTCACAGTGGGGGAAAGACAGCAAATTTGTAGGAAGAAGTCAAGAATTGTTTTTGGACATGTTGACTTTTATACATTCAAATAAAGATGTCAAGCAGGTGGATGTCTGTATGATCAGTGAAATAGATGTAAAACTGAGAGAGAGAGAGAGAGAGAGAGAGAGAGTGAGCGTGAGTGAGCAAAAGAAGCTGTTACAAGGATGAAGACTAATCAATAGTGTTAAGATGACAAATGAATGCTGAGAACTCATCATTAGATGGAATAGTGTGCATTTTCAATGACTTTTCTCCTCTCCTCTTGTCTCATTTTCGTAAGATTCAAAGGCTTACCTCCTGTCACATTCCAAGATTCTCCCAGCCCTGGATGGGGAAGAATGGGTTCCTCTATTTTACACTGGGAAACTATATCCTACCAACACTATGTGATTGGCACAATACAAATGCTCCAGAACTATGAAGGGGTTTTCATGTTGTGTAGTCAAAACCATTAACACATGTCTATGAGTGTCAGCAATTGCAGTTTTTTTTTTTTTTAGCTTTTCATGGGTCTTGAAAGAATACAATATGAATGATTACAAACTTCTTCCTTTCTCTGTACATATGACCCTTTCCAGGATAACTCTCCATTCACTGTCATCAGAAGGTAATATTTATTTCTCAACTCCTTGTATTTGTGCATACCAGATCAATTTAATCCCAATTGAAATTCAAGTTATTTAATGAATACAAACTGAGCTTTAATGGAGTCAAATGACTACAATAGTTAGCACCATATTGAAGGAAGAAAATGCTAAAACTATTCAGCTTCAGAACTTATCAAAAAGCTTCAACAGTCAAAGCAGTGACTCTTGGTGGAATTAGAGAAACAATAGAAAAACAGATCAATGAAACAGAGGTTGAAAATAACCCCCAAAGTGCACCTTACTAAGTGGAAAATGAAAGAAAAGAAGCAGAAAAGGTTATAATTCCACAATTCCAACTACATAACATTCTGAAAAGACAAAACTATGGAGAGAGTGGAAAGATCGGTGGCTTCCCGGGGTTACTTGGGAGGAGGGAAGCGTATATAGACATAACACGGAGGACTTTTTTTCCCCCAAGATTATTTATTTATTTATGCACACAGAACTGGGGTACAGGGCAGAGGTGCAGGGGTGGTGATTCACCAGAGTCAGAGCGAAGAGGAGAACAGGCAGATTGACGAAGCACACTGCAGAGGGGAGCAGTGGTCAGTGAGGCAGGAGAGGCCTGTGGCGCCATGTGGTCACCTCTGGGCCAGGCATCGAACTGGCACCGAAGCAGCTGCTGCTAGCTTGTGGTGCTGTGTGGTGGTGCCACCAGGGAGGGCCCAGCACAGAGGACTTTTAAGGCAAAGTAAACATCCCATATGATAACTGCTATGGTGGATAAATGCCATGCCACATTTGCCCAAATCTGTAGAATGAAGAGAATGTGCTTGAACACTAATCTGCATGTGGGCTTTGGGTGATAGTGATGTGTCATTGCAGGCTCACAGATTGTATCAAATGTGGTAGGGAGAGTTGACGGTGGGGAAGGCTTTGATGAGTGGAGGGGCAGGGGGCATACAGAAACTCTATATTTTCTGCTCAATTTTGCTATTAACCAGGTTAACTTACCTACAGATAGCCTGTTTAAAACTAAACTGAAATAAGCCCTTGACATGTGACTGCAGAATTGAAGCTACTGAAAGGGCAGGGTAAGGAACAGAGGGACCATGGTAGTGCTGAGGCGCCGCTGGTGGCGAGTGCGGGGTGGTCAGATACATCGAAAGAAGTGAGTAGCTATTCCTCTAAGTCACGTGGACTGTTGTACCCAGTGTTACCTCTGTAATTAAAATCATCTCTAAAAAAACTAGAGTAAAAAATGCTCAAAATTCAAAAACAAAAACAACAGCTAACCGATACCGGCTCTACTCGCCAATCACAATGTGTCCGTGCCCAAAGGTCATAAAGGCCTCAACTTAGAAAAGGTTGTAGAAACTGTTACGTGGCAAAATATTCTTGATCAAATCAAAGAATCTGCTACCAAGTTTTGGTTGAGAAAATGAGGTAAAAATCTGGTTAATGTATTTATTTTATTGACAAAAATGACTTCTGTCTGATACCCAAAGCGGACCCTCAGTCTCTTCCCTGAAAGGGTGATATATTATTAGTATTGAAGAAGAAAATTAAAGTCAAGGCACTGGGAGAGTAAAATAAACTGCACTCTGGATTCCCACCCACTAGCAGCACTGAAGAGGACATTAGGCAGAGGCCCTAGGGCCCAAGGTTCAGTTCACTTTCTTCTTCCCCTCATGTTCCCCCTACAAATTACCAAATAAATACCACTTCCCATAATCTCAGGAGAGGCTGAAAGTATATCTGGGCTGAATTCATTCTTTGTAATTCACCTAGAGGTGTCTCTGAATGGTTGAATATTTTGAGAATCATTATACTATAAACTCATTAATTTTCAAAAACCAATTTAATGTAATACCCTAATGAAAAAAAAAATCATAAATGATTTTGCAAACCAATTAAACTTGTACATATTATATTTACGTAATGTGTAATATGTTATGTATTATATATATGTGTGTGTGTTCTCGATTCCAAAATTTTCTGTCCCATTTACTGTGTAAGTTATCTTTTTTATGGAAGATACTTCTTCGTGGAATCTAAATATGGACTCTTCTTCTAGTCAAGCCACTTAAGACTTACCCAGAAAGTTGCAACTTGTTTTTAAAAAAACAAAAACCAAAACTGTGTATAAGATTCCAGCAACGGGGTGGATGAGCACCTCAGAGGTGTTTGGGCAAATGTTCTGCCTGATGCAATCTTCCTCTTAGCCCATCATCAGCTCATCATCCTTTCAGTAATGTAATATAGGTGGCTAGCCCTCTAGAGCTGATGGATCACAAAGGGATTACCCCAGCCCCATTCTGGGAATTCAACCTACAGACAAAGGGCAGACAGCTGGGCCACCTGCAATTTGCTGCGTACGTTAGTGCAATCTGCTGCCACAGGACAGAATTGTCAACATTCTAGCTGTATTCTCAAGACTCTGATTTTAAAATATTAACATTCTTCAGTGGGTTTTAAGTCCCAGTAATATAGTTAAATTGACAGCAACTAAGAAAACTTAATGAAGCTAGAGGGCCCTGCATTCTGTGAGCTGTGTAGTTGTGAGCTGCAGCCTGAGTTGAAACTTGATAAAGAATGAAAGTCTGGCTGCAGTCACTCAGTAATGATGCTGGTCTCCAACTCAGCATCTTCAGAACTTTTAATTATCTATTAAAATAATAGATAATTCCTGTTAATTACTTTGCCCTTTGGAAAACTAGATTCCATGTGAAATTCGAATTGCTATAGACAGTTTCACTGTTTTACCATGTATTTCCTGATAGTTTTATAACCACTTACCAATCTGTGTATAGAAGGAAATAGGATATATTCTATTTGATATGTACAACATTATATATATTGGAATATAACACCCAAGGGGAAGGCTTTTAGATATAATTCAACCTTACTTTGTCAGAATCGACTAGCTGCAAAAATTTATCCACTTGCATATATATATATATATATATATATATGTATGTATTTGAGAAATAGATTTTTATGCAGTAGGAAGAGTTTTAAGATATTTTTGCTATTGCCCAGAGTCCATTCTAAGACTCTTCAGGATGCTGCATCCTGAAAACTCCTTTGAAACTTCCTCTGGAACTCCTTTGTCAAATGGGGTTACATATTAAAAGGGACTATGTTGAAAACAGATTTCCCTAATAATACAATTTGGTGGTGCCTATGATGTGCCTGGCAGCTAAACAGGAATCTTATTTCAATTGAACTCTATTTAGACGCTTGAATCAGGATGTTACACAGTTTGACTTTAATACAATCAGTCAAATTACCCTTGTCCTAAAGGCCCAGGACCTGATAGGTATCGGGTGAGAACTGAACCAAATCACTTTAAGAGGAACAGTATTAATGAAAACAGGAAATTAGACTTACAGTTTGAGAATGAATTTAGATATTGTAGTGCAGGTACGGCTTCAGATATTTTAATCAGTGCATCTTCTTTGCATTACTGGTAGACAATGAAATACAGATTGAAAAATATATAGATTCAATAAAACTTTTTCCTGGGCGTGAAGATCTTTTGAAAACCAGGTACCCCTAGTGCTAATTTAAGCTTCCTATCACTAAGAGGGGCACTCAACATTTTCACCCAAATGTTGTTACAGTTTTACCAGGATGGGTGATGAAGGTGAAAATAATTTTTCTTTTTAAATTGTCTGAAAAGATAGCATTTAATCTAGAGTTTCAGTTTAAAAGACAGACCAGAAAAGTGACACAGATAGGTGCCTCAGTGACAACAAGCCCATCCTAATAATATTAAGCATAATTTGTCCCTCATTTCCCAGAATTCGTTTACTTTGGTTTATAAGGGATAGTCCTCAATTAGTTGTGCGATGTTTTCTCTTGCTTGGTAAGCATTTTTGGCCAAACAAGGAATGGCAGAGTTCTACAATTAGATCAAAAGATCAATCCTAATGTACCATTTTCTCCTCACCCTCCTGCTGTAATAAAGTGGCTGCAGCTCTCCAGGGGACAACTCAAAATCCTAGGACTGATATTTCTAAATTAGCTGACTCTCTGACCTTGCTGGTAATTGCGTTAGTTTATCAATGTTCAACACAATTTATTACTCTCCAATATGTACCAAAGTGTTTATCTCTCAACACTAACAATATTAAAAAATCTAAACTATCTATGGCGGCACAAAGAAGCATCCTTTCATTAGGGAAAAACATAAATAAGTGGGAGACATCACATGTGGTCGGCTCCGTCTGGAAGAGTTGCTGTTTCTAAAAGACAGAAGGCGGCTGCCTCTTTACTGATTAGAGAAAGTCCTGCTGTCAAATCCGAAAGAAGAGAAATCGAGCTTTATTTTGGTTTATGTGTGTGGCACAGGAATGAAATGGCGCTTTCTGCATTACTAAAGTAATGACTTCATTCCGAGAAAAATAAATGGCCGCGATAAAGCCTTATCAAAGTATTTAAAAGTAATGTGGGTTCTGATAGCATCTTATTCTGACTTTCAATATGGCGCCCTTTGCTGGGGAAAAGCACTAGGGTCATGCGTTCAATTTCTGGAGGAAGCAAATCAAATGCACTTCTTCACTGGTTTCATCTTAAACATTTTATGATAGATTATTTAAATCTTGTGTTTGGATCGGGCCGTGAGCAAGTTGGAGCCAAATTCAGTGCATATTTGATTAAGTAAAAGAAATCTCGTCTGGTTTTAACATATTAGCAACAAGGGTTTGTGGCATGACCTGGCTTAGACCGATGTTAATAACGTCCTCAGGTAGAAGGTGTGATAGAGATCAAGCTGTTCAACTTTAAATAATGGGTTACCTTTTATCTGCCCTATTCCTTCCACCCACAGAATGACACAGAAGTTAGGAAGTATTCCTTCACATCCATCCACCCACCCAGCTACTGTTTAAAAACTAAAATTTGAAGAAACTGAATCCCTCTGTTCTTCTCTCACTCAGAAAGAAAGAGTTGCAAAACAGCTTGTACCGAAGGCTTGCGAAACCCTTGGTAGCTTCTTAAAATTTGGCATCTTTAAATTATAGCTCATATTATTATTACAATTATTGTTGCTTTACTTTATTAATAATTGTTAGGCTAATGTTCTTTCAAAAGCAGATTTGCTTTAATTTCTTTTGTTCACCAGCAGCTCATTTCAGTGTAAAGAATAAAATTCCTTTGGTAAGGAAACTGTGTGATTTGCCTCCAATCTGCATTTTACTCTAGAGTTTTCCACAGCACTTTAAAATCCACATTTGGAAAATTTTATTGTTTTAATTACATGCCAAAGCCATAGAAATTCTTTTAGTTTTTAAAAGTGCTCAACTTCCCGACATCGTTTTAGTGTTTGAATGCTATTTATGCTGTATTAACATTGCCAACTGGAATCAAGAAACCCCCAAAGAAATGTCCACTGTGGTCGTGCTCAAGCCAACCTGCACATGCAATTCACTGTTTTATTTATTCATTTTGATTTAATTAAAAAACTATATGTAATGAGGTAATGCTGACTTACAACACTGCCTGCGTTTTAGGGTATCAGGTTCACACCTCTAGAAGTGTGTCATTTGTGATCACACCTGTCTACCCCCAAAACAATCTCCCACCATATTTTAAAACCAGTCTCAACACTTACTTAGCACCTAAAGAAAGCAAATTCTGTTTGATCCACTTCCTACGGACACTGCGTTCTTTCTGTCCACTTGGAAGATATAACAGATGACCTTTTGTTCCCGTGAATGTAATTTTACTCAGGTGCTTTGACTAGCCTCCTAAGATCGTATTTTAAATAAATAATTACATTATTTAAATTCAGGCAAAAGAGTTTGAGTTTTGAGAGCCTGAACAAAAATCATTTTATTCTATCAAAAAACACTATTTGCAAACCTAAAAGATCTCCTACAGAGAAAGGGTGATGAACAGTTTATCAACTGCCTACTATTCGTCCCAAGGACTTTAAATATGTCATCCATTTTTTTCAAAAATATGAATTGAGCATTTATTTTCTGACAGGCAGAGTGCTTCCTTTGAGGAATAGGAGGGTGAGTTAGGTAACATTACTGTTGGAGAGTGATCAGCAAGTAGATGGTAATTAAAGCCGAGAGAGTGTTTGAGCCATCCAGAGAATATGTATAGGGAAGAAAAAAAGCCCAAAATAGGCAACGAAAACTAGCACTGCTTGTGAAACAGGTGGAGTTTCTGTAAATCCAACGGTGAGATGAAACAGGCACATCTTAGCCACCATTATATTTGAGGAGCATATTTCCTTTCTTACCACCCACATCACAAAATTAAGAATACTCTTCCCAATAAACTTGTAGACATTTTCCATTTGCACGAAATTACTTGCTAATATTTAATAACATTGTGCAAAATATCTAAACATCATGCTGAGTATATTGGTGTTTCATTTGATCCTCACTTTTGGCTGAGTGAAGTTAAGGGTGTTGCTAGAGGTAATCCTCAGAGCTCAGATCCAAACCCAGATGTCTGATCCTTGAGGCTCTATCCTACACATTTCAACAATTAGGAAAAGTTCGGCTTGAATGGGTCCATACAAATGACCTAGTTTCAATCCCCAAGTCTAAGCAATAGTCCCTGGATAATAAGCTCCTATAATTCAATTCCTGGTAAGAAATGCAGATTCTCAAAAGACACCTGTTATTAAGGAAATCTGGTTCATCAAGAGCTGAGGGGAAGCGTGTTGGGGGAACACCGTGTGGAAGGAGCCCAGAGGTCTGTGGTGGAGGACTGTGGGTATGCTGGTGGTGGATGTGTTAAGGGGAAGGATGTCCTAAAGGAACTCTGCAGAGTCTTATGGACTCCACCCCCTACTCCAGCTTTCTGGACCCTACACCCTACTCCAGTGATTGGAAACTACAACTCTCAGCAGTACCAGGGAGAGAACTGTGAGGACCCAAGGGTGAGGCTAGCAGGAATTCTGGGACATTTGGGGGATAAATAGGGCGTGATTGGATCTTGTGTGCTCTCTTGCTCGGGAATCAGCTCTCCTGACCTCGTGACTCAGTGTGTTCAGTCAGCCTAGCTGTAAGGTATTCCACTTACTTTGTATCCCACTCTCTTTCCCTGGGTTGTTTCCTATTTCTTTCCCCTTTTTGTAAATAAACCCGTTATTGACCCTTTTGTGTATCCCTGCAGTATAACTGGGTTGTGAGCGGGCGGGTGAGGCCCCACAGACAGGCAGCCCAGTCCACTTCTGGTTTTTCTCATGTGTTTTGCCTTGAATCCTCAATCCATGACACTCTTTGACATGTTAGACACCCAGGTTATTAATATAACTTTATTGACCTTACCTTCCCACTTTGAATGAGTGAATAAATGTATATACAGGTGAATAAATCAGGCTAGAGATTTGATTTTACCTATTTTTTTAAAAGATTTTAAGCCTTCCCTCAAAACTTTAACTACTTCTGGTAAAATCATGTGTATCTTCATGGGAAATTCTATTTTTCTTGACTTTAGGTCCTGTATTGTAAGAAAGAATTAGTTTTTACAAAGTGTATACTTACCTATTTTGGGTTTAGAGACTGTGGGGAGCATTTCCTGCATTTTTTTATGCCTGCCCCATGATTTAGCAAAATGTCTTGTGCAGAGTAGGCACTCACTAAATAGCCAGTTGATTGATTGAATAATTATTCCACCTATAAACACTTCTGTAGTACATTACCTGATGAGTGTCTATTTCAATATGACGATAGCTATGACCTTCGTGTAGTTCATTAGCAAATGAAAAGTATGCTCATTTCCATGGAAGGAAATGAGAATATAAAAAATGTGGTTCTATTTGTAGTGCCATTACTGTCTTACTGTTTGATTAAGAACAAATTCTTAACCTTTTAATGGTACCAGTTACCTATGACTCCGATCTCGAGGGCCACTGCATTACCAAGTCCTGGGGAGCACAATATAATAACCCTGACCTATTTGAAGGGATAAAAATAGGCCACAAATGAGGGAACTCATTGACCAGAATTAATCAGTAACAGAAAAGAGGTGATGTCTTTGGAAACAAACAAATAAGGAAAGAAGCAAACAAGCGGTCTCTACATCACATGTTGTAATCATAACAATTCCCTGCGAGAGTATCACCATTTTGCTGATAAGGACCTTGAGGCTGAGAAATGTTCAATAGTGTGAACCAAGTCTTAATAACCAGTAAGAGGCAGCTGGTCCACTCTTACCTCTCCTCTCCCCTCCCCATCAAACCGTGGCTCATTGTGCCTCGATTTTGAAATGTCTGTGGTATGGTGCCTAAAGTCTTGCCCTCCCAGTTTCTTCAGGAAAAGGAAAACAGAGTTACTGGGAGTCTGTGTGACAGCTGATAATGAAAACCTGTTAATAAAAACTCTGAACATTATTTGTCATGCATCTGGTGTGCATTTACAGAGCCCCTTTTCTGTGCTTTTCTGCTATGTCCTTGGGGTTGGTGAAGAAGAGAGAAACTGTCTGCTTTTCAGAGGATTCTGGGTCATGGAGGGTGAGAGCATTCCAAGCTGGAGTTGGAGGAAGAAGCAGGCACAAGGCAGAGAATCTGGAAGTTCTGTGCATTTAGGGCAAGTGTTCTGATCTAGCTGAAGGGCCAAGGGCCCTTCAGTTGTGGAGTGAAAGCAAGGGAAAGTGGAAGGTCAAGCAGAGACAGAATTGGGAAGCAGTGCTTTGACTTTCCTCGGGCTTTGCTTGTAGGCAATGAATGCGGAGCAAAGAATGGTAAGCAGGAGACTCTTAGGATCAGATTTGCACCTTAGAAACAATTTACAGCTGAGGGTGAGAAACCAGAGGGTGGGGGTGGGAGGCAACAAGGTGTGTGTAGAAGTTACTACGGTGAACTGGAAGCTGAAGTCCCATTTCCTTTGGGGGGTATGTGGGAGATATTACATTGTTAATTCTAATCAATGATTTGATTTGGATTGTAGATACAGAAACGTTAGTATATTAGGTATTATAAAGTTATTTCTCAGGCGTTATTCTAGTTGCTTTTTTTTCTAAGTGAAAGCTTTCCGAGTGACATTATGGCCGTCTTTGTGCTAAGGTGGTGATGTTTCTTTTCACAATGCCTTTTTCTTATTCCCGTCCATCGACTGTTTAAAATTTCCTGCCCATTTACCATTTCTATCAGAACCCTCCTGTGTTTGCTCCTGAAGTGTTACAATTCCTCTTAATCTGGTCTTCACCTGATCCCGACTCTTTCTGATATTTCTTTCTCCTCCCCTGGGGAAAGTATATCCACTTTTGGTTTTGAATGTTCATCACCTTTTGTAAATATTAAGGCAACGATTCAATTTAATTCAAAAAATAATGTTTTTCTCTTCCTTTTTCTGTCAATAAATTACCTTTGTCATCTTTTAAAGCTGTATTGTCTCATAATTTTCTTCTGTGCTCTTGTTGTTCTATTTTGTTGTTCCCCAGAGGGTGTAGGGATATATATTGATATAATGAACAACATGGAAATAAAAAAAAAAAAACAAGAAGAATTTAGGGTCATGTTCATATTCTGTAATGTTTACTGGTGATCTATTTCAAAACAAAACATATATTTTAGTCCTGATGAATCAAATATTTAAGAAACATTCTTTAAGTGGAGAAATATACATGGAAAATATCACCACTGACCCTGAGAGGCCTCTCTGAAAGATTCTAGCCTCAGATGATTTAGCTTTGATTTTACTCCTGCTTCTTCTACCAAGGGTTATCATTGTGAGCATTGCTCAGGAGGGTTCTGGGAGTATCAACGGGGGTCAAAGATCAAAAAACATAAGATATAATATTAGATAAAATATTAGCAGCCCAGGAAATATTCGCAAAGTCGTACATTATGTTAGAGCCACCGTATTCCATGTAGGAAAATAAAAATGGAAAATTGCAAGAGCCACTTTCTTTTTATTACAGAAATTAAAGGTCTAATTTAGAATTGTAAATTTATGTAAATAGCCATTAATACCATTTTATTAGTTCAGGTACTGGGGTATGAACATATAAATATAACAGGATTTTTATAGAGTCTGCATTAGTAATTAGTAATTCAGCATGCACACACATATACATATGAGGTTTTTTCATTTACAGAACTCCAAAGATGCTCTCAGCAACCTTTCAAATCCATATTCCACCATATTTATGAATGCTACTCAGTACTTAGGTTTGTTCCTTCATCTCTACGCATTGGATGATGGTGTGTGATGATATTGGTACTAACCAACAGTAACAGCAGTAACAGCTGTCAGTTCCCTGTACCTGTCAAATACCTTAGCACTTTGTCACATAATATTGTATCACTTATCTTTTCAACCTTGCAATTTTGACATTCTTCCCACCTTACATAGGAAGGAAAAGAGGCATAGGATGACAGAAGAATTTGCCCTGGTCTCAGGAATGTATAGTAGAATTGGGAAAAAAAGATAGTTTTGCTAATTGCCAAAGACGGGGCTCTTTTGTTGATCACAGGCTATTAGTCAGAAAGGGGAACTGTGTGTGAACAGAATTAGAGATTCCATTTAATTCATAGTAAGATGGTGACTTCTTTCCACTGGAATGTTCATAAAGAATGCTGATGAGAACTCTGCATAGTTTCTGTGTTACAGTCCTGGAGAATCATTATATAGAAATTTATACTATAAATTTCTAAATCTGGAAAATTGTATCACTTCTCTTGAGCCATGTGACCAATCCATTTTACCAAATAGGATAATACCAATACCATGAGACCTCTATTTGATCTTTCCTGAACATGTCTCTCTCTCTCACTCCCTTCCAAACTGAATCATTATCCTGAATTGTATTTTTTTTTTAAGATTTATTTATTTGTGCATACAGAACTGGGGTACAGGCCAGAGACTCAGGGGTGGCGAGAGGTTTCTCCAGAGACAGAGTGGGGAGCAGAACAGGCAGATCAACGAAGTACACTGCTAAGAGGAGCAGCGGGCAGGTCAGGAGAGGTCTGCCATGCCATGTGGGTCATCTCCTGGGCCAGGGATCGAACTCATGCTGAAGTGGCTTTTGCTTCTTAGTGCAGTGCTTTAACCCGCTGAGCCACCAGGGAGGACCTGAATTGTATTCTTAATAATCCTTTGCTTGGACTTATGATTGTAACATAGGTGTTAATGATGTTGCCATATATTTTAACTCAGCATTAAATTTTTTAGATTCATTCATTTCAATGCTTGTACTTCTGGTGTGTATATAGAGTATTAATATACTACAATCAATATGTTATCAGTAAACATTTGAATTTTTCAAATTTTTGCTGCCCCATGTATGGTTGCTCTGAACATTTTTACATTCCCCCTGAAGCATATAACCAAGGTTTTCTCCATAGTATTTTCTAAGAATAAAATTGATGGGCCATACTGTATGTCAATCCTCTAATAGTTCCTGCTGACTTAAATTCTAAAGTGGTGGTACCAGTTTTCACATTCTTAATGTAGTTATTGGTTATCTATGTTTTCTGGCAAAATGCTAAGAAATACCTAAGGAGGCATCTATGTTTTCTGGTAAAGTGCTTAATACTGTCTGTTCCTCATTTTCTTAGTACTTGTTAGGTGTTTCATTATTACTCTTTCCACAGAAATATAAGAATGGTGGTATGTGTAATCTCCCAGTTTTTGTCTTGTCAAATAAGAACTTCTTTGCTCAGGTTCCCTCTCCTCCCTTCCTGGTACTTCTCCCCAGAGCAGTCAGAAAACCTGAGTAACAAATGGGAGTGGAGAAAAAGGCTGACCATGTCGTTTACCTGCTCGAACTTTCTCCCTGCAGTAGGCCCCAAATGGAGAAGATGAAACTTAACATGAAGATGGAAACTTTGACAAAATACATGAGACCACATGTGTACAGAGTGAAGAGTATTTTGGGTGATCTGAAATTCGCATAGGACTTTGAATGACCTGTAAGCAACCAGTACACCATGGGATTACACAAATTTTTATCAAGAAGAGGAGAAAAATTTTCCCTGCAGTTTGTGTTTGGAAGGGCTAGTAGGAGACAAAATTAATTTGCATTTGATTAAATCCAGCAGGTCCTGATTGTGCAGTATGCATAATAATTCAGCACATATTACATGAGGCCCTGTAAGTATTGGTAGGCAGCCAGTAGGCCAGACTGACAGGGTAAAGGGGGCAAGCTAGCATGGCCTCTGCTCCATAAAAGCTTGGCATCGAGAGGAGATCAGGAAACCTTTGGGCAGGGGAAGTGATGGCCTGAATCTCTCCTCAAACCCCTTACAGAACTTGGGCAATGTGATTGTTCAAAATATGACTTCAGTGACCAGCAGTCCTACTCTCAACTTGGATGAGGCTAAGCTGGAAAGAAGGTGGTCTTCTCTGTCTCCATATCTGCATAATTGGCTTCTCTCTAAATGAAGGACATTAACCATGTGAATTTTTTCACTGTCACACAATGACTCAGTCTTAGCTGCATTATGAGTTAATAAGTTGAAAATCTCAGTGGAATGACGGCAATAGAACATAATTGTAACTAATCATTTTCTCATGAATGAATCATTTAATGTCAATGAGCATAGTCCTTTTCTGCAGATAGTCATGTTTTAATTTCAAAAATAAGAATACTAATAGAATTCAATGGGAAACCAATAACAGTTTATGGTTGACAGATTACTATCAAGATAAAGTGACTTCTAGAAGCTCAAAGGGCAACAAATATTTATAAATACCTGTAATTTAGTAGAATAAAAGCACTAGAAGATAAAAATTTAGTGATTCAACCTCACTGAAATAAATAAAATGAGACATATACTTTATGAACCTCCTTTGGAAGTTAAGTTAAATCAGAATATTAAATTGAAGTTTTAGGCAAGATAACAAGTTACAATAATTGCTACATCCTCTTGGATATGTTGAGCCATATGCAGAATTTACTAAGGAGGCATCAGATAATTGGTTAGAAATCTTTTGAACTACTTTATCTGAAGATATAAAATTATTGAGAGAATAGAGCTGGCCTGAAGCCATTTTAAATTCTAGTCAGTGAAATATAGACAACCTGGGAATTGCTGAAAACATCCCCAAGGAAAAAAACTAGATAGAAAAATGCTGATTGTTGAAGGTAGGTAAATTGGTATATAGGGGTTCATTGGCTACATCTCTCTATTCTGGAAAGCTTGCAAATATATGGAATGTTTAGAAAATTCTGCTTCAGCAAGACCTCTCGGACAAAGCAATGATATTTCCACAGAAAAAGTCTGGTTGACATGAACCTCCCAGCTAGCAGGGGGCTGGTGGAGCATAGTGACTGGAGAAGTGGGGTGCATTGTCTTTATAAAGACAACTTCAGGAGAGGTACCTAACACACGAGAAACTGTAGACTGTGTAACAGTACCCACAACGGGAAGAGTCCTTTTTAAGTGCTCTCCAGGTCCTATTGGTACTTTGAGAAACTGTCAGTGACACTACTAGTCACTGATGTACTGTACACAGTAAACCTTGTCTGCATTCATTTCTCCTTTCTCTGAGGTGAACAGCAGAGGAGATAGCAAAGGGATTAGAATAAATGGAAGGAGGTATGTGAGAGAGAAAGAGATGAAGAAGAGGTGAATAAGGAGCGAGATCATGCAAAAGAGGCTGAGAATGCAAATGCAAAAGAGGCTGAGAAGACACCGCACCCCCACTTCTACACTGTTGCATGCAGCAAGATCTTACTGGGAAAAGAAGTGTAATTTCCCAATCAAGATTATAGTTTTGATTCATAAGTGATAATGGGCAATCTTAATTACAAAATTGACATTGGTTTGTGAATTAATGTACCCATAGGACTTTAGAATGTCTAAGATTGACCTACAAAGTCATAGGTCTTGTCTGAGTTTTGATCTACTGTCCGAGAAAGAGCAACCTGTGTCAAATATTTGGAGACATTTTTAAAAGGTAGATGGAAAAAAGAGATGAAAATGCATTTGGACTATATGGCTAACATTTCCGTTTACTTTCTCATTTTTTACTTCATTATCAAACCTATGGGTGATCAAGGGCAATATTACTCCCAGTATTTTGCCGGATAGGAAATTAAAGTATGAAGCTGAGTGTTTTCTTGAACAGATCAGTGTTACTAAGTGACTAAAACAAGCTATAACTTGCATCTTTAGCTGCTTTTCTGGTTCAGTGTCTTGGAACATTGACTTTTAAATCCAGGTCAGTTCTGGAGAGTTAGTGAGAATCAGGAGAATGAGCTGAAAGCATCTACACTCTGCTGGGGTAATGGAGAAACCTGGGGGCCACCTTGTGGGTTCTCCTAGCCCCTGGTGCCTGATCTCTTCATGACTAAGGGGATGTCATCCTTAATCCAGGCACCTTGGACCTTGAGGCTGCATCATGTTCAAGAGGAAGCAACTGGGGCCAGCTAGTCCATGCTTTTATTCCCTTAAATTAAACATTAGAAGAGGATGTGATTTTCTTTTTACAGCATAGGGTTGATCAACTAATTAGTCATTCAGTTACTCATTAAGCATTATGAGTAGCTACTGTACGCAGTATTCTGCTAAGTTGTACAGTGTGAGGATGGATTTCCCTTGACATTCGTAACACCAGTGATGACTGTCTAGCTGATGAAACATTTGATTTTGTAGGGGGAGATGTGACATATATACAATTGCTGGCTAAATGCGCAAGCATCTCTAATATGCCGCCATTGTGCTTGGCACTGGAGATGTGACAAAAAGATAAGCGTGAAAGAAAAAGAACATGCAGCCTAGGGGAGACAGACAGTCTAGGAGGAGCGAGAGAAAGAATCATACCAATACAAAGCTAAATACGCGCAGTGGTGAGTGCTAAGGAGAGGCGCGTGGTGTGATAAAAGCCAGGACAGGGGCTTGTGCCCTTGTTAGTGGGATTTGACATTTCATCCTCAGACCTTGACTTAGTACCCTCTTTTGGGATCAGAAAGCAGGGGAGGGAGATGGTTTTCAGCGACATCTCCTCTAGAAGTGCTATCTGTCTTCCCTGAGAAAAATAGACTATTAATACAAATAGAATTAAAATTGAATTAAGTTCCATGGGGTACACATCTTCCTTTCATTGATCTAGCAAACATTACAAATCTGAACTTAGTACTTTTGTGATTTCTGTGCTTTTAATTTCTGTAGAATAAGCTCGTTGTTATGCTCTAGGCTTTGAGGGAGCTGGAATTAAATCTGGGTCTTAATGTCTTTTTAATGAACATGGTGGCAAAGAGAAAGTTTGTCAGGGCTCAGTAGCAGTCTCCCCTTCCTGACTCAGGGTGGGGTAGCAGGGAGGAGAGAGGACTAGGAGCGAGTCCTCCACAGGAGCCTCATGGGGTCTTTGGGAAGAAGCCTAAACACCAAACCCCGTGCCCCTCCCCCTAAGTCACAGGTGGGTCAACAGGGCTGCCCATCACCCATCTTGAGTCCTGGGATCTTGGTATCTCTTCATGCTGCTTAATCCCCATGCCCAGCACAGTACATGGCACAAAACTGATCTGCAAAAACATGTTTACAGAATGAAGGACAGTACCGAAGTTGTTTTGAAATGACTTGAAACCAAGAACTCATATGACAAATAAGGTTATCAGTAGACAGTGACGCTCTTGGAAAGATTGGAGAAAGACCAAGGTAGCCAAATAGGGTGTTTGATGACAATGCTGGAAACCACGGAGCATCCAAAGGGTCAGCTTTTGAGCAAGCTGCACATTGTTAACCATTGATTTTTGCGTAGTTCTCTGGAGAATTGGCGAGTCTGTACCCTCCTTTCTCAGCAGTGTATATGCATGGCAGTTTTTGAGTCTTAGAAAACACAGCTCAGTCTTCTGATCAGGGGGCAGGGAAATGGACTTGAAGGTTATAGCCAAATTATTGATCTTGGAAGGGGGCTCTCTTGGAATGCTGCCTGGGACAGAGAGCCACAACCCTCTTGTCCTGCACTCGAGTTGGGAAGGCGGGTGGTGGGGGGGGACTGCACAGGGGGGAGGGGTTGAGCACATCCTGTTCCTCTTTGGGCTGCGATAGGAGGCATGGAGGCTTGGCCCCATCGCGTCCTCTGTGAGCTCGCTGTATGGTTAATTACTTGCAGTTGTAGCACAGTGGCAGCACATGTACCAACCCATCATCATGACATCAAATCAATGGCTCTCTGCACTCTTGGGAATATTCATAGCTGTACTGCAGCCTCATATAAAGTGCATTAATCAAGTCGGAAAAAACACAGTGCAATGAATCAAAGATGAACTGCAGAAATAATAATGGAACAGGGTGAAAGAGTGAGAGACTGTTGGCCATTTTGCAACACATTTCAGAGTTTCAATTTGCCTTTTTCTAAAGATAATCTTGGTGCCTAGAACAGTGTTGGCTTACTTGGATGCTCAATTCATATTTTTTGAATGAATGAATGAATAAATTTTCAGGCCCTGCCTATACTTGTCTGGTGATTTTGCACTAGATTAATATTTGCAATGACTTAGGAGTAGTAATGGACTCGTGAAATTGAGCCCCTTACTTTTGAACCTGGTTTTCGATCCTTTATAGCCTGCCCTTCTGAGTTGAATGGACTAAATATAATTCCTCAGGGTGTTTGATTTTTGGTTTTGTTTAGTAGATTTGTTTAAAATCAGTATGGGTATCAGAATAGTACATTTAAATCCATAATTAAAAAAACTACTTGAGTGTGTATGTATGAGTCTGTAAGATAGCAACTGTTTCCACCTTGACCTAAAAGCCAAGTGGAGGGGTCATTCTCTAGGTGAACATCAAGGTACTGGGCAGCCTTGCTCTCACAGAATTACTAAGTGTCAGTTCTGCGGCTCTTAAATGACCCAGGTGGAGTAAGCGTAAGAATGCAAAGAGACCTCATGACTTGTTTCCCATGCTGTGTCCCAAAGAGATGTTTCCAGTAAGTCAGGGGATTTTTGTTTTACCTTAGTGACATCAGCCGCCACAGCAGGGAGGGGCCCCCATTACTGCATGCAGGAAGTGAGCAACATGCGTAAAATGATCAAAACTCAAGTCTCAAGGTTTACACAGTAGGCAGTTTGTGAGGGGAAGTCCCTGGAGAAGGGAAGGTGAGGTGGTCTTTATTTTCTTTTTTTCACACATTACTTGGCAGAAATGGCTAACACTGTAGGCAAAAACCCCTCATAATTTTGCATAGAAAGACCAGAAAAAGCATGTATGGGTCAGTGTATGGGGGATTCTTAGGGCTGAAAGCACTAGGGAAGGATCTCCCCTTATTTCTGTGTCATTCTACACAAGTCCTCAGATGAACCCTAACTCTTGTGTCAGTCAGACTATGACTAGCACAGTGTAGGCTGAGACATTTACACTAAAATTTGAACCACTTTTCACAGAAGATGAGATAAAATTTATAATCCATACCTAGGTTGGTTGATTGCTTATTAAAACAAAAGCACCGATACTCTTTAGACGATTATAATAGGATCCAGGGTCTATCGAAAATAACATTCATAAGGTCACACAATTAAAAATTATTCAAATACAAAAAAAAAAAAACCCAAAAACCTATAAAGGTTGTTTTGAAAAGGACAGTTCTCAAAAGAAAGGACAGTCAGCAGACACTGGCCCCAAGAAAATTCAGATATTGAGTTATTAGAGGAAGGTTTCATTTTTGTTTATGGAACAATTGCCATTTTTAAATATGTTATAAAGTAGCACAATTTATAGCTGTAAGTTGATGGGTTTTTCTGTTACAGCCTTTGACTCAAGTCTGCCTGGAAAAATAGAGTTCACTAGTAGCCAGAAAGCTTTTCCCTACCATATTGAAGAATTTTTACATGGAACATAATTCAGTCACTTCAACTGTACAGTTCACTGAGGTTGAGAATACTCAAAATCTGTCCAGTATCACCATGAATCCATTTTTCACTCCCCAGTAAGATGTCTTTTAACCATTTACCATTAATCCACTGCCATAGGCAAACTCCAATCAGCCTTCTGTCTCCATAGTAACTTTTGAAGAAGAGGAATGGGTCTGGGCTGACTTTTTAGACATTGAAAATGTTTTATGTTTGTTTGGACACATACTTTCTATTTTATTTATTTAAAATTTATATTATTTTTGTATACAAGAGCTGGGGTGTAGGCCAAAGGTATAGGGGACAAGTGCATGTCAGAGGATTCACTGGAGACAGAGCAGGGAAAAGAATAGGCAGATTGACTGAAATACACTGCAGAGGGGAGCAGCAGCCAAAACAGGAGAGGTCTGCCCACCATGTGGGTCAGCTACCTGGTTGGGGATTGACCTTGTGCTGAAGTGGCTGCTGCTAATTTCATAGTCCTGAGACTTTACCCCATGCACCACCAGGGGGCCCTATTTTCTATTTTAATTTTCAAATAATCACATCAGAATTAGTTGTGATTATATCAATATAGATACCCATTTTAAAAGAAGTTAATATTGTACTACTTCCTGTCAAATGGAAAAAAAAACTTGAAACCATATAGTGCCTTTAGTATCCTCTCAACTGATGTTTGTTATAGTTATATAACCTCATACACTGAAAACCTGTAATCTGTAACAATTTTTGCTTTAATGAGTTGTGTATCAATACAGTAAAGAATTTATGAGGTGTGAAGGGTAGATGCATATAACCCACAAAGAAACATTCCAAAAGTAATAGAAAGAGATGCAAGAGAGAAACTAGTAGATAAGTTAAAATGGAGTAATAAAAATATCAAAACATCCAAAAAGAAGGCATCAAAAGAAGAACACATAAACAGAAAACCAAGGGCCAAACAGAGACAATACAATGGTAGACATAAATCAAGTCTCTGTAGAATTACATTAAATATTAATGGTTGACACACAATAGTTACTAGGCAGAGGTAAATCAGGTTGCCAAAAATAAAAGACATACTTATTGCATATGAAGATGTGGGGTTAAAGTAAATCATGGACTAATTTTTGTATATAAGCATATCAAGAATAAGTAGCCTTTTAAATTTTTAGATTAAGTAGACTTTAACACTCAGTGTATTATCAAAGATAAAGAGATTTTATAATGACAAAAGATACAACTCATCAGGAGGACAGCAATTATGAACATGCATGCATTGAATCTTATGTCTCTGGAGTACTCTCCTGGCAGTCGACACCCCCAGGAAGTCCCTGCTCTGCCTGCTCGGTCCCTGACCATGTCCTCAGCACTGTGTGTGGCCATGCAGGTGGCCCCTGACTGAGTTACTGTTGGGATCTAACAGAGTTAACAGGGCTGACACTCTCTTACCCTTAGCCGCTTAGTTTTTTTTTTTAAAGATTATTTATTTGTGCATACAGAACTGGGGTACAGGCCAGAAGCTCAGGGGCGGCGAGAGGCTTCACCAGAGACTTCACCAGAGACAGAGTGGGGAGCAGAACAGGCAGATCGACGAAGTACATTGCTGAGGGGAGCAGCGGGCGGGTCAGGAGAGGTCTGCCACGCCATATGGTCACCTCGGGGGCAAGCGGGAATCGAACTCATGCAGAAGTGGCTTTAGCTTCTTTGTGCTGTGCTTTAACCCGCTGCGCCACCAGGGAGGGCCCCTTAGCCTTTATTTTATCTTGATTTTAGTTCTTAGGCATTAATCTCTTCCAGGAGACCAGTACTTCTCCCTAGTGGAAAAGCAAAATCATATCAGAAGTAGTCAACTTTTCACTCTTAATTTTTCAGGTGTTTTACTGTGACACATACAAATACAATGATGATAATTTTTTCCGAGAAATGCAAATTCAAAACGAGTAAATAAGTACATAAAAACCTTAGCTTTTATTTGAATTTTATTTTATTTTAAAATTTATTTTAAATTTATCAGGCTCATCTTTTGGGCAAATTTCATTGTCTGGTGTTGTTCAGGAGCACATAATATAAATATATAATATAAATGTTTTTAGGTGTTATGACCTGAGCTGTGTTCCCCCAAGATTGCATGTTGAAGTCCTAATCCATGGCACTCAGAATATGCGTATATTTGGAGATAGGTCCTTTCAAGAGGCAGTTGGGTTAAGTGAAGTCACAAAGGTATTGTCTGGTAGCTCTGATTGCTGTTTTCAGAAGAAGTCGAAATTGGGACATGGTCATACAGGAAAGACCACAGCTTGAAGGTGGTCACCTACAAACCAAGAGAGATATCAACTCTGCTGGTATCTTGTTCTCGGACTTCTATGCTCCACAACTAGAAGCAAAGAGGTTTTTGTTGATTAAGCCAGCTAGTCTGTGGTACTTTATCAGGACATCTCTAGCAAACTAATTTCCTAGGCAAATGTCAGGGAAGCAGCAGGAGGAAAATGGAATCCTTCTGGAACTAAGCAGCATGTGAACAGCCTGTGATGGAAAGCATTCCTGCTAGGTGAGGGCAGTCACTCAAATCTCAGGATTTTATTGTTCATATCTGTGAGGTCTTTCAATATGCTGTAGTACCTATACAGGAATTCCTTGTGCAACCAGAATAGTGAAAGTCGTAACGATTGGAGTGGATGTCATTGTGGCTGAAAGGATGCTTTTGTTATATGGGGAAGGGTACTGTTGGATGGAGCCAATTCATTAGATTTCTCTGGCAGTTTGTTATTATTATTATTATTATTTCTAACCCTTACTAGATTTCATTCTTTTAGATAAAAACATGCATTTCAGCTTTGGAGTTTGATTGCCTTATGGGCAGAAAGCTTTGCATATTTACTGCCCATGAATCATACCCGTATGTGAAATCCAGAGAAGATTCAATTTTTCCTGCTAGATGCACCTCCAGCCGTTTAATTAAAATATGTATTATTAATAAAACTATATTTAAGTCATATTTTTTACAGATATGACTGAAACATTAAGTGCAAATTGTTTCATACTTCCACAGTAATTTGCTTTTCACGTTTTGTGCCTTAATCAAGGTAGCATACTGGTCAAAGGTTTGCGGTACCGCAGACTTCTCAATAGTGAAGTTGAGAGGACTAGGGGAAAGTGATTAATGAAAGGACATATTTACTTTTCAGAAAGGCTTCATGGTTTTATTGCAAGCAGGATGTGTACCAAAGTGGAAGGTGCATTAGGAGAAGTAGCAGAAGAGACTGATTTCAGTGCATTGCAATGACTTTTGCCATTTGCACGGCAGCTTTTACCTTGTCCCTGAACCAATGCTGTGTTTCATTCAGCCTGGCTGTCTGCCTTTAGATGTCACAGTTGTTCTTCTACTGAACTGAACCAACTTCAGCTCTGTGCTCTTGCAATTCTTCCACTTTCCAGAAACCTCATGTAATCAATAATACTGATTAGCAGCACCATAGCTCATTTACATAATTGTTAGCAAAGGATTGATTCAAAATAGGTTTATGAGAATTGGCGGCGAGGGTGATGGCTGGGTGGCTCTGTTAGACACTGCTCAGCTTGCTGTAAAACCGCACTGGTCATTTATGGGATTTGTTGTTTCATATGGTGCATTTCCAAATGCTCATATTTGGTCCAGGTGACAATCGTGAGGAGCAGGGCGGAGAAAGCAGGGGGGAAACACTCAGAACATAATGAGACTCTCTACTGCATGCCAGGTGCTATCTGCGTTAGGACAAAGGGTGGATCACAGTGTGCAGAGTGTGCGAACCTGAATCCAGGCACTACAGGAACCTGTTGCCAGTTTCTTATTTAATGCTTAAGAGAGACTTCAGAAAGAAATGCTAGTCTCATCTACGAGGAATGTGGCCCCTGGCATGTAATGTGGCAGGCCCAGTGCCACAGCTAGTGAATGGCCGAGTCTGGGTTCAAACTCAGCAATGCTTTAACTCCAAAGCTCAGCAGGCTGCAGCATGTTCCCTGGCTTGCACAAGCACGTGCCTTTCCTGTGTCTTCTCCAAGTAGCTGCACGAATGTTCCAGCCCACCCTCTGCCCTCTGCAAGGCCGTCCATCAGCCCAGCATCTTCCTGCTATCTCCACTCATCACCGATACTCCGTTCTGCCGATCCTGACATCTCTTTAACGGAGAATTTTACATTACTCATGCTAGTTAGCATTTGCAATTAAATTCCATCATAATAGTTCTTTTTCTAAGTGCTTCATTGCTAAAATTTAATTTTTAAAAGTAATTTAAAAATCAAGAGGCAGCACATCCTCTGATTCTAGTCTGTAATTACAAAGTTCAGTTAAAGAAAACTTTATTTTTAAATTTTGTTTGATTAGAAGATATTAGGCTAGCTTTAAAAAAGGCCTTTACACATGCTTTCTTCCTTTCCTTATAATTTATATATATATATATACATATATATGTGTGTGTGTGTGTATATATAGATGTCATGAGTCCATAATATCAATTTAGATGTAATTGAAAGGGAAGATCCTCCTTTAAGACATAATAAGAGCTTGGAGCTGACTTGAACTGCTGAATAAAAATTCTCACTGAGATGTGCTTACTACAGTACAGACACTCCTTCTAGCATTAAATTCACATTACAGAGATAAGTAAATATGCCTTCAACCTTCAAAATTTCCCTCTCTTTTGCACTAACTGTAGAAACTGAGCTATGTGTCATCTTGCTGCCAGAAAAATAGCCCCTTCTATCTTCTCCCTGACCAGTGAGAGAGCTGGCCTCTGTTTCCAATAATGTCAGTGATCATGCTTGAAAAGCCAGGGAAGCCAAGCAAAATCACAGCCAGTTCTCAGTAACTGCCAAAGAAAGAAGTGTCTGAATCCTGGGTCAGCTCAGCAGGGTGCTGGCAAGACTCTGCTCTGTAGGTAATTTTGTCTTTCCTTGGGTATCCTGGAGAAAGCCCCCTAGCTTCTTGGAGGGGGTGATGCCTCTTGATTCCTTAGAGCTCTTGGCATGGAAATGAACCATACTCCAAAGCCCTGGTGTGTTGGAAAACAAACAAAACACATCTGAGGGACATCTTATTTGCAAGCCTCAGATTCCACAACACACGCGTGCAGACACGGTGTCACGCACACACACACACACACACACAAGGTATACACCTGTTACCCTGGGATAACCTCTCTTGGAAATGTTTTAACTAGGCTCCCAAAGCAGTATTCTATCTCTCAAGTCAGCCTAACACATAACAAGGTAGAAAAAGCTAAAAAATTGCAATTGACTGAGCATCAGGTTTGCACAAACAGCAGTCTTCAAAAAAGAAAAGCCAGAGAGAAAATAAATGAGAGAGGGCTATGGAAATGGGTCCTGAGAAGCCGTTGGTGGGAGACAGCTGTGAACACACCCACCAGGCCAGATGGCCCGCTGAGTGAGGCTTGACCTCTGAAGATATTGCCGAATTAGGTGCTGTGTTTTTCCAAGAGGCCACATTTGTTTTCAGAATTAGGATGTCTCAGGAGAACCTCATGGCCGCAAGGTGACTGCGATCTGTGAAAGTATCGTCTGCTGTTTTCCTCATTTTTAATTTTTCAATCTAGTTTTGGAGTCAGAAGGTAAGTTCAATAAGCCTAATGTATGGGCGGATGTGAGTGAAGTAAGGCTTTTACTTTTAAAATATATCGGCTTAGAAGTTTTTTAATGCCTTAGTCCCTGTCTCTCTGCCTTGTGACAGGGCTGGACTGTGCTGTTTCTCATCAGTCTGTCTTGCCCAGGTTCCTGCTCGCTGGCCATGTATTGAGCCAGGCAGCCCTAATTCTAATGGTATATACCTCTCTTCTTTTGGGCTGAGGGTTGGTATGTTAATTTTCATATTTGCAAATATAAATAATAATAATTATTATCATTATATTGTGCCATCATCCACTGGTGCTGTCTTCCCCAAGAAACTGTTTCTGAACATTCGACACAGTTTCAGCAAGGGCTTTGCAGGACAGCTCCCAGTTCAGCTCCTATTACTGCTTCGGGCTACTAATAAGTAACTGCTGTTTTTTTCTCGTTTCCTTCTTTTGAATAGCCGTGGGCAGTGCAACTGAGAAGTTGATGAATTACTTGTAAGCTTGTTTTAGATATTTCAGGAAAATTCAGAAACATTTACATTCTTTAGCACATTTAGTTTAGACTGCGAGGGTTGAGCTGAGCCCAGGAAAAGCCATTTGATGCCTAGACAGACTTGCAAGGGCTTTTCTTTCAAAATCTCTTCTTGAACCTCAAGTAGTAGGAAATGTCCATCTTCTGTAGTGCCACACACACAGGGAAAACTTCTGTGAACTTGCCACATTTAATGACTGGATACCTTCTAGACTTGTCTCCCTCGGTGGTCTGAAAGCCCTTTGAGGACAAACACTGACTCATCCGTGTTTGCAACTGCCTAGTGGAGTGTCTTGCATATCAGAGGGGTAGAGGTAACTGCATTTCCTGTAAGAGCTTCCATTCAGTGTGAGGCAGCCTTACTGAAAAGGTAAGATCGACGTTTGGCTACAAATACTCAAGTTTTCTTGCCAGACTTTTTATCTTGAACTTGCTCATTTTCTCTTCCTTGGACATTATGCTGAATCAATTACTTTAAAAAAAATTCACTGGTTGCACAATTTACTTTACAGTAATTCTCAGTCATGACAGTTAAATTCTATACCTATAACATATATTTCAAAATAGTCTTCTACTTAGTAGTACCTCTGCTGTCACTCCAGTGATCTCTACCATCTGTGGAAGCCCAAGAGCTCCCAATTTCTAGTTTTTGGCAATGAATGAATTATTTAGTATATTTTTTTAGTCTACAACCAATCATTTATTTAAGCTAGCTTTTGCTATTGATATCACCATTACTGTTGATGTCAGAATATATTACTTGTATAAGAAATTTTTTAAAAGATTTTTTTTTATTTATGCATACAGAACTGGGGTACAGGCCAGAAGTGCGGGGGTGGTGAAAGGATATACCAGAGACAGAGTGGGGAGCAGAGAGCAGAGAAGGCCAACTGAGGAAATACACTGCTGAGGAGAGCAGCCGGTGGGTCGAGAGGGTTGTGGCACCATGTGGGTCACCTCCTGGGTGGGGATTGAACTCATACTGAAGTGGCTTTAGCTTCTTGGTGCTGTGCTTTAACCCGCTGTGCCACCAAGGAGGCCGTATAATAAGAAATTTTAATACTTATTTTTAGAACAGTTTTAGGATCACACCAAAATTCAATGACAGGTTCTCCCTGGTGGCCTAGGGGTTAGGTCTCAGTGCTATCATATCTGTGGCCTGAGTTTGATCCCTGGTCAGGTAGGTGACCCTTATGGTTCAGCAGACCTCTCCTGTCTCGCCTCAGCGTGGATTTCAGTAGACCTGCCTGTTCTGTTCTCTGTCTCTGTCTCTGGTGAATCCGCTCACTCCCCCACACCTCTGATCTACACCCTAGTTCTTTTATGCAAAAACAACAACAACAAAAACCAAATTCAATGACAAGTGCAAAGACATCTGCCATACCCTGCCGCCACATGTTTATTGCCTCCCCATCATCAGCATTCCCTACCACAGTGGTCTGTTCCTTAAAATCAGGTGAACCTGACAAGTCGTTATCAACCAATGTCCATAGTTTGCCTTAAAGGTCACCTGTGGTGCTGTATATTCTGTGGATTTGGGAAAATGAACGAACTTGCATGTATGTGCCATTATAGGATGCAAATTAGTTTCATTGCCCTAAAAATTCTTAACCTTTTATATCTCTCCCCCTCTAACCCTGGTAATCATTGATCTTTTTACTGTTTTTATAGTTTTGCCTCTTCAGGATTGTCATATGGTTGGAGTCACACAGCCTGTACCTTTTTTAGATGGGCCTCTTCCGGTTAGCAATATGTATTTAAGTTTCTTTTTGTAGCTTGCTAGCTCACTTCTCTTTAATGCTGAATAATAGTTTATTGTCTGAACATAGCCCAGTATATTGATCCAGTCACCTACTGAAGGGTATTTTGGTTGCTTTCAAGTTTTGACAATTATAAATAAAACTGCTATAAATGTCCAAGTACAGATTTTTGCATGGACATAAATTTTGAACTTCTTTGGGTACATACCAAGAAGAATGGTTGCTGTATTGTGTGGTAAGAGTATGTTTTATTTTTCAGTAAACTGCCTACCTATCTTCCAAAGAGGCTGAACTACTTTGCATTCCCACCAGCAATGCATGACAATTTCTACTCTTCCAGTTCTTTGCCAGCATTTGGTATTCAGTGTTTTGGTTGTTCCATTTGTCTCCCACTGTAATTTATGACTAACTTTCTCCTACCACATGTAAGTCCGCAAGATATATGTCTTAAATGTTATGACATGACTGAGTAAAGTGCCCACAGCACCTCTCCAAGTGCAGTAGTAAAACTGTGGTATGTAAGTTAGTTATTGCTGGAGAATGCTGGTTATAACTGTTCCCACAACTAAGTGGTTTTTTTCCTATTTTTAAAGTACTATAATAGTTTATTTTTATATCATTTTGTGCCTTTTTCTATCTCAGTTATAATCCCTGTGGGCTTCCCATCACCAAATCGCCATTGTGCCATCACCATAGTCCAGTGCACTTCCTCCTCTTCCCCTTACTTTTTAGCCCATTCCCCATTTCACCCCATAAATTGTCTCAGGTATATAGCTGTTCATTATTATTTTCTCACCTAGTCCTTTATGCTTCTGCTTGAATGAAACCATCTGGTATTTTTCTTTTTATTTCTGGCTTATTTCACTAAGCATGATCCCTTCCAGCTCCATCCATGTTGCTGCAAAAGGTATGGGTTTATCTTTTTTGATTGCTGAGTAATATTCCACTGTGTATATGTACCACATCTTTTTAATTCAGTCATCTACTTTTGGGAATTTGGGTTGATTCCATGTCTTTCCTCTTGTAAATAAAGCAGCAATAAACATGGGGGTGCAGGTGTCTTTTTGAATTAGTGTTTTTGTGTCTTTTGGGTAGATACCTATAACTCAGTGTTTTAAAACAATATTCATTTATTCTACATTAGTGAAGCTTGGCATCTACAGGCAGGTTTCAAGTGGATTCACTCATGTTCAGGTGAAGGATCTAACAGTCTAGGCTAGGTCCCTGAAGGCAGCTTGGCTCTGTTCTGAGTCTTTTCTTTTGGGCCAGTGGTCAATGGACCACTGAAGATTAAACTCAAGTGCAGAGGCAAAGAGTGCCGGCCAACTGCTCAAGTATTTCAAACCTCTATTAACATTCCATTGGCCAAGAGACACTGAGCCCAAGATCAATGACATGTCCTACGGGACATGGGACCCCCAATCTCCTTTGGAGGAGAGGGGGCAATCGAGAATATTTCTCAACAATAATCTGATCCACCGTGTAAGATAAAATTTCAAAACATACTGAAATCTAGTTATCCAAAATACTTTTTCTGTTTGGAAGGTCCTGATTCCTCACTCATTTACAGTTATAAAAAGTGTGAGCTCTCCTTTAAAAAGATCTACACTGTTTTCTCTAAGAATGGCTCTTCTTCATGCAAAGGATTTATATATTTTTTTCAAATTCAATCCTTATTTCATCCAACAAAACAACTTTGATTCATCTTTAATCTTTAAAGAAACAAAGTGGGTCTGAGTAATTAAATACCTAGTTCTAAGTCAATTGGCTGCTAGAGAGGAGAATAGCCACCCAAATCTAGTTCTTCTTCAGTTCAGAGTTTCTGTTTTATACCAACCTAGTGGCAATGACTGATCCACCCTTAAAATTCATTCCATATTTTCACCAATACAATTCTAATACTCCTGGGAGATATATAAAAAAATGATATGAAGACAGGATTTATGTTTATTTTGTTGCTTTGAAGATTTACTTATTATGAATAGAAGAACTGGGGTGCAGGCCAGAGGTGCAAGAGAGTGAATGGGTGAGAGGCCGAAGCCACTGCTGAGGGGAGCAGCAGGCGAGACTGGAGAGGTCTGCTGCCCTCTGTGTGTGTTATCTCCCTGGCTGGGGATCCAACTTGGGCTGTAGAGGTGATAAACAACCCCTAGGCCAGTAGGGAGCCCCCAAGATTTATGTTTTAGAGGACTGTATATCTGTAACTATCAAAACAGTGATCTAAAAAAAATTGCAGTATCACCAATTTATTGTTGGTGAGAATAAGGTCAATTACTGACTTTTTTTATAGACTTTTTAAGGGTTATCAATTTGTTATTACTGTCACCTTTACTTTGTTTAGCAATATTGTCATTTTAACGAATATTTGAACTTCCAATTAAAATTTTCCCTAGAAATTCAGCTTGCATGTTTCAAATATATTTTCAAATATATTTTGCTTAGGATATCCCAGAACTTTGAGCATTTACATATTTTCAGATGTTAAAAATACATTTAAAATATTTTATTGATTTTCTTAGCACTATGTCATAACTTCTACTCCCTATAATCTCTGTATTTTTCTTATTCGAAATGTCCTCTGACAGTTTTACAACTCTGAAAAAAAGTAGAATTATGCAGTTTCACAGGATCTCTTTATATAACAACACCTATCCAGTTACAGATGTCAGTATTCACCATTTTCAAAATGGTAGAACTCTTACACAATTTTTGATGCCTGTATTCATGACCACGTGTGGACAGAGCTAAATGAATGACGACTGAACTGAGCTGTGAATAGAGTAGCATATTTTGGTTCTGCTTCTCCAACTATTATTACCACCTTAGTAAAGTCATGTTATCCCTTCAGTGAACTATTAATTCGTAGCCTGTCCTACGATCAAGTCATACTGCTGTTTATTTTGAACTTGACCCTGCTTCTTATAGTATTTTTTTTATGAAGAAAAACTTTACATTGATGGTTTATTTCTTTTTCTTTTTGAAAAAGGGGACTCGACTGGTGAATGGGGCTTTTCTGCTGCGGTTTTTTTTTTTTTTTTTTTTCCAAAGGACTGTGTGGACTGCGGGGAGGGGAGGGTGTTCGGGTCTGCAGTGCCAGACAAGAGGAATTTATTGATTTCAAATATAGGTTTGTAAGAATACTCTTAGAAGATGAAGTATTCCTAGTTCCTGTGAGTTCTACTATATAAGGCCATCTCCCCTTCTTTCTTGTTAACAGAATTCTGATTCTTTTTGTATAACAGTATTGACAATTTCAGGTCTTTGTTCGGCTTGGATCACTACACTGTGAGTGGGAGATACTTGGAACTGACATAGCCTCTGTGTATGATACATACAGCCTGTAGCCACACTGAGCCTGTGCCAAGCTCCCTGAATGTATTAAGGTCTTGAGTCCTCTTGAATTGTAACAGGGTGGTCCCTAGGAAAAAGGGAAGTTCCAGGTTCTCTGCCCTACCCAGAAGGAGGGTGAAGCTGAGCAGAGAAAATGGAGAAGAGAGAAGAAGAGAAGGAAGCTGGATGGAGAGCCAGAAGGAGACTTGAGGAAGCCACATGGAGCAGCAAGCATGTGATGAAGAAACCGGGCTTGTTTCCTGACCCTGGACTGGTTAAGGCAGATGTGGGTGAGATACCTGTAGGGAGGTGACTGTGACAGTGTTTATATTGATTTGATTTTGCTCTTTTCCTCTCAGATTTGTCTGGCCATTTCTGACCCTTTTCCATGGGTCCCGGCCAGAAGGTGCTTTAGTCTTGTGGCAGGCTTTCAGGCCTTGCTTTGGGCCAATCCCTTTGGGGTTGACTTTTGCCCACGAGGGGATGGGTAACTTCAGGTGTTTGATTTAGAAGTTATATTCTTTGTGTTCCGTATTGTGTATTCACTGTATTAAAGTCCCTTTTTCATTAAAGTTTTATATGTTTTGTCTTGATGTGGAGGATGGCAGAACCCACTTAGAGCAGGCAGGATTTTGGGGCTTCAGCGGTGTCTCTCTCCCCCTATTCTGGAACAGATTTGGGGTGCCCTATAACAGAACCACTCACATTCATACTATTTTGTAACATAAAGCACTTATCACAAAATAGTTGGGGACATAAAAGTCAGGTTGTGAAGGTCTGGACTAGAGATCGGAGTGGTTGAGTTCTGTGTTCAGGATTCAATCTTGCAGTTCTGTGAGGAGAGGCAGGGATGGAGGAATGGTCGGAAGCCAGTCCCTTGGATATTATTGCTTTATGAAGTGGTGAGTGATGAGCTACATTGATGTCGCAGAAATGAAAAGAAAGGGAAACATGTTAAGGATCATTCAACAGATTCCTGGGAATTAGTGATATGTAATTGCTTGGATGAGCAGAAAAAGACAGAGAGGCTATACTAAGGGTGATAACGGCAGTCAGAGGAATGGGGAATTTGCCAGTAGACACTTGTTTGGTAGGAGGTGATGATTTCCATTTCCAATGGATTGATTTTAAAGATACCTTGATGGAAATTAAAAAGGTGATCACCTATCTTGAGAGAAAAATGAATGATTCAGTGGTACTTTTGAAAGTCTTTTAAATTGACATCAAGAATTGCAGATAGAAGATACTCTGTTTGTATAGTGGCTTCTCATGGTGGATGTGTCTGAGAGTGGATCAGTTGTCAAAAGTGTAAAGTAGAAGGCTCTAAAGTAATGTCAGTATTCCCAGACTTTTGCAAACCTTTCTGTGTGTCTTTAGCACCTGTGTGCTGGAGAGTGCTAAGCCTGGACCTACCATCTTTATAAAGTCTACCTGGAATAACAAGATGAAAAATAGTTTTTATTTTTATTTTATAGATGAGACTAACAAGGTTACTAAGAGTCAGAAATTATCCTCAACTCCCTCAAGTCTTAGCCTGCAAAACTCAGGTTTTTCATATACAAGGAAGATGCATTCCTTTTGGGATATTAAAAATTTATGATAGAGTTCTCATTTTAAGAACAAATTTCCTTTCGCCACTTTGATTGTCTCCAGGAAAACGCTCCTTAGGCACATGTGTAAGGTAAAGTTCTTTAACAAGCATTTGCCTCACCAGAAATTTGCCTGAGCAGTGCCCAACTTGAATATTTAGTAGTTAGTCCCTGGTGACTATTACAAATTGTGCCTTTGGTGCATAAAACTATTTTTGGTAGTTTAATTTTAACATTGATTATAAATGGAACAGCACTTGAAACAGAGTTTGTTAGCAAAGGGATGTGGATTGGGAACTAATATTTGAGTTTTGAACAAATATTCTTTTATTAATAATTGACAAAAAGCTTAGTGATTTTAGCTTCTCAACATTGGGGAACTTCATTAAGAAAAATGAAATCTTGAATCCATGTAGAAGTGATTAAGTTTTATCATTTTGTTTTGCTCCTCTACTTTTTTGGGTTTCGTTCTTCAAATGAAGCTCAAATTTTTTTTCATTTTTTTCTTATATTTTCCTCTAAGACATGTTCTACAAGATAATTTTCACAAAATACCAAGACACATCAAATCACATCTGTTGTGAGAAGATTTGTAGTTGCCTATTTGTTTTCTGTAAAGGATTTGAGATAGCTAAGTCAATTACACTGAGTACATTTCATTGAAATTCTTCCTCCCTCCCTCCTGCCTCCCTCCTCCATCCCTTCCCCCTCCCTCCCTTCTCCTTCCTTCCTAACCCCCTTTCTTTTTCCTCCTTCTCTCCCTTCCTAACCCCCTTTCTTCTTCCCTCCTTCTCTCCCTTCCTCTCCTCCCTTCTCTCTCCCCTTCCTCTGTTATGCCAGAATGGGACACACTACCCAAAAAAAGCCAGTCACATTGATGTAAAGATAAGAGGAAACTTTATTGAAAGCTCGAGCTTGGGCCCAACCATGTGCCAGAGGCACCTGGGTGAAAGGAGGGTCCCGGCATTGCTTGATTTGTTGACCCTTACCACCCTCCATACTTGGTACAGAAGTTTGCCTCTGCCCATGATTGGTTGGCACACATGGTCCAATGGTAGGCCAGGTGGCCTGGTATGGTGTCATACAGGAAGCTCCCTTCCCAGAGAACACAGGAACTCAAGCCTAAAATGGTTAGAGTATCCACAGGAGATGTGGGACCAAACACTTTTGGAATTGCTCACATTCTGCAGGAGAAGAAAAGTGTATATTTGATAAATCAGGTCCTTGCTCTTTTAACTAATGAAGAATGCAATTGTGGGCACACTGTAAAACAGCAGATCATAAATGTTGATAGAGCAGTTGCCTGTAGGAAGTAAACAGCACTCCCCTGCACCTTTAGCACAATAATTTAGCCATTGTGTGGTAAGATCACTGCCTGGGGTCAGAAGAGCCCCTTCTGACCTGGCCCTTAGGCAAAGATCCCCTTCCTACCTCCTGTTTGTAGGTTCCTCTGTAAAAGGAAGGGGCTAGACTCAGAGACCTCCAGGTTCTGTAAAGCTACAGTTTCCAGAGATGCAGTTCTCCTTAAAATGTTTGTTTTTCCTTTAAAGCCATAGTTGAGCCAAGAGTCCTTGATTCAGAGGAAAGACACAGGGGGAAAAGTATATTGTCATTGCAATACCAAACATAACACAACAAAAACAAACAGAAGATTATAAACCAGAGGGATCTTATGGGGAGGGAGACAGAGAGGGATCAGAAGGAGGGAGGGATGTCGGGGACTATGTTGATGACAGGTGGGGAGGAGAGAAGTAAACATTGTTGTAAAATGAATAATAATGTAAATAGATATTTTTAAAAAAGAAAATACTGGAACTTTGCCGGTAAAGGCTTCATAGTCATCTTGGCCAGTGCCTTGTAAACATTGCTCACCTTTACAGGTGGGAGAGGGAAATTATCAATAGGATGACTTAGTTGGGTATATTTCATAGTTTCTGCAGACATAAATTTTAAACAAAATATGAATGTTGAAAATCTTTATGTTTGGTAAAGAGCACCATCACTTTTAACAAGCTACTTTCCTGTCATGCAATGGCAAGCTGTCTTCTGTCTGTGTTTGCTGTTCTCCAAGATGCAACTACTGGAATTTTGAAATGGGTCAAACTGCTTTTAACCTGGCTACTGTTATTCAATTTTATCAATTTTTCATTTTCTATTAGCAGAAAATCTGTTTCATGACTTCAATATATAAAAGGTAGAAAGATCACAAAGCAGCCCCGAAGCAGATAAATATTGACCAAGTCAAACACTAACGCTGCTGAGACAGAACAATTTGTATTTTTGTTTTGGGTCCAGGCCGGAAGAATGTTGAGTTAAGGCTGCTGGTGCGAACACATCCTTCTTGATTTTTCTCTCTTGCCTCCACTTTTTGTTTAGTAAACAACTGCTTCCTATTAGATTGTTTTATCCCCTTAACCTTTATAAATGACAATTAAGTCCACCTAGCCTGTCAATAGCATGTCATTTATTTGTTACTACAGCTGAGCTGACCTTCATTGATTTTATCGGAGTAATTTGCTGGAAATGATTTTTTAATGTTAGATTTATTACTGAGGCACTTCATTGTCAGATAATTGAAGTAAATTGTAATTTTTACAAATCAAATATAAGAACACTGGGAAAGATCTAGTGATTTCAAGGATTGTTTACAGATGCTACACACAATGACCACAATGACACATACTTTTCAGTTGGGCTCTTGGTGATTGCTTTGAATGGTGCCAACTTAGCAATAGGAACAAGGGATGAATTAGCTTTAGAAATGACATTGCAATTTACATTTATTTTCTATGTGAATCTATCTAATAACTGCAAGACCAGCCCTTACCAAGCAGGTTTTCATTTAACTGCAGGTTCACTCGTGAGCAGACCATAACTGCGCAGGCCTTTCCACAGTGATATCTTAGTCCCCCACGATTGGTGCCACAGGCTTTTATTACATTCTGGGTCTTTTGCTTTGGTTGTCTGCACAGATGATAATGAAACCTTTAGTTCCCCAGTGATGTTTTCTTGGTATGTGTATGTTCAGCCACTGATGTTAGTGATGGCTATTTGTACGATTGTTACACCTAGCAGAAAAGGAGGTGATGACTTCCACATCTTGAAAAAAGTTAATATCTGACTCTTTCTGTAACGTGCTATTGTGTCTAATGTTAGCGGGCCAGGCCAGAAAGGACCGCCAGCGAGGCTGATGCTCTTGTTATTGTAGAAATAGAATCACTGGTCATTTAAATAACTATTGATTCAAATATTCTTGAATAAAGGAAAAGGACTTTTCTTAACTGAATATTAGCAAATAAAGCAGGCTGTTTTTTTTTTTTTATTGTACTGATGTATTGCTACATGGGAGGATTGCCAATACATTAGAACTACTTAAGGGAAAGTAGAGTGGAACTTAAAACCTTATTCTCTCAATCAACATATTCTTTTTTTTTTTACTCCATGGAGCAGAATCCAAGCAAGTCATCTTGTAACCAAAGGCAAAGAGAATACAGGATACAGGCCAATGGTCTCTGGAAATCCGTCCAAATTGCAGCAGTTTCTTCACCACTTATACAAAATTCAAAATGTCTTAAAGCAAAAACAAAAAAGTGAATAATAAAACTAAAAGATTTATATGTAGACTACAGAGAAATAAAACAAAAGATCAGACAGAACCAAACCAATAACAAGTCCCAAAACTCTGGCCATGGAACTGAAGCTGTTGGGAGAGATGGGAAGGAGGGGAACAAGGCAGGGAGGGGCCCAGTGAACTAGGACAGAGACTTGGGTCCCCCATGGTGGGTGCCTTGGTGGTGGGAGCCACCCTTTACCCCTAAATCATATACAGTAATGCAAGCCAGTATTGCCTCAATTAAAAAAGAAAATATGGGGAGCTCCTTGGTGATGCAGTGGGTTAAAGCACAGCACTAAGAAGCTAAAGCCACTTAATCATGAGTTCGACCCCCACACCAGATGTGACCCACATGGCACAGCAGTGTAATTCATCAGCCCACCTGTGTCTGCTCCCCACTCTGTCTCCGGTGAATCCTCTCACCACCCCGTACCTCTGGCCAGTACCCCAGTTCTGTATGCAAAAATAAATCTTTAAAAAAAATAGATATAAGATGTTAAGTGTAAGTATTTTGCTTATTTTATATAGACAATAGATCTCTAAAACTGATCCCCCTGCTGTCAATTTATTAACTAAAATTAATGGCCACATGCGTGGCCAGTGGTGATGTGACAGCTGTCATTCATGCTGCCATGACTGCTCTTGCGTCAGGTATTTCTAGTGAACTTCAGTATCCATGTTCATGAAGAGCAGATAGATAACCACGTCATTGCTTTCAAATTAGGACTCTGTGAGACCACCTGAGAGTAAAGAGAGGAAGCAGGTGTCTCTTCAGCAAATTGGACTCTGAAACACAGTTTTAATTTAAGTAGAAATTGGGGGCTGAGGAGGGAGGTGGGAAATGTAAGGCCTTGAAGGAGAAACTTCTTGCTTTTAAATTGTCATGCGTCTTTCCTGTCTCAGTTCCTGTCACTATTATTGATATAAAGAATCCATCAACATATTTTTATGGGTGATTAAGAAAGGCTGACCTTTCCTTCACAGGTACAAATAGGTAGTTCTTCAGAGGCTGGAACTGAATGACAAGATAATTCTATCCATTTAATATTGAAGTGATGTTGATAGTATCATTCTTCTCGTGTTGGAAACAGGACAGTGGAGAGGCCTTTTCTGCCTCAGCCGTTCTGCCCTGTGTGATGGATTTTCCCTCTGACTAATCGCTGTCACATTAACCTGCACTATTTCATCCTTCAGAGCTGTCAGGATAATGACGATAATCCAAGTGGCTCATTGTAGGTAAAGGAAATTATATGAGCAAAGTAATATCATAAAACAGTGTTTAAATATTTTAATTTCATTTGTCAGGGCAGCCCCAACACTTCATTACACATATAACCATCTCTCATCAGTGGAATTAGTGCATTATTCATTACTGTTAATTATTTTCACATAATGGCTGCCCTGATATATTTAACCTCCACATTATATCTCAGATAATGGGTCTGTAAAATTGAATTGTGTGAAGAGTGGAGTTCTAAAGCTCATTTGCAGAACATCAAAGAACAAAGAAGAGGAAAAGAATTCTAAATGGGACATTTTGCCCAGCTGGGGCCAAACATTTGTTTCTGTCTGATTTGCATACAGAAAATAGGTGGTGGAGAAGTGGCTTAATACAGTATAGGCTGTCTGCTCCTATTATACAACCAATTAGGATTTGTTAATATTGCACACATCGGAAACAACTTGAGAATTCTAACAGGGAGAAAAATGGAACAGATAAGAGAGTACTCTTAAAGAATACAGACAAAATGGAATTTCACTGTGGGGATAGTATGTAATGAAGTAAGAGACGCTAATGAGTTTCAAATAAATTATATACTTCTATGAAAAACTTCAATAATACACACTAAGTTTTTAAGTGGTAAAAACAAAGAATTAGCTATAAAGCCACCCTTTAGCTATTCATTTCTACTGTGGACAGTACAAAAGTTACCACTTATATTTATGGTAATGCCTTTTCAAAAACTTTACAGTTTTCAACACTCAGGGCGGCAAAACATTACTTTAGGGTCACCAACCCTTTAAAGGCAGGACATGTCTTCTAGCAACACTCTTCACGATGAGCACATTGTTCTCCATTAAAAGAGCGTTTGACACACATAATGATGTCCTTAGTAAAACCAGCCATATCTGTATGAAGGTTTGTTTTCTTTAACATTTTCAGTGCAATTAACTGAAATAAAAGCTAACAGAAACCGGTAGAATCTGAGTCAGAATGTCATGATGATGGCACTCACCTTCTTCAAGAATATGTTTGAAAAGCTCTTGTAAATATGGGTGGCCCCCTAACAGCCAAGGGAGAGGTGGGGAAGCTTTCCTCCCTCCATAGAACTTGTATCACTTAGAACTTGTATAAGCCCCACCCCAATCCCTCCAGAGAGGATTCCAAAGGATCCAATCCCCCAGCATCGGTGCTGGGTTGAACCCCCTTTGCTCAGGGCACACACACAGCATGCTGGGCTCGAAGGGGCTTCCTGTGACCGGAACCTTGGCTTGGAGGTTGGGGAAGCTTGTGATTTATGATGGCAGGCTTAGAACCTCTCTTTTGTGTTTCTTGACTGACTCATTTTTGAACATGCGCAGTAGGCTTTGCCTGGGGTGAGCGCACGAGGGCAGCAATTATGTCTTCTTGGCTCCCTTTATGTTAGAGCCGAGTGCGATGCAGAGTCACTCAATAACCTCTTGTTAAATTTACATTGCCTGTCTCAGAGTTTCACCGTTATAATTATGCCGAAATTAATTTCTTCAAACGCATAAATTTTCTTTCTTTTGGAAATTTCTTTAGATCAAGTCCCATGAGTGGGATTCACAGTTTTTATGACTCTTGCTACATTTTATCAAATAGATTTCTAAGAGTTATGCCAATTATACTGCCATAACAATGTATAAATATAATAATTTTATTGTAACCTTGGCAGAATTGCTATTAATACAGTTTTTGTTAATCTAATAGATAGAAAATGACATCTCACTAATTCAACATGCTTCCCCCTCTTACAAACCAGGTTGAACACTTTCCGTTTTGATTTATATCCCTTTTTATATGAATCATCTCAGTGATCTTGGTTTTTTTTTTTAAATCACTTATCTGTTCATATTTTAATATCTTACTTACCAAACTGACTGATCTCTTTAAATACTTTCCACATACTCTTATCTGACTTATTTACTGCAAATACTGTTTACTCTTTGCTTTTGCATTTTTGTTTTGTTCTCTTTTAAACTTGTATCAAAGGTTTGCATTTTTTGTGTGGCCTCAGGTGTTGATCTTTTCCTAGTATTTTTATTCCAACATTATCATAATTAATTCATTTTAAAGATGCATTAGGTCAGTCCCGAGGAGTTTGAAAATGTAGTGAAAGTGCCTACTACAGAGTTGGAACTGAAATCATGATCACTTCTTAATCTGTGAAGCCATCTTATATTTTAATGAAGTAGGCAAGTGTGAGAATGAGCGCATAGGGTGGAAGATTAAACAGAAGAGAGGTTCATTTCTGCCCCATCCTCTCTTATTCTCAGTCATTTTGTGCCTCCTAGTTTAACTGCCCGAGAACTGTCCATCATGGCATTTCTTATGCAAATAAGTTCTGAACTTTTGCACTAGTCATGTCAAATATTCCTCTTTTTATTCTATAGTCCTCAGTCATTGCCTTATTCATTTACTTAACATAGCTTGAGCATTTGTACCTAACAGTGAGGTTTTAGAAGTGAAAAAACAAAAATCTGGTAAAAACAAAAATCTGGTGACTTCACGGTGCAGTCAGCTCCCTCGGTCTGGAATATTGCTTGTATTTGCCTACTCCAGGAGCCTCCTTAACTTACTCATTCTGTCTGGATAGTCTTAGATTTTATAGCTTTGACTCACTACCTGTTCTTTAAGGTTCTCTTTCAAGCTCCACTTTCTTTAATAAGCCTTCTCTGACTACACCTCTGTTGGATGAATCTCTCTGTTTCAAGCATCCCTGAAGAATGCTGTTTTCATCTCTATTATGGTATTTGATCTTTATGAGCTGTGCGGTGGAGTTATTGATGTCTGCCTCTGTCCTCCACTGGATCATGACCCCCCTGACAATACCAATTGGATCTTGCTCACCTTTCATAGCTCACTGTCCGTAGCAATGTCTGCACCAGGGTAGGGATGGAATAAATGTTTGTGGTTTTTCTTCTTCTTCATTTTATTGAAAGCTCAAAGTCCAAGGGCCCAAGCCAGTATAGAATCACAGTGAACATAATTTTCCCATTCTCAAATTTGTATATTTTTTTGTGAGACTTTGGACATTGTGACTTCCACACTACTCAAATTTACTATCTAGTAGGTGCTCATTAAGCTTTTTTGATTGTCAAGCTGAAAGGGTGGCCCCAACTCTGCACAAAGAACCTTCAAGAACACTCAATATTCCCTTTGTTTTCATAGATTTCTGTATTTTTGTAGCTTAAAAGCAAGACATGAAATACCAGTTAGTTGTCAATGGGTACAGCACATTTTCTAACCCTGCATTTGGAAGATTAAAACTGCGCATTGTACAGTGTTAATTTACATAGCCACCTGTTTTTCATCATTTGCTAAAAAGGTTTATTTCACAACTGTCAAGTAGCAAAAGGTTTTTGCTTTTTCCATTAGGTATTAATAACACATTTCATAATGTACTTTCCCTTCACCTGGCTCATCTGGGAGTTGTTTGGAAAAGATCCATTTATTTCACTTAAAATTTGTTGCATCCTTCCATTTCCCTGGCAAATCCCAGAGCACTCCCCTGGCCCTGAAAAGGTAGTGTACATTTGTTTAGAGATTTAAAAAAGATTACCCTTTTCTATCAGTGTCAAAAGTAGGGTCCCTCTTTTATTTTAACTTGGCAACCTTGCGAATGAAGATAATCTGATCTCTCAAAAGAAAGTGACTTTTATAAGCAAGTCATCTGCACGGCTTGCATAATGAAATATGCAGGCCATCCCACAAAGTACTGGGAAGCTGAGAAAGTCCATTTTCTGTCCCTTGCCAGCGTTGTTTTCAGAGCTCACTTGCCTTCTAAGCAAGCATCCCTTAGTGTCACCTGGCTGTTCCTTCCCTGTGCCCTCCGAGGCCTAAACACTATCTTTTATTCTAGAACCATCTCTGTAGCCTTCTCCACTTTCCTTAGCCCCTACTATTTAGGTAAGGAGGTAAATAGTTTCCTGATTTTTTTTTTAAGATGTATTTATTTATGCATACAGAACTAGGTACAGGCCAGAGGTGTAGGGGCAGTGAGAAGATTCACCAGAGACAGAGTGGGGAGCAGAACAGGCAGATGGACAAAGTACACTGCTGAGGGGAGCAGTGGGTGGGTCAGAAGAGGTCTGCTGTGCTATGTGGATCACCTCTGAGGCACCCCCCCAACTCCCCGGTCCCAGAAGGGCCCGTTTCCTGATCTCTTACTATGACTCTGGCACTGTATGAAGTACTGATTGTGTATTATCTCATAAGTTCCCAGTCTGGTCCTGCAAGGTAACTATTATTACCATCATTTTACAAAGTAACTGAGTCTTAGTGAATTTAGAGATTAGCCTAAAATCACCTAATAAGTCTGAGGAGAGATGGAAATTTCTAGAAATGGCCACAACCTCCTGTTCTTTAATAAGGTGATCTTGTAGAAAATGATCCGACAAGCACATGGGACTTAAAGGAAGGCAGGGACAGCATACTTACGTCAGACAAAATGGATTTTCAGTTAAGAAAGGTTAACAAGAGTCAGGGATGGGCACTGTATAAGACTGCAGGAACGTAACACTCAGCAATGTATCCTCACCAAATGAAGGGACTCAGAAAATCTATCGGGCAATTATTATCAACCCTGAAGACGCACTGGAAAAAAAAAGTTATATAGAAGGCTAACAATGGGAACTGTGACCTCTCATTAAAGGGTGGATCTGTGTCTCTGTGCTTTATTCTGCATGGGGTTAGGATACTTCATGTTACAGAGTGTGGCTGATGGGACGCTACTTGATTCTGCATCTAGAACCTGAATGCTGATGTAATTTTTGTCGTGATCATTGGGACAACTGAAGATTGCAAAAAAAGAGACTTGAGCATGAGGAAGTCTTTTTTTTTTCTCTCTTTTTGAAAAGGAGTTTATTTTATTTTTTTAATTTTATAACAGTTTATTTTTACATTATTTTGTACATTTTTTTTCTTTCTCAACTGTAATCCCCGCGGGTTTCCCATCACCAAGTCACCTGTGTGCCATCACCATAATCCCGTGCACTTCCCTCCCCACCCACCCCCGTTTTTGGTTCCATGCCCCACTCCACCCCCACAAAATGTCTCTAGTATATGGTTGTTCATTATTCTTGTTATTTTCTCGCCCGGTCCATTATACTCCTGCTATGAGTGAAACCATCGGTATTTTTCTTTCTCTTTCTGGCTTATCTCACTAAGCATGATTTTTCCAGCTCCATCCAAGTTGCTGCAAAAGACAAAGCATGAGGAAGTCTCAACACATTAATAGGACCTGTTGCATCGTGACTGGAGGAAGACTGACATTTACCCTGCTGGGCTGTGTGCGTGGGGGCAATGGTAGAGTGTGAGAGGGTAGGTGCAGGCGTCCAGCAATGCAGCTGAATAATTCAAGTCTTGCAGTTGAAGTTGTAGCCACTGGGGAGGTGGAGTTCAATGGAAGAGGTGGAGGAGAGCCATCCACAAAGTGGCACGGTGGGTGGGGCTGTCACAGGAACTTTGGGCTTCTGGGAGCTGAGCAGTTCCGTGTTAGACCCGCTCCAGAAACTGCAGGTTGGGATAATGACTGCCAGCTCCAGTGTCATGGCAGGGGCCTGGGAGCTGGAATGGAGTCCAGACTCCTATCAAAGTGACTGCAGGCTCTGCGCAGCTCTCTAGAGGAACTCTAGGCAAGGAGTGGACAGGTGAAGGGAACCAAGGACCTGAGCAGGAAGGGGAAGCCCATGCATTCCTCTCAGCCTGCCAGCGTGCACCTCAGCAGCGGGCGCTCAGGCTGTGTGTGCTGGTGTCTTCATTATCAGTTTTGGCTTCACAGTAGGACTAAGTATAGGTGTGATTATATATTTGGTTGTAAAAACCTTCCAAATGATATTGCTGATAGCTTAAATTAGGGAACCTCAGAAATGAATTCTTGAATTTCTTTGCCTCTGATTTTTACGTTTGGTGTGAATTGTGTTTGAATGTGAAGTTGCAAAGAAAAATCAGATTTACCTGGGAGTCAAGATACTTGGGTCTGGTTTATGTTCTGTAATAGACATTTAGCTTATGTGTGGGGAACGGTCAGGCAAAAAGAGAGCAGGTCTGGATGGATCTCACTGAGTTCTCAAAGGGTCATGTTGGAACGGCTGTTGCTGAGCCGCCCAACTTCAGTGTCCAAGCCTGTGGCGAGTGAGGGGCCTCCCTTGATGGTTTTAGCTATTGGTCTCTTTGAAAACAGCAGAATTCACATTAGCCGTATAATGCAGCTTTGAAGAATCTCAGTGGAGTTCAATTCCATTAAGAGTTATTAAAGCATCATAGTTCAATAGAATGAGACAAAGAGCTGGGATACAGGACTATGGACTTAATTGCCTCTTTTTCATTATCTTGCTGTGAGAAACTTTCTGAGATCTAATCTGTGTTGCCTCTTCAAATACAGGTAGGGAAAGTGTTAACTCTACTCATTATAATATTTCTAGGTAATAGAAATATATTTGCTATTTTACCCAAGAGAAGTAAAATGCAACTCACATATTTAAATTCAAATTTGATTCAAATTTCCAACCATAAGTTGAAAAGAAACAGGTTTGAGGAAGCAGGTGAAATTACCTTAAATAAAAATATACTTTGTTGAGGGCCCTACCTGGTGGCACAGCGGGTTAAAGCACAGCACTAAGAAGCTAAAGCCACCTCAGCATGAGTTCGATCCCTACCCTGGAGGTGACCCAAATGGCAGGCTGACCTCTCCTGACCTGCCTGCTGCTGCCCTCAACAGTGTACTTCATCAGTTGGCCTGTTCTGTTCCCCTCTCTGTCTCTGGTGAATCCTCTCACTGCACCTCTGGCCTGTACCCCAGTTCTGTATGCATAAGTAAATAAATATTAAAAAACCCCCACTTTGTTTAAATCAGTATATCCTCAATGGTATCACTTTACTTTCATCAGTTTCAATAATGTAACATTTGACTTTTTTTCTGCTAAGTTTTAAAAATTTAATGTTTTACACTTAGCACATCTCTAGTCACTTTTCATGTGAAATACTTAAATCTGTTATCTATGCTTTCAAAAATTATGTTGAAAAGTTTACCCTTGTAGTGAATACATGTTAAAGTTTTCCAGTCGTTGAAGTGAATATCTAATTAAAAATTTAAATTTAGCTAAAAAAATAATAAAAACTCAGTGTTTAAGTTATCCTGAGCTCATTTCAAGTGTTTGATAGCCCGGGATGGCTAGTGGAGATTGTGTAGAACACAGTTCTAGACCATGTGTGCAAATCCATAGACTGCATAGAATCCACAGGACAAAAGCTTCTCCACACAAGCACAGAGGGAACGTGCTCGTGAGCATACTGTGAGTCTCACCATCCCGGGTGGCACGCCGCCTCAGAACTTCCTGAGCCTACAACCTGAGCCTACAAGATTGTCTCGGCTACAGTGTTTTTCTTATCTTCTTCCCAATATTTGTTCAGAACATGGATTCCTAAAGGGCAGCCTTAGCTAGTCTGTTTCCCGACACATAGCAGAGAATCAATAGTTATTCATTGAACTGTTTAACTAACTACAAATAACACTGTATTTTTTTTACAAGTAAAGAAGTTATGGAATCATCATTAGGTAATGAGAATGTCAACTCAAGTGATGTTTAAAGATACCCTACAACTTAAAGACATGCTTAATGGAATCAGTTAAAATACCTGACTAAGCAGAAAAAAACAGAAAAATACCCTATGGTTTCACTCATAGCAGGAGCATAAAGGACTGGGAGTCAGGGAAGGGAAATAGTAATGAACAATTGTATACCAGAGACGTTTTATGGGGGTGGAGTGGGGGATGGGATAAAAAATGGGGGGGTGTCGGAGTGTAGTGGACTATGGTGGAGTATAGTGAACTATAGAGAGGGCACAAGTGATGGGAAGCCCATGGGGATGACAACTGAGATGGCAAAAGGCACAAAATGATGTAAAATTAAAATATTATATTAAAATTAAAAAATTAAAATAAAAAATTCTCTGGCTAAGGATAACCTATAACATGGCTAATCCACAACTGTTTTACTTTCTCCTCCATTAAAACAGGGCAAACATAAATTTTGTAAAAAGTTCACAAGAATGGCAACATTTTATCCCTTTTGTGTGTAATGTGTGAGTCTAGGTTATATCAACCTATGAGAATAAAATGTGGGCCTACGTCTATTAATACTGAAATTATAAGAATTTTTGGTCTCCATTTCCCAATACAAACACTTCAACATTTTCATGTTTCCTCATGCTTCACAGGCTCCCCTGACAACAATTCTTCCTTTAGTGTTGGCCCTCAGGTGTGGATCCTGACAGCCACTGGTCTACTCTCCACCCCTCCCTCCCTTTCTGTCTCACCTATATTCCCAGAATGGGCACAGAGTAGATTTAATCCAGATTAAGAAAAGCAACATTTCTCTGAGAGAATCATAACTGACAGATATCCAATGCTGTCTACACCGAGGTGACTTTAAATTGCCATCCTGGGCAGTTGAGCTCTTGGTTGTCCCTAGTCTCAAATCTCTCCATTTCAGAAGAGATTCTTGGCTCTATTATTATTTTTATTTTAAAGACTTAGTTATTCATGCATACAAAAATGTAGGTCAGAGGTGCAGGGGCAGTGAGAGACTTCACCAGAGACAGAGCGGGGAGCAGAACAGACAGATCTCCTGAAATACACTATTGAGGGGAGCAGCAGGCAAGGCAGGAGAGGTCTGCTGCGACATGTGGGTCAGCTCCCTGAACGGGGATCAACTCAGGCTGCAGGTGATAGCTTAATAGCACTGAGACCTTAATTTCTGCACCACCAGGGTGACCCACATTCTGACATGAGAACTTAAGACTGAAGGGACTATTTGGATGATTTTTCCAGGAATAGTCTCCTCTCACAGCACTATTCAAAGAGTATTAAATATTCTTTTTAAAAGACAGTTTTCTCAGCTACCTTATTTTAGATTTTAAAGACCATTAGGGCTCAGTTTCAGCAACAATACCCTAATTCCATGTGGAGAAGAGCAAAGCACCATGTAACACGTTTTCCCGGGAGTCTGACATCCTAGACAAAGTGCCACGAAGCATTAATGGAAGAATATAAACCAATCCCTTGGTAATTTTGTCCAAAATTCACATTGAATTAAACTTCTAATAAATTCATTTATTTCTTGACATGGAGAAGAAATTCAATTCAGATGGGAAAATGAAACTTCAAGGTACTGGGGAAACGCATCACAATAACAAATTGATATCAAGAAGTTGTAAGACTGGATCCTTTTCAATGACCAGAGCCCAGAGTACCTTCTTCCTCAAGAGGCAGCTTCTCAGAGTAGAGCTCAGACTTCTGTCCAAATAAGTTGCCTTCTCTTCCCTAAATCTCTACAGATGACTGAGGTCAAAGTTAGTGCTCTGAGGAGGCTGTGATCTGAATACCACCATTTTCTGGTGATAAATAATTCCCTATTTAGATCAGAAATAGAGTGGAACAAAAAGGTTAGCACTGCTGCGCTCTATAATCTGACACAAAGGAAAACCTCATTCTTCAAATTGTTGCTCACCAGTCTTTTAGATGAAGCTTGAAAGATTTTGCTTGCAAAAAGCTGTCGAGAGGTTATAAGGTCATCCCTTGCTACAAAGCTCCTTAGGGTTTTCAAAGTACTTAGCTATTCCCTGAAAGTGCCCTTTCCCTGGGAGTGTTCAAAGCCTCTCTAGAAGATTCTTCAATATTTCTTTTTCTACAGTGATACTAGGCTCATTGTTTAGAAGAAATGGATTAGGTGAGTGTCTTTGAACTGCATTTGAATGGACTATGGAGTCAAGTGGCCTGAACAGACACACATAAGCAATTTAGAGGGAAAGAGGATTAAAAATATTCTCTGTCATGATCGGGAGGGGGGCAGAATTTGGTTGGAGAAGTGGATTATGTCAGTGAAAAAGCAAACATGTTTTCTTGAGAGAGTTGGATTTTGAGCGTATGTATTTTCCACATACAGCTTGACTCTTGGCATCACTGCCTTTTTGAAGTGTTGTTATTTAGTTCTTGATAGCTCTTATATTTGAACTGCTACATGACAGAGTAGATATTTAAGCAATATTAGGACAAGTCAGGCCAAAAGATCCACTGCTGTTAAATAACTAAGTAGTAAATATTTATGAGCAGAAACTATGTGCAAGGCAATAATGTGTTTGTGGCTTTGTTTCTCTAAATCAAAGTCTAATTCTGTATTTGCCAGGGTTTGGTAAAAGAAAGATGTATCTAAAATTTCTATAATTAGAAGTAAGTTTGGCCAATTTATTCACAAGTCAGTCAGACTTGTGTTTATACAGTGTTTATACTTGCAGCTCTGGAAGTCACAAGCAATGCCTCTTCTGTGAAATGAGACAATTCAGAAAATCTTTGTCTTCTGCATTGTTCAAATTGGTACAAATCAGCTACAATGTAAAGTTTTTGGTGTTAGAAGTTAAAGGAAAACAAAATTGGACTAAAACAGACCTTTAGTGAAGAGCTCTAATTTTAGCATTTGTAAAAAAAGTAAACCTTATCTTTCAAGATTTAAAAAATTATATGAATAACTATTTTCAACTTTTCCCATCCTTCTACTGAATCTGACTCCACGTGTATAAATTATGGAAGATGCGTTTGAGTGTATATACACACTCACACATACATTGACTTGTTTCCACAACTTGCTGTGTAGACAGGAGAAGGCCTGGTAGATGCAGAACCCGCTGTAGACATATCAAGCAAGATTACTTGTTCTGACAGCCATTTTGTTGATGAGAAACCCAAAGTCTGAATTGTGCAAGAGCAGTTAATTGTCCCGGGGCAGAACTAAGAGCAGACACAGCTCTCCCAACTCCCAGCTCAGACTGAGTTTTCTCACTCACTACTCCCTCAAACCCAGCGCATAGCAGAGGTAAAAGTCATTGGCAAAGAACAATGAGAATCTGTTTCTAACTTTCAGCAATTTGGAATACTCTCAATCATGCTAGAAATTTCACCACTAGAAATTCAGCCTTGGCATAAGATGGGACCCTGTTATATGTAACATACTGATTGAACGTGGGGCACAGATTCCTGGTGTTAAGGGGAAGGATGTCCTAAAGGAACTCTACAGAGTCTTGTGGACCCCACTCCCTACTCCAGCTTTCTGGGCTCTATCCCCTACTCCAGTGATTGCAACTACAACTCTCAGAAGTACCATGGAGAGAACTGCAAGGACCCAAGGGTGGAGCCAGCAGGAATTCTGGGATATTGGGGGATAAATAGGGTGCGACTGCATCTCTCTCGCTCAGGAAACAGCTCTCTAGACCGTGTTACTCGGTGTTTTCACTCAGTCGAGCTGCTAAGGTATTCTAATTACTTTGTATCCCACTCTCTTTCCCTGGGTTGTTTCCTGTTTCTTTCCCTTTTTGTAAATAAACCCTTTATTGACCCTTTTGTGTGCGCCTGCAGTATAACTGAATTTTAAGCGCGTGGGTGAGGCCCCACAGACAGGCGACCCAGTCCACCCTGGGCTGCCCTGTAACACTGGGAGTTTATGGTAATAGTGTAGGCCTCATGGGTGAGATCCTGGAGACCAAACACCACCACATTCTCACTGTTTCAGCAGTTCAGACACACACACTTCCCTATGACCCTTTGAAATGAGTCAGGAAACCTGACTTTATTCTTGTATACCTGAAAATCCCTCTCTTAAGCAAAACTTAGGTCAGTAAGACACATCTTTGTTTTGTAGCTGAAATGAACAAAAGGCAACATTATCATATCTTCATCTCCTTCCTGTTAGTAATGTCTAATCATAATTCTCTGTACAACTTCAGTATTTCTGTTGGTGACACTATAATCAATAACCTATCCATTTTTTCCTGCGTTATGTTTAAGTGTGACAAAGCAGCAGAAACACCAGTAAGCGTGCCTCAGTTTTACAAATAGATAAATTTTACTGTTGTTCATAATCTATAGTTAAGTACCACAAAATAACAGAGAATATCAGCAAAACATGAACTTTCCATGTGATGAAATCCATCCATACAGCTCTACTTACAACCCTTGTTCACTTTGTTATTTAAAACTTTAAAACACACTGAGGCATTTTGAAATATGAGTTTGTAGCACTCTTTCTCTCTCAAAAAACCAAAATTGTCAGAACCAAGTTTGTGATATCTTCTAAACTGTCCTTTCTCACATGAAAGCGTCTCACAGATATATAGTATTTAAACTTGAAGTAGACAGCGACTTTCATAACGGTCCTCCTTTTTCATTTTGTCTTTGCCACATTAGGCAGTAAAGGAGTTTTGGGATAGACTCAGTTCTCACCTGCCTCACCCCTTGGCTGTTCCTCTTGAGATGGTTAAGAAGATGGTGAACGGATAGAAACTCCAGGAAAGGGGGTGAGGCAGGAAGAGCAGCTTCAAGTTAATTAGTGAAGAGAAATAGCAAAATATGACTGAGATTCATATCAGCTCAGACTCAATTAAAATGTAATCATAAATGGGTATTTATTTAAAAATAGCTTTTGCTGATTTAAAAAAAATGCTCATGTGAGAATTACTTGTAAAGTAGAGAGAAGTATAAAGGAGAAAATAATCACCGACAAGTTCTATGGAGATAAACACTGTTTACTGTGGTATTAAAAAAATCTGTTCTTCACTTTTATACACAAAATACATATGTGTCCTTTACTGAAATGATGTCAGAGTTCATATAGGGTTTCATATTCTGTTTTTTCCTTTTTACTACACATAAGCATTTCCTTTGTATCATTAAATATTCCTTAAAAATAGTTGCTATACTTGATTATGTTTTATGGAATTTAGTAATTCAACCATTTTTTTAAAAATTTATTTATTTATACATACAGAACTGGGGTGCAGACCAGAGGTGCAGGGATGGTGAGAGGCTTCACCAGAGACAGAATAGGGAGAAAAACAGGCAGATCAAAGAAGTACACTGCTGAGGGGAGGAGTGGGTGCGTCAGAAGAGGTCTGTCGCACCATGTGGGTCACCTCTGAGGTGGGGATTGAACTCATTCTAAAGTGGCAACAGCTGGCTTGCAATGCTGCTTTTTAACCCATTGCACCATGAGGGAGGGCCCTCAACCATTTTAAAAATATTGGTTATCAACTAAAGGGTTCTCCCCTTTGGAACCCCTTTGTTAGTCAGTGGCATCCAGTGTTACTTCACTGAAGTGCTGATTTTCTGTATCTGGTCCCTACAGACCCACTCCCAGGGGTGCTGGGATTTGTGTTATAATTAACATGGGATTGTGTTCGCACCTATCAGTGTTCTGGCTGGTGTTTGCACACTCAAAACCACACGTACCTAAATCTTTTCTAATTCCCTTTATTCATTTATTTTTCGCCAACACCTTTTGTAGTTATACTTTGACTAGAAACTAACTTTGGGCTCAAGTGTGTTTTGTAAAGTCCTTTCTGTGTTGGACTGGGGTTAACAGTAATAGCTGGCATTCATCTGGTAGTCCAGTTTGGGCTAAGGTGAAAATGCTTCATTTGATCCAGCAGATCGTCAAAGATATTGGAGCCACGTGGCCAGTCCACTTTGATTATTGTTGGCTGAACTTTTTGGATAAAGTGATTGAACTTCCTTAATGAACACAGGATTATTTGCTATGACTGGGTCGCTAGACAGAAGGGGTTGGGAAATAACCTCCAAGAACAGGTTATTACAAGGAAATTACAAGGTATAACATACAAGATTTATCTGGGAGAATAGATGCATCCCCTGTGCATGCAAAAAAATCCCTGACATACAAAGAATTTCTGTATGTTAAGTATAAAAAGTGGGCAAAACTTATGTCAGATAATTCTTAAAAGAAGAGACGTAAGTTAACAATGAAGAGTTATAATTCTGCTAGCAGTCAGAGGAATGCAAACTCAAACTAAGGCGCCATTTTGTTCTCTCACCCTGATAGCAATCCTTTGTCTTGGTCAACATTAAAAAGGTTGCTAATATTCAGTGCTGTCAAGAGTTCGGCAAAGCAAACACTAGACTATTTTAATGGTGGGAGGATGACACCAAATATTTTGCTATTATAGAGGGATCTTAAATTTTTCAAAATACACTTTATCTTTGCACTCCTGGGAATCGACAAATTAAAACGCAAATACAAAATGACATTGATAAACTTGTTTATTGTAATATTGCTTATCAGGCAGGAATACATGGCAGCCAGAGGAATGGCTGAATAAACTCTGGTGCATCCACCTGGTGGAATTTTATACAGTTATTAGAAAAATAAGTTGAATCTGTATAGATGATGATCATGTTAAGAAAAGTTAGAAAATAAAGCAAGTACTAAATGAATTATGTCCTCATGTATTTTGGAGTATATATTTTGTAGGAAAATTGAAACAGGTGTAGATGTGGACTGATGAAAAGCTGGCTATCAGTCCTTGCTGGAAGGCAAACAATGATTTCATATCGACTCAACCACTAAGCAGTTGCTGAAACTTTGAAAGTGCATACAGCTGTGTTAGGCCCTGGAGAAAATATAGATACATGCGATATAGTTACTGATCTCCAAATAGAGTTTTAATCTCGTTAGGATGAGTGGAAGCCCATAGAAAACAACAAGAATGGGACAGAAGAATACAGAATTAAATGCTGCTTATGTAGTGAAGACTCAGGTGCACTGGGCATTTGAAAGACAGGTTGGGCCAGAAGGTTGGAACTGAGGCAAAGATAGAGGGAAGCTGATGGTGCAAGGGACTTGGGTGGTGTCTCGAGTCCTCTGCTTGCATCTCTTTTGCTTCTCTGCCGTCTTCCATCAGACTTTCTTTGCAGCCATCAGACCTGGTTATTTGCCCTTGACTCCATCTTTATTAATACTGCCTAGTTTTTTGGACCCTCTGTACGTTGGACCCAGTTTATTTTCAAGGGTGCCTTTGATCCTTCCCTGCCTTCGTCCTTCAGGATAAGCATTAGATGGACTGGAGTTAGCTACTCAAGCCTAGCCAGTCTCATCCTTATTGACATGGCTAAAGAAGGCAGCACTGTGGCCTTAAGTCATCACAACAAAGTTGGGAGCCCAGGGCAGGACTCATATCACCCTGCCTCTTAGGCTTTCAAATAAATGAAGGTGAATCATGCTGGTCAAATTTTGCCATTCTATCTCCTTTTCATTATGATTACACAGACCTAGCCTCAATTAAGTAATTTTCTCTGCAGTGGGAGGGGGCCATTTTGTGAGAGAATTTGAATGCCTGCATAGATCAGCATTATTGTTAATCACATCTGGACTTACATATATTTATATGCACACTCACAAGTGCAAAGATGCAGTTTCAAACTTAATTAAAAATAGAAAGCAACCCAAAGTGTGCTAGTATTTCCCCTGACTTCAGCATGATCTACCACTTTGACAAAATTTCATAAATCTCCTGCAATAGAAAATTCTAGCGCACAGAACCATTTTATGTAGCAATATAGGTACTTAAAATATTCAACAACTTTCATCATGTTTTGCCTCTTGGTGCATGGGATTTTTATGTATTTAATAGTTACATATGTTATATATTTTAAACAGTATTTTTTACTAATGGTCCCCCACAGTACATTTTTCTGAAATTCTAACATCTGTGTTTTGTTCTTGCAGCTCACGATGGTAATCTTCAATTGAGCACATCCAAACACAGAGGATGGATTAGTGCTATTTTTTAAAGATGTTTGGATCCAAGGATGTAGGCATCAAAAGTTATTGAGTCAAAATAATGCAAATAATTGGACACTATCATTGGTCCTGGTGCTAGAAATGCCTCCCCCCTCGCTTTTGAAGAGCAATTCCAGATCTGGCATCTGAGAAACTCCTGCTGTTGCCAGGCCTGTAGCAGGTACACAAAAATTCAGAGGAGAGGAACCATGGGGAATGTTCATTTGTTACTTATTTATAAACTCGCTGTGCTACATCATGTAAAATTAACACCTTTAATGGGCTCCTGCCTCAGTTGCTTGAAGGAAGGGCTTTCACCAGCCAAGGCCACCCACTGGCTTCCGGGCAGCATTGCCGTGTGTTTGCTCTGGGCTGTTAGCTTTGTGGTGTCTACCTGCTGAAGTCGTCCTGGTGCTCAGCCGGTCAGCAAACGTCTGTCCTGTTAGAGAAGATTCAGGAAGTGGGGTCTTCAGGGTTTCGAGGCTAAAGAGATGAGCGATTCCTTTGGAGCATAAGTCCCTTTCTCTGTCTGGTTAATTAAGAGATTTACTCCAACATTCATTTATTATAAATTGCAGGGGGTGGGCCACAGGGATGGCTCTCCCATGTGCCAGCATCCAGAGGGCCCCTTTCCTGTAAGAGCTCATAAATAATCAATGTTTACAATGGAAAGGTTTTGTAAGCATTATCTTTTCTGTGACAAAAATTCCCTCTTGCTTTTAAGGGAAGACCAATATAATCTGTAGACAAAGATTCTGGAATCAAATGATTTTTTGTTTAGAGTGTGGATGTAAGTGTTGGGTGATGTGGAGGAAGATCTTCTACCCAGCCACCTCGCTGCTCCTGCTTCAGTGCCTAAAACATCCATCCGATGTGATAAAATTCATTGCAAATTTCTAATTATGGATGATGATGTCCAGGTGGGACTCAGCAGGGAATCATAATAATTGATTGGAAACTTGGGTTCTGAATCACACAGATCTGGGTTCAAGTCCCTGTTTTATCTGTACATAGTCACTTTTTCTTGTATAATTCACCTAAGCACCCTGAGACTAAAGTTCCTCTGTAAAATATTGCTTCAGTAATAATACTGATCTCTGGGTACTGTTAAGAAACTAGGTAAATTTGGTGATGTGCGTTTCTTCAATTGGCTAACCTAGCATATCACCAAGGATGCTTTTTCCTGATCTCATTATCCAGGATGAGAGACCCTCTCTTGGTCCCTTCAACCCATGCTGTTCTATCCATCACGATATGAGACTCATAAAATAGATCACTGTTTCCCTCTTATTCCTCTCTATGCTAAGCAAGATCAAAGACTGCACCTTGTAGATCTGTGTATTTCCAGCAGAGTTGCTTGACCAGAAGAAGTACTCCAGGATATTTTCTAAACTAACTTACATGTGAGTATACTGTCAAGCAGTCAGGCTGAGTCTATAAATTGAAAAGAATGAGAAGTCTGCTTCTAGTGATGGCCATGCCCTATGAAAGGAACATTGAATGCTATCAGCAGGACCAACGAGGGCAACAGTATCCACAGGGCTTCTGAGTCTGGCTAAGACTTATCAAGGCTTCTTGTACTCTAATAGATCAGAAAAGTACTAGCTATGGATTTTTCTAGATCCAGTTTGTAGGAGGAGTAGAGAGGTGCAGATAGACTCTTTATTAACCATAGATGTGCTGAGAGCATCTAGAGAATCTACTTAGAGGACACAACTTGAGACCTAGTCAGTGACCTGACAGAGACCCATCGCATCAGAATAGGGAGCTCTATCTTCAGGCCTTGATGCTCTATTTGGCTGGTCTCTGGCCAGTCTTGCCTATGCCCCTATGTGGGCCCAGCTTGCGAGCCAGGGATCTGGTGTGGAGTTAGTTCTGCCGCCTACAGCACCTCTCTGCTCTTTTGGCTCCTTTCCTATCTTTCCTACCCTGTACGCTCCTTTTCCTGTCTTCCTTTCTTTTCTTTGGACTCTGAGGATCTTTGCAAACTACAGAGAAAACAGCTGCCATACTCACCACGGGCTGGCCATCCTGCCAAGCAGGCACCTACAGACTTCGGGTGCCGTGACTGGTTTTCTCCTGACTAGGTCTCAAGTTGGGCTTGACTGCACTTGCGTGGGGCTGGTTGAAAGGCTTCATCCTCTGATGTGACAAGAAAGGAACTTCTTGATCTATCTTAGGTCTGTCGAGGGTGCCGCTCCAGCACCCTTGGCTCTAAGGTTGCAAAACTTCTTGGTTCTAAGGTGCATCTTAGGGTGCTACTCCAGCTGGTGCTTGTGGTGTGGCGACATCTAATGACGCTTTCTCAGTCTGTGCACTTGGTGATGGTGACACGTTTTCAACCTGAAACTGCATGGCCAAGAGAAAGATGAATGAGTCAGCACTTCTGTTTTATAGTAAGCTATATTTTATAACAAGATTTTATCAATGATTAAGAATGGGGAAAAAAATGATCCTCTAAGTTTTAAATGCCATTTTTTAAAAAAGTGCTTTTTATTGAGTTACTATTGGTTTTCATCATTGTTTCCACGCTAGAAGTGCAGGATCCCCTCCAAGTGTTATTTTGTACCAAATTTTACCTGTGCTGAGGAAGATGTAGTTGAGGAGTGTCCACCTCTTACAGCTCACTCTGGAGCTCTGTACACAGTGCCTCTGGAAGGGAGTGGCTGAAGAATCAGGAGTTTGATGGCTGTGAGCCTTCTCAGAAATGCCTGATGCTTAAGTGGAGAAAAGGGACCAAGCCCTTCCTGGGGCGTGGTCGCCTGCTGCTGCCGCCGCCTCGTAGGTAAATGTTCCTTTACCTTCGGCACACCTGTGAGCTGCAAAGTGTCAGCTCGGTTTATGCTTCCTGTAGGATTTTGTGTGGATCTGGCTCTGAGAACACTATATTGGAATTGTCTATTCACCTCTCTGTCCTTAACACAAGATTGTGAACTCTCTTGCAAACAGGGCTGTATATTATTTATCTTTGAACCTTCAGAAAGTCAGCACAGTCTCTGCTTTACGGTTAGTGCTGAGTGAATCCATACTTGAAAGGATACTGAACAGAAAAATATTGTTATTGTTGGTTCAACCGTAGATTTGCCTATTTTTAAGTGTTTTAATGACATTTAGGGCATCTAATAATAAAACATTCAATTAATATCATGTTTTTTAGTGAAAAAAATTAAAATATTTTTATCATAAAGGATTTTTAAACCTAAAATCTTTTATAAAATAGAGAAAAGGAAAAAACCCACACTTTCCTATCTTCTTCCTTTAGCAAAGGAATAGTTCGTCAAATTTGCCTCTGAATATTCCCACTGGGATTGAGCATGCATGAGATATATACCACTCATGTTTATAGTTTTAGTCTTCCCATTGGGTGATCGTTCCTGCCAACTGAACAAGGCTTTCTTTTCTCTAAAATGTTTGGGCATTTCCTTCCTTGAGATTTTTCCAAGGTGTATTGTTTTCCACAGTTGTGCGTTCTGGTTAACAATCTCATAGTGTTGGTGAAGTTGTAGAGAAATTGAAGCTCTAGGCCCAGTAGTGGGAGTGTAAAATGGTGCTGTGGAAAATGGGATGGGCCTCCAAAATTAAAACTAGAATTACCATGTGACTCAGCATTTCGACTTCTGGATATTTACTCAAAGAAATTGCAGTCAGGATCTTCTTCCTGTGCTCACTGTTGCATATTCACAATAGCCAATATGTGGGAACAACCTTCATGTCCATCAATGGATGAGTGAGTAAGCAACTGATTATCTAAGTGTCTATCTAACATGGTCCTTACTGTATACATTAGTTATTTTTCAACCTTAAAAAAGAAGGGAACCCTGCCATATGTGACAAGTGTATCAACTCTGAAGACATGTTAAGTGAAACAAACCAGCCATCTAGGACAAAGGCTGTGTGACCCCACTTACATGAGGAAGCTAAAATTGTCAGACTCAGAGAAGCAGAGAGTAGAATAGTGTATACCAGGGACCAGGGGAGGGGAAACAGAGTTACTATTCAATGCTAAATTGCTAGCATCTTCTGTACAATATAGTGCCCACAGGTAGCAAATATAAGACTAAGTCTCATGTTCAAGCTTACTACTACAATTTAAAAAATATCAGAAAGTTAAGAATCCAGGCTGAGGAAAGAGAAAGATGGGCTGTTCTAGATGCACATGAGATGCAAAGTGAATGCCAAATGCCAGCAGCAACAAGCCTACTGGAATGGATTCAGCCCCTGTCTCGCCCTCAATCGCTATGCAGTGTCCGAACGTACAAGTGAGTCTGTAGTCGAATTTCTTTCTCCACTCAGTTTCCTTACTTGTAAGACAAACAAGCAAATAAGCAAAAAGCTCCTATGACTAAATCTTAAAAAAAAAAAAAAGATAATTGGTGTCTCAACTTTTGGGGTCTAGTGCTTTTCCCAAAAGGCTGTCCACAATGCATAGGTTTGAGTTATTTTTTGGAAAGGTTTCTGAACAGCTTCAGCTTCTCAGAAAAGCTGAGACACAGTTGTCAAATCTCACTTTCTTCAAAGGTGGTAACAGGTCACGATAGTACTCAGCCGTGCTGTTCTGCTCAAACTACTAATCCGGCCGAAATAAATTGCCACTCTGAAGTATCATGGACAGAGAAGTAGTTGCATTTTAAGTCATTTGAATTTTACTGCCCTTTGTTATGTGGCAATGTCAGCTGCTACATTCTCCGTATGTTCAGTCACCTTCTATAATCTCACAGAAGGAGAAAATTATAGGGAAATAGTATCATTTAATAAATGTTGGTTGAATAGGTAATGGAATGAGTGAACAAATGAATGCAAGAGACACTGGCGTTATCACTTTTCCTTAATCAAATTTGAGAAGTCCATCCTGCATGTTGGTGTCTGTACCGGGGCCTCCCTGACAGCTGGGGCTTCTCTGGTCACAGTGACTCACCCGGTGTTTTGGTAGCCGTACGCCATCGACAGCAGAGGTGCTGGTCAGTCCCCTTTGTGCCCTTACTGGTCCTATACTCAGCGTGCCTGCAGGGTGACTCTCTTGGGTTTTCAAAGTGCGTAGGAAGTTTTGACCTCTGGAAACCACCAGTCACCTCACTATCAGTGTTTGCAAGACAAGACTGAAAACTAAAATAATTTGAAAAGTTAAAAGAGAATCAGCGTCCTACTCATTGTAAGCCAGAATCTCTGGAGGTGGGAGAAGCAATGCTGATGCTCAAGCAAGGTAGAGACACTCTGAGTTCAAAGAGCTCAGCTGTCCTCACAGACCTGCCGGAACTGGGCCTTTCCAGATCAGGGAGAACCTACTCACAAGAAAGTTGGAATCATTTACTATTCCAATTTTTGAAGTTAAAACGTGAGTGGTCATCAAAGTAGTACATATTAAGGGATGATATGAATGCCTGAATCGGTACAAAGGCATGAGGTAATTCACTGTAAAACTGTGTGCTGTGTGGCACAGAATTATTTTTTTATTTTCAGTGTTATTTTTTCATCAAGGCTTTAAAATATTTCTTGCAGTTTTTTTTTTTACTCTTTTGAGAAATAACAGTATCATTTTCCCACTTTATTTGTAGTCGAGATTTTAAAGATATTTTGGTATTTACTCCTTGATATGGATTTTAAACATGTTCAAGTGGCTAATTGAAAAAGTTTTTGTTCAGCAATAGCTCATTTAGAACAAATCATTCAAGATTGCCTCTCACATGAATATTTATACCCTAAGGTCTCAATTTGACAACATTAAACTCTGTATTCTTATTTCTTAAACAACCAAAACACATTTATAGCTTGATTTTAATGTACTTTCCCCTCCATTTGAATACACTCTGATTAAAAGTTCACAGCCTTGGTTACATTATATAATCTGAGAAATAACCAACAATGTCCCTAGTGATTAAATATTCAAGTTTGCAATTATTTTGTAACTTTTGTTCAGCTCTTCGCTCACTCTAAAAATTATCATAAAATTTTGAAAGATGTCCTCAGTGTAGAATATGTCCATAAAATATTAAATATTCAATTTTCCTCTATCATGGCTTGAAAAATTCATAATTACATGATGATCCACATAATAACTCATTCTGAAAAGTCATATATGGCACTCCCTCTGTGACTGAGTTAATAATTTACTGCTGTGTGGGATTTTCACTCTGCACTGTTAGTCTTGGGAACATTTATTAAGCAAATGTTCATTTGCAAAGATCAGGATGTGAATGAAGAGGGTAAGAATTTAATGAGGAGTGACAGACAGGTGAACTGATTCCATATAGAACTTTAGTACAAAGGAAAGCAGGGAGCTTTATCTTTCGTTGCCTCGATAGACACTGAAATGAAATATAGAAGACAGAGGGCAGGAGAGAAAAAATGATGCTCTCCTGAAGGAGCCAACAGAGGGATACATCAAGGGAAGTGAGGAATACAATTCAGGCCATTTGAAAAGATGCCATCCAGTGTGACACTTAGCTCAGTTAGCAGCGAGAAGGCTAGCTTTTATTTTAGAGTCACCAAATGCTGCCTAAGCAAATATTTCATGTCTTCCCATTTATCCTTTGGTTTTGCACATTTCCATGACTAATAGCTTGAGTGACCAGAGCATGCCATTGAGTGATCAGAAGCTGTCATAGGATGATTATTTTAGGGTTTGTAGTAACTGACAGAGACTTTTTGTTACCTAAATGAATGACTAAAATTTTTAAGTAACATATAGGAATGAACCTTATCAATGGGTAGTCCAGAGTCTCCCGTTTGGATCACGAGCAGAAATATGAGCAGCATGAATGAAGTGAGCAGCCTGTATTGACTTATTGAATAATTAACTACACTTTAACTGTGGCCATACCTCCCACCCTGTCCTGGGCTGACCTGGTCATAATGACAGCAGCGATGGGTCACCAGAAGTTATTAGATGTGACCAAGAAGGAAAACCGCTGTTATCTTATTGTTTTAGTTGTTGACTACACACGTGAGAGCTTGACTGAAGGGATCTGGAACCCCTGCAGAGGTAACTTCTATGCCCTCTTAACTTCTTTTTGAAACATAGTAAGACTTAATTACATAGATAAATGAGACTAAAATAAATGAACAATAACAATAAAAAGCCACACTACACACATATGATTTAAAATTTATTGAAGATTTGTCTGTAATGTGAAATATCAAGACACATTCAGGAATCTATGATTCCTGTAATTTTACATTAAACTATGAATGATTTAATTTTGTACTATGGAATTGGGCCATGTTAGGTCAGATATTCATTGGCTTATAGGCAGCTTTAAGTTTTGAATATAATTTCAAACATATAAAAAATCTATAATAGTATTATAAGGAATTCTTTTATATACACACACATTCACATGTGTGTAAAATTTTCTGTAGTCAATTATTTTAATATCTCCACCTTTCAGGCTTTTTTTTTTTTTTTTTTTTTACCTGTAATGTTAAGTTTTGAAAACCAGAGTAGACCACTAAGCATGTAAAGAGAAAATCAAATCTTGTTGACTGGAGATAAATTGAGTTTGGTTTGTTTTCTGTTAAAAGCAAAGGTTATCTCTGATATCTTGACAGTTTGAACTTTGGTCCTCATTCAACTTCAAGTCCTGACTCTGCCATTGTTCATTTGTGTGACCTTAGGCTTGTCTAAGTTTCTCTGAACTTGTACCTTCAAGTGAAAATGTGTGCTTTAGAAAGTCTTTCGGAATTTTTTTTAAAGATTTATTTATTTATGCACATAGGCCAGAGGTGCAGGGGCAGTGAGAGGATTCAGCAGAGACAGAGTGGGGGGCAGAACAGGCTGACTGAGAAGTACACTGCTGAGGGGAGCAGTGGGTGGGGAGCAGTCAGGAGAGGTCTGTCGTGCCATGTGGATCACCTCTGGGGTGGGGAATGAACTCATGCTGAAGTGGCTTTAGCTTCTTAGTGCTGTGCTTTAACCCGCTGTGCCACCAGGTAGGGCCTCTTTTGGAATTCTAAACAGCTCTGAAATTCCATGTCCTATATTTTCCATGTAGGCAGATAGGAGCAATTTAGTTCCTTTTTGTTCTTTTAGCCATCCCATTTGTTCTTTTAAGGATAATTATTGATAGAACTTCAGGTCTAATATTTCATTTTAATTGTTTTTAATCCAAATGGAGAGGCTATGGATTCTTGAATTTGAGTATTAATTCTGAGAGCAACCTAGACATATTTTTACTCAAGAAATTCTTTGAACTTCCATTTTATTACCTTGAGCTGTTTGCCATTTAGACCAATTAATAATAGCAGAGATTTCTCTCCTGTGAAATTCCCCTGGGCTTCTCATTAATATTAGGGCTGGAGTGAAATACTAAGGTGTTAGTGTTTCCAACATCCAGTACTTTGAAGAGAGTTGTCTTCAGTGTTTTCTGCATGGAGATGTGAATGGGAGCTAACCTTACCTAGACTCAGTGAGGAACCAATGAAATAATTTTTTAAGGTATAAGAAAGCTTTGACTGCTGATTATAATTTAGACCAGGCTTTCATTGCCAAGTCATTTGGTCATTCCCATTTTATAAAGACCAATCATTTTGCAGCTGTATACTTGATAGGTATTTTGAATGGGTCAGAGATTGTATTCCATTTCTCATGCCCTGTAGGTATGAAACACTGATTACTAAAGTTTGCGTATATTTATTTAAGAGGAAATTATTTAATAATACGCATTTGAGTCAAAATGAGTCTAGTGTTTTCTCTTTCATCTCCTGACAGTGTCTTCATTCTTATTCTCAGTCTTCACTTTCAAGTAACATAAAACCTAAGTTCTAGCTTCTCTGTGTTGAAATTCCCACTGCATCAATGGCTACCTCACTAGTGTTCGCTACTACAAAAAGGATCAATCTTTATGACTGTTAGAGATTGGAAAGGGATATATATCCAAGTTTTTTGAATCACAGTAAGCAATTTCCTCATCAAATGTATTAGTAAGCTGGACCCTCCCTGGTGTTGCACCGGGTTAAAGCACAGCACTATGAAGCTCTCCACAGTCACTGCAGCACAAGTTCAATCCCTTCCCAGGGAGGTGACCCACATGGTGTGGCAGACTTCTCCTGACATGCCCACTGTTTCCCTCAGCCATATTTCAGTAGATCTGCCTGTTCTGCTCCCCACTCTGTCTCTGGTCATTCCTCTCACCCCTCCCACCTGTGGCCTGTACCCCAGTTCTTGTATGCATAAATACATAAACAAAAAGTATTAGTATGCTAAGGTGCAAAGGTCACTTCTAAAAGCCAAGGAGAATTACAGCACTCAGTGGTCTAGACTCAGCAATTCCTCTTAAGTATAAATTTCAAGATGAAACAAGGCAGAATTTAATCACAGCACTAAAAAGCTCAAACTGATTATGTCTCCACTAAGGAAAAAGATTAAGACAATAATGATAATAACAGTGAATGTTGGAGAAACAGTCTTCTCAAATACCAAATTTTATCGTTTCATCATTCATATGTGTTCTTGCATGGTATTACCTACAGCATGAATAGCTATATGCGATATATACACACCCCCATATATCATTAAAAGTTGCCAACAATACAAAGGACAAGATCTTGTAACTGCCATGAAAATATTCTGTACACTATGTAAACTGAGGACTCTACCGAGTTGCTCAAAAATTACTTGGTTAAAGGGTAAATACACCTTGTACATCATAATGAAAGTCTTATAGGTAGGGGTGGAGATTAACACTTCAGGCTGTCTACAGAATATTAATAAAATTCAATATATTTTCTAAAAGGTGTAATTTATATTTTGTGGAAATGAGACCCTTTTCTAATAAAATTCTTCTGTCCTTCATTCTGTTCATATAATTTTGCTATAAATCATCCTGTAGGAATTTCCCCCCCTAAATATTCATCTCAGGGAGAACCTATTTAAATAAGCCCTCTTAGCAAGATCTTTCAGAATTAAAATTACACTACGAGCAATACTTCATCCAATATGTTTCCTCCTATAAAATTTTCTTATGCTTAAAATAATATTTTTATTCAATTACATTATGTTAAAATTGTTGATTTGAGGACACTTGATAGTAGAGAAACAATGTGTTAAAAGATCAACAAATTATCCTTCGCCTTTTTTAATTGTGCCGCCACTAAGCCTGTACCATTGTCGCTCTTTTCTGCTCCCCATCTACATATATAGTGAGGAAAACCTAAGGGCATTATTCTCAGCTCCACCACAAAGAAAATAAGGAAGAAGAAAAATTGCTGCTGGATATACTAGGTTTCCTTGATTCTGGTAAACTAGAACATTGGGCTGTTTCTTACTCGTCTGAAGTTAATTTTACTTTTCTGTCTGCTGGCCATTAGAATGTTTGTAAATTTTATCCCCGATATGAAGATCATATGCAATTTGCTTTCTTATGAAGAAGTGGAGGTGTGGGTATTCACTCACATGTGTGCACACACAAAACACAATGATGTCAAGACTTAGGCATCCAGGGTGGGGGTTGGCCCTTGAGGGTGTTATAGGAAGGTTCCATGGGTCAGACAGACTTACTCTGCAATGCTCAAGAAGGCTTTGATGCAGTAATTAGCAAGTCTCTTCTGTAAATTATCGAATTCTTGGAAGATAACTGAATATTCGCATATGTTTAGGCATTTGTTTCTTATATCTGTCCTATGAGGTAGATGAAGCTTTATCACTCCCATTTTCTTTACTTAAAAAAAAAATTATTTATTTATGCATACAGAACTGGGGTACAGGCCAGAGGTGCAGTGAGAGGATTCACCAGAGACAGAGAGGGGAGCAGAACAGGCCAACTGATGAAGTACACTGCTGAGGGGAACAGCGGGTGGGTCAGGAGAGGTCTGCTGCGCCATGTGGGTCACCTCCGGGGCAGGCAGGAATTGAACTCATGCTGAAGTGGCTTTTAACATCTTAGTGCTGTGCTTTAACCCACTGCACCACCAGGGAGGGCCTATCACTCCCATTTTCAAGATGAAAAGTGAGGTTTAGTGAGATGAAGCAACTTTCCAATGACACAGCTCCTGAATAATTTGTTTGATGGAGAGTCTAGGACTCTGCACCTGTGTTTCTGTCAATGCACATTTGATCCCCTGGAGCTCTCCAGGGATGGTTGAATTATCTCATCCTTAAGCTTCAAGCAGACTTTTATTGTTTGCTGGGGAATATTATGTGAGAAGTGCTTCCTTGTCCATGCAAATATTAGACACCAATAAACTCACTCTGTGGGATGTGGGGCTTCTTGGGCTGTAGCACGAATATAGTTAGGAACAAAAACCACTGCCTTATGATATGTGACTTCCAAAACCATGCAGTTTCCTAGAGGAGAAGGTGGTCTAAAGCATAGCAACAGTCCTTCAATGCAGTTACAAATATTCATATAGTGCCATTACTAATTAGAAAATAATATTTACTGGATATTATGAGTTGTATGTTGCTTTAAATATTTGTATATAAGTAAATCAACTCAATCCTCACAACAATGGTATTGCTATTATTCTATAGTTGCATGTGGTTTAACAATGTTTTGGGCACACACAATGGTGGCCCCAGTTCTTGTACCATATAGCTTGTGTACTCCTAATTAGCAGGGTTTAGTTCCCATTTGAACTCCTAAGAGAAGACTTTTAAGGAGGAGGAGCAGTGTGGCCAGGCAGAACAGAGACCTAGTGGCCCTCCTGGGGCTTTCTCATCTTCCATCTGCCATAGAAGATGAGTTGACATATAGTTGATCTGTCTTGAGGACAACATTGCAAGACACTTTAAGACTGAAGGAACCAATTAATGGACATGGTAGAAACCCAGAATTTTCCTAGGAGCCAATAGAATAAAGCACAAGATCAGCACCTGCAGGGTTCCCTGCAACAGGTAGACTGAGGTCACAGCAAGATGCGTCCCCAACGAGGACAGTCACAGATGGCATGTCTCCTGGGCCAGCTTCCCCTCCTCCAGGGGAATTTGGAATGTCAGGAAGCCGCACACCCCTTTCTCTTTATATGTGGAGGTGCTGATTCAGAGAAAAGCATTTGACTATCTGAAAGTCTGAACCAATCAAGATGAAGTGTGTGTTGACACATCAACCGTTCTATATTGTCTATGACATGGAGCACACCCCGGGTGATAAGGATCCTTAAAAACATGGTTTCTTTTCCTCGGAAATCTTGGTTCCTCTCACACAGCATGACATGTGAAATATAAACAAGTTTACAACAAAATTGTTACAGATATGGAGAAATGTTGAACAAACTTGTTAGATACCTACTTTTTCCTGATAAGAATGTTTTTTAATGACTATTCATAAGAAGGGAATACTTATTTCAAATGTAGCATATTAACCTAAGAAAAGGAAGTGTATGTTCTAAGGAGGTCTTTACTAGGAAGCATTGGCTGAGATAAGGCCTAATTCTTTAATTGCCATTAATTTGTAACTAATTAAATAGGAGACAATAAGAACTATCTTGAGTATAAATGAAGGAAATCAAGGTGCTGTAGGGTCTGGAAGCCCTGAGGAGTTTCACCTACAGAAGATAAGGCTGGTGAGAAATGTCACTGACTGCAAATATATAAAGGGTTCTGCTGATAAGGTCAGATAATCAACATAAATTTGTTTTATAAGCTCTGAAGTGCTACGGAAGTGTTCGTGCTTTCTCTCTTATTTTATTCTCTGTAGTCCTAGATGACATAAGTAGACCTCATGGATCAAAGGTATAAGGAAGTAGATTTATCTGCTGATATAAAACTGTGAGCTCTAACAGTGGGGGGGGGGCCCTCCCCTCCCTGATGGCGCAAGGGATAAAGCGCAGCACTGAGAAGCTTGTGGCAGCCACCTCAGCACGAGTTCAATCCCTGCCTGGGAGGTGACCCACATGCGCAGCAGACCTCTCTTCTCTCACCCGCTGCTCCCCTCAGCAGTGTACTTGGTCATTCTGCCTGTTCTGTTCCCCACTCTGACCCTGGTCAACCTCTCACCACCCCTGCCCCTCTGGCCTGTACCCCAGTTCTGTATGCATAAGTAAATACATCTTTTAAAAAACAAAAACAGTGGAAGGAGATCCCTGCAATGTGGAAGCTGGACATGTTCAAGCATACCTCCCACCTCCCTGTCAGGGCTAAACTTGTGTGCTTATGCAAGCCTTTATGCTCTAAGTCATCGCAGTTCTGACAAACAGTTTTCTAACTTGTTAGTCAAGTATTTGTTCAGGGTTACCTTCCTGAAGGAAACGGGCCAAATGATTGATCGGAGGGCACTTGTCTGTTACATGGTGGCAGTTTGTGCCTGCCCGGGAGGGGGGCGGCTGCCAGCTATGCTGACTGTGGCCTCAGACCTGCCGTTGAGGCATCCCCCGCAAATGCTCAGAAAGCATTTGTACCACAGAGCTTAAGTGTGCTCCACAGAGCACACCCCAAAGCTGCTGAATGAATCCTCCAGGAGACCGGACCCCGATGACACTAATGTCCAGAGAAGCAGGAGAAGCAGAGATGAGACCTGAGGGGCCTCCTGGACCCAAAACTGGTTCTGCCTTTCTCAGAACCAGAATGTCCAGACTCTGCCTGCCCTTCCTCTGGGCGCAGAACTGAAATGCAAACTTAGTGTGGTTACTTGGGGTGAAAATTACTGGTGCCCGTTGTTAGGACTGAAACAAATTAAGAAAATAAGGGAGAGAACTGCCCCCACCCCTTTTAATCTCAGAGCAAATAGCTGCATTTTTTCTCATCTCTTCAGTATTCTTTGTGCAGAGGAATGTACTCCATGGGTGACCATGGGGGGGGGCAGAGGGGGGGAGGGGTTGGGGGTGAGGGAGTTGGGGATGTGGGGGGTCTCGACTAGGTGAGCACCCAGTGAAGCCAGTTCCCTGAAAGTGGGAGTGCTGTGACTCCACATTCGAATGAACCTCCCTCCCCCTTCTCCTTCCCTCCCCCTCCCTTCCTTCTTTCTTCTTCCCCTTCCTCCTCACCTCCTTCCTTTCTCCAGCTGCTTTTCATTATCTCTTTTTGTTTTACTCTTTTTTTTTTCCTTTTCAAACTGGCATGGAAGCCTATTCTTTTCCAGCCAAATTATTATACTATAAATGGAATAGTACATTAAAAAAATTTATTTCTTTTTGCATAGAAGAGCTAGGATGTAGGCCAGAGGTGCAGGAGGTGAGAGGATTCATTGGAGACAGAGTGGGGAGCAGAACTGGCAGAAATACACTGAAATACACTGCTGAGGGGAGCAGCAGCCGAGACAGGTCTGCTGCACCACGTGGGTCAGCTCCCCTTGCCCAGAATGATGCTGAGGCAGCCATGGCTGGCGATAGCGTGATAGTGCTCACTTTAACCCGGGTGCCTTGGACAGTACATTTTATGAGAAGGTGTGTGTCACAGATGTTCTGAAAGAAGGGCGACAAGACAGACTCAAACAAAACACTGTTTCAAAGTGAGCTTTCCTTTTCTGTGAGGAAGTTTTAGTACTGGGCCCTCTGCTGTTTATCTTTGAAAATTCAGAACAAAACGTCTCTTGACATTACTTTGAGGGAACTGGTAAATATAAATTATTTGGAGTAGTGTTAAGTTAGAAATTGTTAAATGTTCATACTATAGTGTAGTATATTGATTTGTTATATTGCATGTATTGTAATGTCATATATATCTATTATCTATGTAGCTATGTAGTATATATTTATCTATCTATCTATCTGTCTTTGTATTGACCTAATTTATCAGGAACTATTTTCTGTCTTTCTGGGAAGGGGAAAGCATTCATTTGAATACTGTGACAAATTCCATGCTTAGTGGAAAAGGGAAATGCAAATTATTATCATTGTTCATTTCTAAGGCATCCTTCTTTGGTTATAAAATGTACCCCAAGAACATACTAGCAAAACAGTCTATTTAAAAGTACTCATTAAGCAAAAACACAAAACCTCTATAATGATTTAAACAAGTGATATTGTGATTTGTTTCTATTGATACAAAGAGGAACTCATGAGCTAATATGGCTCCCTGAATCTTTGTCAGAAGGAGGTTATTGGGGAGAAATACTCTGCTTAACCTAACATCCGTTTCTATACTGAACTTTTTAATAAGCTAGAGTTGCAATGTTCCTGACTGAATACTCTCCTTTGTCAGTTCCAATAAATACTTAACCTTTTGAAGCCCAAATGTGCATCTGAAGTAAACAATGAAATATTTCTTAATTCTCTAACTTCCACCCTGAAATTGCATAACACTGAGACTTAATTTCTGTACATCACCTTTTACACCCTGTGATATTTTGACCCTGTCCTTGCTAGAGAGCTATTAAGGAGCTACTTGCATTAACACGAAGGAGTTATTAAGAATAAATACAAATAAAATTCTCCCATTTTGCATAAGCACAGATATAATTCCGCATGGGACAGCACAATTAGAACGATCTTAGGTCTACTGAAGAATTCTCTCTTTACCACAAATTCAAAGCTCTCTAGTACGACTTTCCTTAATTAAGCAGGGCTGCTCTCTCAATTCAAAAAGCTTCATTTTTTTTTTCCTGCTTAAATTAAACTCCCTGTGCAATGCAGTGACCAAAACAAATAATCTATGACCTACAAACAAGACACTTGCATTCCCCGAAGAATTACGTTCTTGTTTCCTCTAGGTGATACATCTTTGAACCTCTCTTTGCTGTAACGACCTTCTGGTGCTCATTAGCATGCTGATTACCATTAACACAGCTATAATGCAGCAATTTTCTTGGTGTATGTCGCGGAGAAATGCTCATCTGAATGCAGTCAGGGGACAAAATTAACTGCATAAATCTACAGCACAAACTGGATCTCGTCCAACTTTGCACAAGTCTTCTCCCCTAGTCGTGACATCATCATCCAGATTCCCACTGATGGCTTAATAAGTATCTCAGGGTTTCATATTTAATTTCCTTTCATTGCCATATATTACATTTCAACTTAATTTCATCCTGACCACCTTATTATGTCTCATAATATATATTTACTTTTAATCTTTTAGCTATGTCCCTGAGTGTCTCTTTTATGAGATTCACATCGATTTTATTTTTTTGTATCTTTTTTCTTTCACATATCTTTTTTAAAATACTGGCTAATAGAGTAGGATTTAAGTATGTACACACATATTGATATTTCTGTGGAGCTAAAAACAAGGCTGAGTTATGTCAGCCATATGGATTTAGAAGGGAGCCATATTTATTACTCTTTTGCAAGACTGAATATAGGAATAGGCACGAAAGGAAGTGAAATTTTAGTGGAAAGAGAAAGGGATGTATGGAGCTGGATTTTCTTCTTGCTGCTGGCTCTGTGATTCCATAACTACACACATTTCTAAGCTAAACTGAGGAACTGACTTTCAGTGTGCAGATTAGGAAGCTGAGAGGAAAACTCATGTCACCTTCTGAAATTCTTACCCCAGGTTGTTACAGAGTTGTATTTTAAATATTACAGCCAGTGAACAAAGGTACCAAGGAGACTATGAAATTTGATTTTCATAATTACTGGAATGATAATATGTCAGAGCCCAATCACTATGAAAATAAAGCAACACTTGATTACAAGCACATCAAACAAATCCACCGTGTCAATAATCACAGTGTAGACGGGAAGAAAAAGCTATGCACTTTATTTATCATATGGGCTAACATTCCAATTTATATCCTTAAAAAAATATTAGCTGTGGTCATTTTTATTTTGGTAACACAGAATAAATTCTATTCAGTGCTTTTCCAGTTTAAGAAAGCAGAGAGTGTCCACGTGCTGCCTTCTGCCACTAAGCTAGATGATGACAGGCTCCTGTAACTCCCCAGCACTTCCCAGCTTGGAGAGAGCCAAGGAAGGGTGGAGCAAGGAGAAATAACTTGAGAGACTTGCATAGTGCAATCTGATCCATCCCCAAGTAGCAAGTCAATCAAAGTGTCATAAGGGGAGATTAATACTGCTGCTCCCTGTGGGGAAGGGCGGAGGGGGTGTGATGGGGCGGAGGTAATGTCAAGGTAAAAGGAAATATTGAATTGCGTTTTAAAGATGGGGTAGACCTTTCTCCTTTCACTATTACAAATGTAACAGGTGCACCCCAGGAAAAGGGGAGGTTCCATGTTCCCTGCCCCACTCAAAGGAGGGTGGAGCTGAGTGGGGAGAAGAAAGCTAGAGAGGACATTGGAGAAGGAAGCCGGATGCAGCCAGAACAAGACCTGAGGGAGGCACAGGGAGCAGACATGTGAAGAAGCGGCCCTTATTTCTTGGTCCTGGACAGATGTGGGTGAGACCCTGGGGAGGTTGGCGATGGCAGTGTTTATCACAACTTTGATCTTGCTCTTTTCCTACCAGACTTGTCTGTTTATTGCTGACCCTTTTCTATGGGTCCCTGCCTGAAGGTGCTTTAGACTTGCGGTGGGCTTTCAGGCTTTGCTTTGGGCCAACCCCTTTGGGTAGACTTTCACCCATGAAGGGATGGGTCACATTGGGTGTCTGATTTAGAAACTATATTCTTTGATTTTTCTATATTATTGCACACTAATTGAATTAAAGTTCCTTTCCATTAAAGGTCTTATGTGCTTTGTCTTGATATGGCAGATGACAGAACCTATTTAGAGCAGGCAGGTTTGGGGGTTCTGGGGGCACCCCTCTCTCTGTCCTATAAGATAATCAGTGAGGTAGAATCATTGAATGTAAAAGTTGGAAAGAACTTCCAAAACACATTTTCTACTGCTCACACCTTTAATTTTCAGATACGGGCATCAATACATTTCTTTGGCTTCCTGGCCTATTTGCATGTTAACTGATAACCCATTGCGATTGTAAGTGTATCTCTAATGAAAAGAATAAGAAACTTCCAAATAAATATATACATAAATGCAAATATAGATTATAAAGTAAGTATAAACTAAGTATAAAATGATGAAGCAGAGAAGAAACTTGTTTGTCATTCTCACATAAAATACTTGAATTTTATATATCTGATCATTTGCTTTTTGAAAGTTTCCTCTGTAAGATCTACGTCCTGTTCTGCATGAGATCCTTGAGGGAAATCTTAACAGCCACTGTTCTTGTGATTGCTACGGAGTCTGTTTCTCCAGACTCCTTCCCTCCTGCACCTCCACCCCCAAGGCCTGACTTCTTTAGTAAAAGCAGTAACCTCAATAGTTTTGCGTAGCTTCTCTGCAACCCATCGGACTCCTAAGGAGAGACTCTTTTTTTTTTTTAAGTTAAACAGATAAAAAAATATCATAGGTATAGTCTATGATCTCCAGAACACACTGGTAGATTCTCTGTAATGGAGGGAATTGTACAGTTTGCTATATGACACTCAGAAATATTTGCTCCATCAAAACAAAATTGTAAACCTTTGTGTCTGGATTTCAAAAGTTCAACCCCAAATGCTCAGCTTTCCACCCATAGTCATTTTTGATCAATTCAGGTACTCCTTTAACATCCAATGTCTAGCTATTGAGCTTCTGTCCACTATGCTCCAGTCATTCTGCTAAATCCCAGAGTTAGAACGACAAGGGATGAGGCATCCACACTGAGGCACTCAGTGTAAAGTGTTGCTGAAACGAGCTCACACAAGCAGTCTGAGAGAGGAGAGGTTTATTGGGGCCAGTTGCTGGGTGGGACTCCAAGGGAGAAGACCGCAGCAGGGAGAAAATTTGTACCCAAGAGTGGTAGGAGCAGGGAGGGCTGAAGCTCAGAACACCAAGGCCAGGCCAGATGTGCAACCCCTGACCTGCACAACCAGGAATGTGGCAGAGTCCTGTGGTCCTGTCATCTGCCGCCTCCTTTCTGCCATCAGCAGGCCACAATGTCAGGGGCCTTTCCGGCCCACCTGCACTACCCAGGCTGGTCTGACTCACCAGCTCTGTTGTTGAACAGCTTTGTTACTCTGGCTGCATCACAACATGTTGATGCTTGCAGGCTGGGCAGCACACACAACAGATATTTATTCCTCACAGTTCTTGGGGTTGGAAGTTTTAGCTCAGAGAGTGGGCTGTGAGCATGGCTGGCACCCCAAGAGAGCTCTCTTCCTGGCTTGCAGATGGCCACCTGCTTATTCTGTCCTCACACGTAGGGCAGGAGCAAATTCTTGGTGTCTCTTCTCAATCAGGGCACTAACACCGTTGTGAGGTCCCCACCTTCATGACCTCGTCTGACCCTAAATACTCCAAAGGTGCCATTTTCAAATACTGTCACACTGGGATATGGGCTTCCACATGGACTTTTTGAGAGGACACAAATTCTTGGCAACACGTGTTAATTTGATAAGATGGCATCACCTCTGACATTCTCCTTTTCCACTTCTCTTTACAGCAAAGAGAATACTGCACATGTTTCAGATGATTTGATGATAACCAAGTAATGTCAGTCAAAGCACTGATTATAGATGGTGCCCGATCATCAGTGGGGACTCAATAAATAATAGTGTCTTGCTCCTTGATCTCTACTGTCCCTGCTCAAGGTTCCCAAAGGCAGGATTAGAGAGTGGGGCAGAGAGTGTTAACTGGGCAAGCCATCTAGTCTCGTGCTTTCTGGTGCATTCTGCATTGGCAACATGAAAAACAGGCTGTGGGTACTCATGGAGGGGATAAATTAATTCTATTTCTACTCTCTGGGCATAGTGAGAGCTACAATAGAGGGCTGTGGAGTAGGGTTTAGGAAAGAGGAGGTCCTTGGATTAGGTTTTGAAGATGGAGTTGAGTTACCCAGAACTTGAGCAAAGACATAAGAATTGGGGACAGGCCCTCGGGGAACTGGTGTGAGCTGACGTGAGCACCTAGCTGAAGAGTTTCTATACACTTTAAGGTGACAATGTTTTTCCTTTCAAAGCTCCTTGAAGGCATCATCTTCTCATCTTAATAGTATTTCAACTACAGGTAAGAAAACCATATATCACGAGGACAAATTAGGGACCTTTGCAGTACCCTGGGTTTTGGAGCTGCAGATATAAACGGCTTCTTGGGGACTCTCACTTCCAAGGAGGCATGTACAGGAAGCTCAGCCCTGTGGGGCGGACTGAGCCACAGAGCAGCTGCTGGTTTATGTCCTTGAGAGCATGACTGTTACAAAAATCATTTTGCACAGGTCCCAAATGCTCTAAGTTTACTTTTTCAGATTAAAAAAAAAAAGCTTTTATTTCACAAATGGGCATCAAAATAATAAAGCCACTTACATGAACACCATATCAGATTTTTCTTCTAAAACAAAATTGAAAATGCTTAAAAAAAATTATACTGGTGCTGCATGCTCACCTTAAAAACTATAAAATTCAGGGCCTTCCCTGGTGGCACAGCAGGTTAAAGCGCAGCACTAAGAAGCTAAAGCCACTTTCCCATGAGTTCGATCCCCGCCTGCCCCGGAGGAGATCCACACTGCACAGCAGACCTCTCTTGACCCGCCCGCTGCTCCCCTCAGCAGTGTACTTCGTCGATCTGCCTGTTCTGCTCCCCACTCTGTCTCTGGTGTATCCTCTCGCCACCCTTGCACCTCTGGCCTGTACACCAGTTCTGTATGCACAAATAAATAAATTATTTTTTAAAGATTTATTTATTTGTGCATACAGAACTGGGGTACAGGCCAGAGGCTCAGGGGCAGCCAGAGGCTTCACCATGTGAAGTTTCCATGTAGAAGGATCATTATAATGCAGGTTATTGTCTTGCTACTTTGCTGAGATTTTTTTAAGGCCATTTCAACCAGAAAATTACCTTGACTGAGTTGGAATATATGGACAATATTTTATTCTTTTTTTTTTTTTTTTTTAAAGACAGGCCTCAGCTCTTATAGGCTTGTTGGATCGAAATAAAAGACAGCTGAATTATTTTTCCTGGGAACAGGTGATATCCACTCACCAGTGTTTTGCATATAGGCGCTATGCCTTTGTTTCTTGTGAAAATGATTTTGGCCAGATGATAAGCAGATTCTGGAAGAGGAGCCCCAAAACAAAGTCTATTTAACAAAAGGTTGGAAATCATTGATGACTATTCAATGCTATCTATTTCTAGATTAATGTGTAAAGATTGCTAAAGATGGCATAAGGATGATTAGATACCAAAGTGTCCTGTTCACTCTTTTTCTTTTCCCCCAGTGTCTAATAAGGTTCACACACACACACACACACACACACACACGCATTCAAGAATGATTTGCTTCAAATTCATTAAATTTCATTTTATTACTATGCCTTTACTAATACTTCAGAATTATAAAAGTAGACTATAATGTATGAACCAACTATTTAACACTTAGTTCCAGGAAGAATCAGAATTTTAATCAAGAATCTATTCTCCTAGAAAAAAGATGAACAGTTTGTCAGCAGGCCACATTCCATTGAGGTCTCTCTCAAAATGTACAGAAAACAGTGCAAAATCCATGGGCCCTCCCTGGCTAGCCCTCCAGCGGGTTAGGATGCAGCACTGTAAGCTAGCTGCAGCTGCTTCAGTGTGTGTTCGATCTCCAGCCCCGGAGGAGATCCACATTGGGCGGCAGATCTCACCTGACCCACCTGCTGCTCCCCTCAGCAGTGTACCTCATTGATCTGCTTGTTCTGTTCCCTGCTCTGTCTCTGTTGAGTCCTCTCACTACCCCTTAACCCTACCCTGTACCCCAGTTCTGTAAGCATAAATAAAATAAATCTTAAAAAGAAAACTATGCGGTGATGTTAGCTGACATAGTGAAGGTCAAAGATGGGCTTTCACCAAGCAAAACATCTCTCTGAGCCTGGAACTTTAGTGAAGGGAGAAGGACTTGATTTACAGATTGTGAACTTCATGTCTGATATGGCCAGTGATTAATGCGCAGGAAAGCAGAGAAATCTTGAGAAGTGATAGCTAGGAATGGCAGTGAGGCATACATTGTGATCAGGTATCTCAGTTAAGCATCTACTCAAAAGAGGGAGGGAATTGTTAAAAATAGGATGAACAAGCTCAAAGTGAAGTCCTTCATGCCAGACCTCTACCCAAATTTAATACCTAACCTAATTGCAGTTTCAACCAAAATGCAGTCTAATACCAATCAATCTGGAATTTTCTGAGCAGCATCAGTAAGGTAATCTGCATAATAAGACACCCCTTCCTTCCCCTGAGGGAAGATGGCTTTACCTAAAACAATCTTTCTTTTCTTAATAACCTTGCCTCACCCTCTTTTGATGATACAACTCTCCATTTTGTGCAAGGCATTGCAGTCCATAGACTGAATTCTGCCTGACTCATTAATCATTTAATAAACCCAATCAGATGTTTAAAAAAAAAAACCCTTAAAAAGTCTCTAAAAAAGACATACCTCTAAATAAATGAGTTGATGAACCCATTTGAACCTATTGAAATTAGTGGCTTATTATTTTGTTGTGTTTAGTCTCAGAATTTCTCAGTGTGAAATTGGATTATACAAAACAAATGAAATGGCTAAGATATTTGCAAAGATCTTTCTCCCCCCACTCCTGCTGCACCTTTTTTTTTTTTTTTTTGGTTCTTGCATCAACATGGATTAAGTAGCCAATAATATTTTTACCCAGAATCTTTAGTCATAAGACATGAGCTCAGGCACTAGTCTAGAAGGGCTATTGCTTGCCTGGTACCATCTCTAAGAGGTATAGAAATCTGATCTAGATTATGGCTCCATTTTGGGATTGCCCAAAGGAACACCAAGATCATGGAACAGATTGTATAAATTTGTTGAGGCTTACTTGCTAATGAATGCTTATTTAGAAAATGTCTGAATGTGTGGAGGAATTGGGCTGGAGTGGTTTTTGTTGAGAATGCTGTTAGAGCAAGCGTAGCAATAGAATGCTCAGCTCTCAGAGATTTCTTCGGGGAAAGGACCCAAGACTGAGGCATGACCAAAGTGGATTAAGTACTTGCTTGCACTGTACAGTGGCCTTTTACTGTGCTGCACTAGCTGCTGATCCTTGCAAAGATTCTATAACCTGGGAAAGAAAGGAAGTAATGACCTCATATTAGTCCCTGTGACCCTTTTGAATGTTTTGTGTGAACTCCTACTCACAGACATGTTAAGAGAAGATTTCATAGACATTTCTACCTTCCCAGAAGTAGATGAAAGGGTAAGCTTTTTCTCTTTTTTAAGAAAAATGGGAAATTAATGCTATGACAGCCATTAGAAAACTGACAAGCAGAAGAAAAATAATAATAATATTGGCACAAGGAGGAGAATATTGTTACATTTTTAGAATCTTAGATTTTTTTCCCCCAATGAATATATATTGGCAAAAAAAAAAAAAGAATTACAGGGCCCTCCCTGGTGGCACAGCTGGTTAAAGCACAGCACTAAGAAGCTAAAGCCACTTCCACATGAGTTTGATTCCCGCCTGCCCCGGAGGCAACCACATGGCATGGCGGACCTCTCCTGACCCGCCCACTGCCCCCCTGTTCTGCTCCCCACTGTGTCTCTGGTGAGTCCTCTCACCACCCCTGCATATTCCATATTCCAGCTCTGTATGCATAAATAAATAAATCTTTTAAAAAAATCACACACAGGTATTATTTTATAACCTCTTATTAGCAACATACTATAAGCAAAATAAATGAGTTACGGAGATATAATGGTTAAGTACAGCATGGTAATTATGGCTCCCCATATCTATTGTGTATTTGAAAGTTGTTAAGAGCATACATCAAAGTTTTTATCATAAGGAATAAATTGCACCTATGAAGGTGATGGGTTTTAATTTTCTGTGGTGATCATTTAGCTCTACACACAAGTGTAGAGCTCTAATCAGGTTGTACACCTGAAATTAATACACATGTCAATATACTTCAGTAAGAAGGGATAATCTTCAAGAAAGTATTATAAATATTTTCCATGTCTCTAAATATACATATGTAAAAATCTTAAGAATTTATAATTGGTTTCAGTGTTGTATTTCCTTCTTCCTCCTGAACCTTCACCCTCACTCCCAAACTCTTAAAACCTTTCATTATTGTTACCCAAGACAAAATTTATAAAACTCGTTTATCAAATAAACACACTGTTCTTTGCCAGCACTATTTTGACAGGAAATGTCATATTTTAAAAAAATTATTGCCATAATATGAAAATCAGATACTCCTGCATAGGAGTATTACATAGGCTTAGCTGGTTGCCTGATGCTATGTTGTGTAAATTTTGTAACATTTTGCTCTGGGACGTGGATCAGTGTGGTCATAGATCGGAGCCGTGGCTCTTGGGTAGCCGCAGAATCAAACTGTTCATTTCCTTCATCAGTAAGCTCTGGGGGAATACACAGACCCAACTCTGCATTTGTGTTTTGGTCAACATTTTTCCAAAAGTAAATATTAATTCTTTGATAATTTATGGAAATAAACAGCAGAGCATTCCTTCTTCAAAATAAGCTGTCACTAAAAATAATTCCTCATTTCTTACATCTCCAATGATACTCTGCACCCTTTCCCTTTCTTCTTGTACCTACTGGAAGTGATTGCTCATCACAAAACCAATATGTACATTTATGTATCCACATTGTACTTTACTCACTAACAGTTCTTTAGTTATGATATTTTTTTTACTTGGTATCCTTCCCAGTTAAAAAAAAAAATCCCACAAAACTAACTCAAATCAAACAGAAATAGTAAAAAGAATTCAAGGTTTTTATCCCATAACTTAACAGAAAGGTAAAGTCAATGTTGCCTTTTACTGGAGTTCTATTCTCTCAGGTCCTCCTTGATTTTCTGAACCAAGAAGTCACTAGAGGGAAATAGGAAGTTGAAACACAGTAATATATCAAAGTATGGAAAGGGGTGTCTTCACAAATCCCATGTGCATACGGTTTGATTTCACATCTATTCGCCTTTTTTTTTTCTCTTACTGTGGGTTCAGACTCTAAGCCTCAAAATGAGGAAATCTCTGACTGAAATTCCAAATTCTCCTTTCAAGATTATGATTTTACGTAGTTATGTATTCCTACCCTTGGTATCTTGTGGAGAGCAGATTGTTATTTTTGAACCTCATTATCTAATTATCTATTCTGTACCAATAAATATAAGACTAGAATGGTCCAGGGGGCTAAGTATACTACTCTGAAGGTTTAGAGACAAGTCTGCATCTCTTATGTAGATGCTAAAAAGTCCAGATGAGTCATTTAGCTTGTCTAACTTTTTGAACTTTTTTCAGGCTTTCCACTTCTCAGGGTTGTTTTAGTATTGCTATTAGATGCTAAGTAGTTTTGATCAAATATTATTTCAAGTTCTCTACATAAAGTGATGGCAGAATTTTTTGTATCAATTCATTGGATAACTGGGAGCAACTTTAGTGTACCAGCTACCAATATTTCCTGTGAAATTCTTTCTTTACTGAGTTTCTGGGAGGAACCAATAATAGGTAACATCAAACTAAGAAGCACACATAGAGAGATAACATAGTTCTCATACGTATGTGTGACTTTTGGAGAGAATTAATGTAAGAAACTTGGAGGGATCTAAATGACATTAAAATTATTCACCTTTTAAATTATTATAAGGTTTCCAAAAGGTGATTCATCTCATACAGGAAATGGCTTCAGAGATTCTACTTATGGTTGCTTTAGATAGGTCTATATTTTTTTCCTTCTTACTCTGAGGCTAGTACCACTGGAAAGGAAAGTTATCACTTGGATGAAATGTGTTTATTGTAGTTTGCAGTGGGAAATGTTTTATCAAACTGGGGAAAACTCTAAAGCCTCTGAAATTTTGCGGAACCCATTTCCAAGTCAGTTCTATAAATCTTGGAAACATTTGTAACATGTTGGTCCTGGGGATTTGACTTCTGTTTGCCATCACGTTTCCACATCCCGAATTTCGTGGCATTCTACCAATGGGTGGAAGTTTGCCTAAGCTGAGTCAGAAGAAAAAAGGTGAGCAGATCCCATCCAAAGGCACCAGCCAAACAGATGTGCTAAGAATGATGTTTCGTTGCTTACAAAGCACCTGGTTACTGCCTCCCTGATTCAAGAAAACTGTACCCAGAGAGTTTCCCTGGAAACAAGTTAAGTGGTCCATGAGGGGAGAAGTGGATTTCCTCAGATGAATATAGGCAGAAGCCATTGAAACTACCCCCACTCATCAAGGTTTATGTAGGGCCATTAAAATATCTCCACTTTATTAATTCATCCAAGCAGTCTATTTGCATTTTGGCCCCAATGTAGCCCATGGAGCAGACATCTTAATTGAGTTGTTCATAATGAGACTTAGCTCTTTTTGCGTGAAAGGTGCCAGCTAGTTCAGACCCATTAGTGTGTTGGAACTTTAAACAGTCTTTTTCAATATGCATTACTTTGTAATGAAATACTCGGGAACACATTGGCCACTATTTCCTCTTTAATTTCTCTTTTACGTTCTTTGAAAACATGAAAGAATCATCCGTGTTTCAGCAAGGCTTGAATAGTACTGCGATATCATGGTTAAAACAAATGTAATTTCATTTCTTTCAGGATTTATATTTTCAGAGTTTGTTTCATTACTAAAACCCTAAAGTTTTTATTTCAAATCAAAGTTATACTTGAAGGCTTTTCCCATTTTATTTCAAAAAATATCTCTTGAGAAAAGTCTTGGTGATTCCTGTCATAAAGGGATTGGAATGTATGAAATCCCATATAAAAGAAATACATCTGTGTTCTGTGATATAGTGGCTCTCTTTGCTTTATCTGTATCTTTACAAATATGATTTAAAGCTTAATCATACTAGTTGGTTTTCTTGACTGTGAATATTTATTTTAGTTAGATGTCTAACTTGCTAATTAATTAAGCTTGTAATTGTTTCAACTTTGACTTGAGAATATTTCAAAGCAATGTGGAAAACAAATCATATTTTTTCAACATCATAATGTGGTTTTCATAGGAATAAATTCTTACCCAATGCAAAGAGATGGAACTTGGCTGTAGTCTGAATACCCATCCTCCTATCATGCATCCATCCCGGTGTTCCATTAGCAGTTGGTGCTTGTGTTTTGCCTTATTTTCATAAAATAATATATAGTAATAAATGCCAATTGTGTGATGGCTTTGGTTTAGCTAACTTTTATTGATTTAGAATCTCAATATATTATTAATAGTGGCAGTAGCAATGCTACCCATTATCCATAATGATATAAAATCGCCAGTATATTTGTATTTTGAGAGTAAACTTTTCCAGGTGATAAATCATACTCAGTAGAATTCCCTTGATTCTTCACCTCTGAACTCTTAAAAATAATTTAGACTTGCAAGTAGCGAAAGAAAACCATTGATATTGTATATGCCAATAACAATGTAATGTCAGGAGTTCAGATCTACTTCACCATCTTCAGATACCCCCCTAGAATCACTGGGAGACTCTGATTGCCAAGGATGATCAATTTACTTTTAAATTCATTTTGTTAATGACTTTTGCAAAAATGTGTGCCATTAGTTATGGTTAAAACACATAGAGAAAGCCCCTGTCACATAAAACTAAACACCTGACATGTCTGTGTAGTTAGAAAGAGAGAGATATAGTTGCCTAATGGCTTTCTTCTTTGGTTGAACAATCTTAGTTATTATATTTAAGACTCTCTGACACATCTTGAGTGTGCTGTCATTTGCCTAGTGCAGCACAAATGTCTCTGGAATAAACTATGGCAATATGTATTTCCTACACAGAACAGATAAAAAGTAAGTACCATAAACCAATAAAAGCAAATGTATGGAAAGGGAAGAAGGGTAAATTTAATATAGAGCTAAAATAGGAATAAATCAAAAATTAAACGAAGGTGATAAGGAAAAAAAACCCTTCAAATTGGAAAAGGCATATTTTAAAGCCTGTCACAGTTAGGAAAAAGGTAAAGTTCATCAGAGGAGTTTAATGGGGGTAATATTTCAATACCTGCCAGTCTTTCTGTGTGTGTATGTGTGTGCATGGACATGCATTTATCTAAATACTTTCAAGCCACTGACTGAGGGGTCATTTACATATAAGAAAGTATACATGTGTTAAGCAAGTCCAGGACTCAGTGACTTTTGAAAAATACATGATTTTATGTAATTTTCATATAATCTAGACACAGACTATTTCGGGTGACCTTATGTTCCTTACCTCATTGTAAGTGGCCTATATAGCAGAGGGCATATCTACTCTGAGGAAAGAAAAATATAGTATACATTATTCATGCAGAGCTCTGTAAGTTTTATCGATGTTATTAGTTGAGGAAGGGGTTTGAGGATCAGCATTTGGGCACTGGGATATGAGAACCAATGTCTGATGATCCAACCCATAGGTTTAGGAAGAGGGGTAGATAAACTTTGTATAAGATGAGTTATTTCTTCCCAGTTTTACTAAAAATTTCCTTGAATGTGGAAGTGGAGTTCAGCCAGAAAAGTGAAGATTTAGCCTACTTGCTATGGTATGTTCGTGGGATAACTAGGCAGTAGAAAGAGAGGCATAGCATCTTTCAGCACAAGGCCAGTTTTGCAAACCTCTAGCAGACCTTGAAAGGATATATGATGGCATACAAAAGCTACTGTTGCTCCAGAGAGAGCACCATGGGCCTGAAGTGGAGGAGACAGGTTCACTAAGTGGAGGAGACAGGGAACTGGGTGGTGGCAAGGGATTTCAGAAGAAGAGTGATGTCAACCAAAAACCCAGTTTCTCTTTGACCCTCTCTCCCAGGAGCGTAGCTATGATATAAGAACCGTGGAACTTAAATGAGCCCTGGGAAGAATGGGAAAGAAGAAATCTTTACCAGAAAACATCAACTTGACAGTTTGACAAAAAATTATGACCATAGTCAGCATCTTCCTTCCATCCTGCCTTCCCACTGTTCGCCTCTTCCTTCCATCCTGCCTTCCCACTGTTCGCCTCTTCCCCTCTTTATTTGCAGAACTTTCATTCTTTCTAGTAAAAACCAAAATTATATGAATCTCGGTAGAAAAGAAGCAAGCTCTTACAGGCCTGAGACACTTCAAGCCTTTTGCAGAGTCACTATGTGACTTCGGGGCATTCCGGATGCCAGATGATAGATTTTTAATTTAATTTTTTAGTTTTAATGATTCCACTTTTTAAGGCCTTTTTGAGCCAGCTTTTATCTATAAAGTACCTTGTTTCTCTCACATAAGAAATAATAAAGACAGCGAGGGAGGAAGGAACACCTGCAGGATATGCACTTTGATCTACACAGAGATATAAAAACATGGTATGCTAGAGGCTCTTGAGATGCTGTACAGAGTTATTTTACTCTGTCTACACTGCAAGCCTCTGAGTCAGGTACTGCTATTATCCCCATTTTTTCTAAAATCAAGAGAAACATAGTCACAGAACTTTTGGAACTTGAAGACAAGCATGTTCACACACATGTGGCCCTAATTTCCAGTTAACTTTCCTAACACACCAGTATCTCCCACGAGTGAGAATGAAAGAGATATTATTATCGTAACTGAATAAGACACTGACGCCCAAATCAGTTAAGTCAGGTATCCAGGATGCACTTTGTCCCAAGAGAGTTGGGGGACAAATGGTCATTCACGTTCCTTTATCTGTGAAATGCATGGTAATTTCTCTTAAGTATAACTAAGAAGAAATTCAGAAATAAAATAATATAAATGAGGTTTGAACCACCAGGAGAAAGTAAATAAAAAGAATGGTGTATGTGTACACATATTCACATATATTTATACTTATGTATATTATACATAAATATCGCCCTTAACAAGCATCAGCAAAGGACAAAAGAATATCGAGATCCACAGTTCTTCAAAGCTTGCCAGACTTCTTCATGACCAAGTTTGTGTCAATGGTTTGGAACCAGCCTGCTCTCAGCTCCTACAAAAGATCCGAAGAAGGTACCTATTAAAATTTCATAGGTCATAATTAATGATCCTGCTCATAAAATTGCTTCTAATATCTCTGACTCTAGATAGACAACTTACCTGCAGGGAGAATTTTCTTTGCAGCAACACACGGAAGCTCATAAATTGGCTTGGTTCAGTAATTTAGTGGGAGAACTAAAACCTCCCTCTTTCTAAATTAGCAATTTCAAAGTAAGTTTACTGTTACCAAAAACAAAAACAAAAACAAAAAACAAGAGTTTGTTAAACACCTGTTTTCTAAATCTACTACCATGGCCAGAGGTTTTGAAAATTCAAGAAATTTTCGATTTCCACCCTTGTTGCCTTTTGCAGCCTCTATCTCATACTTCCACCGCCATCGGTCACACACCGTGAGCATGAGAAAACCCTCCCTTATCTGTCTGCTGCGTGCTGCGTAGAGAAAGGAACAAGGCACAACTCCATATTAGACCATCCAGACCTTTCCTGTCGCCTGATTTCTCTCCTTCCAATCCTATTTCTCTCTACTGTTCACCTCAGAAAGCCTCCATCTTCCCCAATAACAGTTCTTTGCTTGTCATGTAAAGCTGAGCCACGAAAAAGCCACCGCTCTCTTCCTCCAGCCGCTCATGGCGATCTTTGGTCTCCTCCACTGTTAAAGCAAGTGACCTATGTGGATACAGGCTGGTTTGGCGAGGCTTCACAAACACCCACCGGCTTTTACACTTGTTCCTATAATATGTAAAGGTAAATCTATCAGGAGGAAACACCCATCTTCTAATTAAAAAATAGAACCTTTGACTCACTCACTTGATTTTTCTGATTATCTGCACTAGTTCTTTTTCATTAAGGGTTATTGACCGAATCCAGTGTTTTAGCTGAAATAGTCTTACTTATTGGAAAGACTTTGATGGCAATGCAATAAAGTAGTTAGTTGGCAGGAAGAGATTCATTAAATTTACTTTGAATAATAAGATATACCCAAAATGTTGACTTGGTTTTCAAAGACCTTGTGGGGAGAAAGCTAACAGTGTGTGTGGTGGGGAGGGAGGGTGTTTAGGAGGAGAGTGAAGGAAAAGAGTGTTAAATGCAAGGGTGAAGATATAATTTACACTTGGTTATTAACTTAACCAGTGTTGTCAATACTATATTTTCCTTTGCCTTGGGGCCAGCTGGAAAGAGTAAAATGATCTCCAATCAATTGGCACCTGCCATTCATGGTATGAATAATACTGTGCTTAAAACTTGATAGAACAACTCATCTTGTGTAGATTTTGAACCATCACCACTTGGAAATTGCACCTCGAGAAGCCAGAATCAAATATGACACATCGACCTAAAGGGGTGAAGGGTCAATAGCCCATTAGCAGCTCCCCTGAGAATTTGTTGTAAGTGACCTTCCGTTTCTGCTGCCATCTCAGCCAACTGCGTCAGAGCTGCTTGGGGAAGAACCAAACTAATCACTTGCATATACTACATTTGCTGCGGGCCATTGTGTGATAAATTGTCCAATTTCACTAAGCAAGGTAGCTGGGAAAAAGAAAGAAAGAAAATTCAGTCTAACAGAATAGAAAGTCATTGTGTGGTCAGATCTTCATTGGCAACATGGTACCAACCCATCTACATTTTCTGGCAACTTCTCTAATTTGTTGGGTGTGTGGTACATGGAAGGCGTGACTTACGATGGTATTTCATTTAGGAAACACGTGCCAAAGGAGTCTCCCTAACCAGAATGATTTGAATTTTTAAATTGATATGTCATCTCACTGGATGGGGTTGCATTTTAATAATTTTGTTCTTTGCAGAACTGGAGCAGGGAATAGGAACCCTAAGACAGGCAATTTAATTTGGGCTCGTCAATCCAACAATCTTGGAAACATTTTCACTGATTTTAAAAAGGTGATGAATAAGTTAGGTTATAACAATCTGAAAATGGAAACTGACGATAGAGTTAAATTCTACTGCCCGAAGTGTTGATTAAGTTGCCCAGGAAAATTCTAGTGATATTTCAGCTCATGTAAGCAGATAGTCCCAAAGCATATTAAGGTAAAACTTGGTTGTTAATTTTGCCCCAGAATTTCTTGACAGAAGTGTTGCGGATGCCAATATTCCTGTTGGCAGGTTCTGCACTCTGAGTCAAGTGAAATTAGAACATGGGACAATCATCCTGTTTGTCTCCTCACTTAATCTTGTTAACAGGAGAGACAAACTATTCATCTTCAAAGTTATTTCCCTTCATTTTTGGAGGACCTTGGCAAACCTTTCCCAAAGAATGTCTCCCCAAATCCAAATTTACACAAAATATAAATAGGTGGTTTTCTAAACAGGAGTATTATGTTGACTGGAAAAACTTAAATATAGTGAAAGGTCACCTTTCTACAGGATTTCTAAGATCTTTAATGTACATTATGGCAAGTCAAGAAAGGTAGATATTACATAAGATTAATCAACAGAGAGATCAATAGATAGAGATATAAAGTTGTTTGTCCAAATTTTTCTTTTAATCTAGGAGGGCTTTGTGGGAGTGGTATCCATGGGGCATATTTTTTTATCAAACATGTAATTTACCCAATTTCAAGTGGGCACAGTCCTTCATAATGTCTTGCAAGATCAAGCACAGTAAAGCTACTATACATGTATAAGCATATTGGGATGGCAGCAATATGTGAAAGTAACACTTCAGTGTAAACTGACATCAGTTGTGAATTGACATCAGGGAAGGTCAAGTACACACATTCAAGGGAGAAAGGCATTGTGGCTTCCATGTCCACAGATGCCTGGTCAGCTTTCAGGGCAAAGGACACTGAGCACTGTCCCCACTACTTGGTGGTCAGGAACACTCTGACAGTCTAACTTTCATTCTCCTGGTGCCAAGAAGCTCCTGGGAAGGGTAGTGACCTCCAGGGCAAACTCGACAAAGAAGAGAGGTGGCCACTGGGGTATTCTGTTGAGATTGCACTTTTCCTTGCAGGAGAACCTTTGAGGCTCCTGGGCAAACTAGAAAGATTTCCTTTTGCTCTAGGAACAGACACATCCATGGCCAATCAGAACCCTCATGAAAATAACTTATCAGGTTCCAGGAAAAAGGCATGTCAACTATAGTTCTTTATAATTCCCAGGCTAACAGGAACAACTTGGAACGTTACATAAATCAGATGGCCAATAGAGGGAAATAGACCATTTTGAACAATCAGTTATGTCTTGCAGAAGGTTGTTTTTTACATATGTTTAAATATGAATATATGTGTATATTTAATGGCAAACTGCTGAGTGTACTCAGGAAAGAAACTTATGGACAGGAGTAAGTAGAATAGAGATCACATTTCTAGTGTTTGCTTTTGGCAAGGGCCCATGTACTTGGAACTGGAGTAACCCGTCATAACTGTTAAAAAATTTAGAAAAAAATACTTATCTATTATTTTACTTTAATTTGAAACCTTTGAATTCAATGATCAACTATCTTATAATCCTATGTCTCAAATTGGCTCAGTCTTCCTATCTCAGTTTTTCGCCCCCAACACACAACCTGATACCTCTAGTATCATCACATTTACAAGAACATACATATAGTCCCCACAAAGAGTATCAAATTTTTAAGTGCAAATTGACTCAAAGAATAGACAAAAAATTCATTTCCTGCACCTTTGGAAAATAAAGACCTATGTCCTCGAAATCAGGTGCAGTAGTAGAGCGAAAATTTTCAATGGTCACTTTTCTGAAAAACAAGTTGATACATATTTATAACAAAAAAGTCAACACAGTAATATCTGCAAATCTATTTTTTTTTCTCAAAATATGTGAAATTCCATTTTAAAACATGATTTTCTCAATGGGCAGTGAATCTTCAAAGATATGTTCACTTGCATTTAAGCAGAAATGTCTACCTTTCTGAATTTCATAACTATATCAAATTATTGTGTTGTTTTAGTTTTGCTTGTCTAGTTGAGTAGAAACATTTCTTACCTAAAACTTTTCCTTTGCTATGTTTTACAATAGATAAGCCTTAAGTTGCAATGAACCTTTGAGATTGGGGTAAGTACTGTTTCCCTGTCTTACAGGTCAAGCAATCACATTTTTACATCTTCTTTGCCCCACATCCATGATTCTATCCATCAATATATACTGCCACTTCAAAATATCTAATGCTTTTAAAGCCAGAAGCATTTCGTGTATTCATCATTTCTCAACAAATATAAGAACTGCCACAGAAATGCCTAGCTTTTAAAATTCCATAGCAGAATTAAATAAGCTCAAGACTAAGCAGGAAAAAAAAAAAATACTGGGGCTAGAAGAAGAAAAATGAATACATCTTAGCATTTTTCTGCTGACAAGTTTATTTGTAGTTTTCTCTTTAGGCTGGAATGTTCTTACAGGGTTTAAGCTTGCAAACATTGCACTAGAATCTCTAGCTTCCATGGCTGGGTTGTTGTAGAGCTGAGCGCACCTACCCACACAGAATGATGGGGACACTCCCAACTGCCCTATTCTCTTAGCATCTGGGCAGCTAACAGGCTGGTATGCCAAATTCTCAGTAAGCCAAAGTCTCTTCTCCAGCTCATCATTCAGTGGCAGAGGGTAATAAAACTACATTGTGGGCCCTCCCTGGTGGCGCAGCGGGTTAAAGCACAGCACTGAGAATCTGAAGCCACTTCCGTATGAGTTCGATTCCCGCCTGCCGCCTGCCCCGGAGGAGACCACATGGCGAGCCAGACCTCTCCTGACCCGCCCGCTGCTCCCCTCAGCAGTGTACTTCGTCGATCTGCCTGTTCTGCTCCCCACTCTGTCTCTGGTGAAGCCTCTCACCGCCCCTGAGCCTCTGGCCTGTACCCCAGTTCTGTATGAATAAATAAATAAATCTTAAAAAAAAAAAAAACTACATTGTGAGGACCCTTGTCCAAAGTTTGATTCAAAAATAGCCTTCAGGTCCTTGAGACCTAGCCTGACTATCTTGTGTGCTAGTGCAGGTGAGACTGACCGTGCTTAATTTCTGAAGACAATACTTTCTCTTCATAATAACTCACCAAATGTCCTTAGAGTGTCTTACAGTGAAATCAGACTCAAAATGCTTAAGGTCTGATTGGTAAGAGGAAAGCTTAGAAAAGCTGCCTTTCATCTTATAACTACAGGGCTACAGCTTGGGAAGAGGGCCCACACCTAGAAGATTCCCTTCTAACTTGAAGTGGAGACATTCCAGTGAAGGACGAGTTGATAAGACCTGCAAGAAGCTTAGAAGATGGAACTATATTTTGCGAACAACAGTTCATTCCAAATAGAACTTTCTAAAGCAGTATAGATTTTCACACCCAACTCTATGATAAAAACATTTTTGATTTCAGAGAATACCAGGCAAAATTTCAGATGATGACATTAACCTTGAAAAGTAAGTTTATATGTTATTTTTAACTTTTTACAATAAGTTTTCGAAGTAGCACGTATGGTAATACAATATGAACCTCCAGGGTACACCCCGCACCCCTCAATACTACAGGAAGTTGCCACTAAAAGTTTTTAAATGTGAACCTGGTCAAAGATAGAGAACTGTCTCTGAAAGAAACCACTTATTAGGTATTTAGGCTATTCATTAATAGATTGCACAACTTTATAAAATATCTATTTGGTGTCCTCTTATTAATGCTCTTTATGTCCAGAGCTCCTTACAGAAAACAGGCAAGATTCCATTAGCTCCCATAGGTAAGGAATTTCTCTTATCTTAGAAGGTAGACAATTATACTGTTATTGTTGCTATTATTACTAAGTGATGGCAACTTAATTCAACAAAATTGCTTCCCCTCATTTAGAGAATAAGCCTCTGGAATCATGACCCTTCTGACACGAAGGTGAGGTCTGATGAGCTAATGATGGAGCCTCAGAATCAAAATTGCACCCTTCCCTGGCTAGGGTAAACCATGGGCCCCTATTCCCATGAAGTATATATATATATACTTTTTAAAGATTTTAAATAAAAAAATTTTTTGCTTCCCTCCACAATATTCATTAGTTCTAATCATATTATGGTCCCAATGTAGCTATTTTAAAGTGAAATTAAAAGGCAGCCTAGCTTTGGAGGGGTAAGAGTTATAGAAAGAGGTGTCTGGAGAGCCATTTAAAATTTTCAAGTTAAAAAAAAAAAGAAGTATGTATATGAGAGCTTTCTTTTCATTTTAAAAATTAAGAAATCAAATACAGAAATAGTCTAATTTACTTTAATGATCTGCAATCTATGAAACACTTTTAACCATTTTAAAGTGAAAAGCTGGTGATTACATATATGAGTCAATGGTGAGAATAACCATAAATCATTGAAAGCAGGGATGTGCTAGGTGATCAGAGGTAAAAATGAGGTTAGCTGGGTTACTGGCCTGAGCACTGGGAAAACCAAGTCATCATTTTGAATCCTGGAGAGAGTGGAACTTAACTTTTTTTCACCTATCTTTGCACTAGAAAGGTTAGCGCCTCCTGTGATATCCCACTGAGCCCACACACTTGCCTTCTGAGTCCTTCCCAGGGAGACTAGTATTTCACTTGGTAGAGTCACACAATCTTTGCCAGACTCTTGTCTAGTGGCCAAGAAGACGAGGCTATGAACAACGAAGAGTGAGCTTAGAAAGTTGATTTAAGCGACAGAAAAGCTTCCTGCAATAGGGAGGGGTCCTGAAAAGGATTAATATGGAAGTCCTCATGTCTAGGGTCGTTTGTATTAAATATATGGGAGGTAGCTTGCTAAAGGGTCTCTGTCTGTTGAGGATACCCACCGGGGAGGTAGCTTGCTAATGATGAGTGCATCCATCTTGGAACACCGGACCCCCCAATGCCTCCAACCAGCCACTCTCTTCTCACTGGCATTGTAGGCTGTGTCCTGTCTGAGGCCCTGGGCTGGCAGCTTTCCACTCTCATGGGCCTCCACCCTGCCCACCTAACCAGAACCTGTCACACCAGGGCCAAAGGCATGTTGGGGATGGGGAATGCTATGGCTGATAAAACATCTGCAGGGCTGCGACAGTGCAGGTTAGTCTCCAAACAAGAACCCACTGTTCCTGTGGCAGATCTGGGCTGCCTGTATTTGGAGAAGCAGAACACAGGCCTAGGGCATGTCAGTTGCTCCACCTCGGTCTCCTTCCTGCTGGGCCCAGTGTCTTGTACAGGAATCAACTTATTGATCCCCGAGGGCATAAGGGGCTGAGAATGGAGGAATGGATGAGGGATGGAGTTTGGGGGTGAAGAGGGAGATGGGCGAAACCACCACCTGTGGAACCAAACCCAGATAGAGGGAAGGTGGTGGTGCACCCAGTTATTCTGCTAAGTGGAAGCAAGAAGTCAGAAGAGGTCCAAATCCCACGGGAGGAAGAAAATTCTCTGAGCTAGAGATTGACAGATCATGTTTTCTTGCCACATCTTCCAGGCCTAGATCCCGTCTCTGGGGAAAACAGCACTGTGGTATCTGCATGGAAAGCAGTCAGGTCTGATTTGAAACAGATTCAGTGACACTCCTGAATATGCAGTGAACAACATCCAAGGAATTCCCCGCTTACTGCTGGATTTAGACCATCGCAGTGCAACGAAAAGTTTGCTTGACAGTGCTACATGCAGTACGTTTCTTCACAATTTTACTAGCTTGCCTATAAGCCCAACATGCTTTACCTGTGAGGGTCATACTTTGAGGGCTGTGGCATGGATTTGCTTTTACCTGACAGGTTACTACCATGGAAAGCATTTCAGTCTTCAATCTTATTTTTTTAAATAGAGGTGGAGGTTTCTTTAGTTTTGTTTTTTAAGTCTGACGAGAACTGGTTGTAGCAGCGGCATGATGAGCCCACCTAGGCAGTCAGGGCTGCGGCATGTTCTCAGCGAGTTTTAGAGGAAATTAGGATACTACAAATGATCCTCTTTCTTGAACCCTGAAAAACTCCATTTTGATTTAGCACAGGTGGAATTGTTAATAGAAACTTCTTTGTACATTGTGTATAAACAGCACAGCCCAGCCTGTATCAACTTTATGCTCCAATAAACAAGACAATAATGACAAATTATCAAAGCAGGTCTCAGATGTGACCCTCAATTGGGAGAGCAGCAATTTAATGAAGACAAAAGCTAGGTGAAAGCTGCTAATATCATTTACTGATAAACAGATTTTCTCGAGAGGCTCCTCGCTGAATCCCCCAAGGACCCATAAACCTGCATAATTCCATTTAAAATATTGTGCAATTCACTAAATTAGTCTTTGAACATCCTTACTATCCAATTACGAAGCCCCAGCATGGACAGAATAATGAAATTTTTCAAACTGTGGAATGCATGTGGTCTTAACAAACTTATGACAAACACCAAAATTAGCTTTCAATTTTGAGGCCAATGTAGCTCCCTTTAATACCTCAAGTCAGAGTGGCAACAATAAAACACTATTGCAGGGCTAAGCAGAACAGGAGAAAAATAAATCTTGACTTACTCAGAATTCTGAACACGGTCTACCTCCAGGAAAAAAAAATCATAAGAAGTTGAATGATGCTTTGCATTTGCAAGCTATTTGGTCGCTTAAAATCTAGTAAAAGCTTTCCTGAATAAGGGTACAAAATACCTCCTGGACAGTTCTATCTTCCAGGCAGGCAGAAAATGGCGAGAGTTTGAGGAAGTGAAATTTATTTCTGTTCAAGCATTGCAAGCTGCATTATTAAAGTCATTTGTCATGGTTTGAATATTTCTGCCTGATTCACCATTAAATTGGCCTTCTAATTACCAACTTTGTCATGAAAAGTGGTCTGGCTGTTTCATTCACCAGAAAACTTCAATTCTTTAATCATCACTTGCTTCATGTATATAAAAAGAAAACAGAACATATATTCTGTCCTTAAATCTTAAAAGAAATGATGTCAACACAATTATGCTTGAACCATGGCATAGCTATACATTTTTAAGTTGTTGATTAGTATTTAGAAAGTAAACTATTGTTCCATCTTTCTAGCCTGTTATCAGGTTATATAACTCAGTATTGCTGTTGCACACATGATCTCTTGTCAGGGCTTCAGGACTTACAGGTACAAACTATTTAAAGATACCAGTTGAAACATTTCTCCTTACATTTTCTAGTGTCTTGGCTTCTCAGTTGCTGAACTTAACTCTATCCACAGAAAGCCATCTCGATCTGTGGCTTCTCCAAGCAGCTTAATGAAGTTGACAAATTGTCTACTGCTTGCTGTTTATACTTTCAGGTAGATGGAGAGAGGGAGTTGTGACTGGTAATCACATTAGCAACGTCTCTCTCCTGCTGTATTCATTTCTGTTGACTGTGGTAATGGTACAGGGTGCAATCAAATTTTATTTTATTTTTAAAATATTTTTTTAAAGATTTAGTCATACAGAACTGGGGTGCAGGCTAGAGATACAGAGGTAGTGAAAGGATTCACCAGAGACAGAATGGGGAGCAGAACTGGCTGATTGACCAAGTACACTGCTGAGGGGAGCAGCAGGTGAGACAGCGGTCTGCTGCGCCATGTGGGTCACCTCCTTGGTAGGGGATCAAACTTGCACTGAGGTGGCTGAGGCTAACTTCACAGTGCTGCAACTTAACTGGCTGTACCACCAGGGAAGGCCCTGCAATCGAATTTTAACCTACAGAGTCCAGCTTTCTCCAGTGATTGTTGAGAGAAATTCTACAAGCCTTATTTGGGGAACACTCATATAGCAAAACAGACCCAGAGCACATCACTTTTTGAGGCATTTAATTTTATAGGTGAAAACTAAAAGCATAGGGTGGTTTTTCAAATTTCTCCAAAATCACACACCTAAGAAGAGCCCTTCCACCTTTCTGAAGCGCGGAAGGTGGCCCTCCCTGTGGGCTTGCTGAGTATGCAGTACAATGACCCATAGAGTTAAGTGGACCAAATCTTTGCACTAGTTAATTTTTATGTTCAGACTACCTTTTAAAATGTATACACTTGATATTTTCATTTTTAGATGGCAAGTAAAGCAATACCTATTTTAATGTTTGCAAAAGCAATGGACACTAAATTTGTAGAATTTGAGATGACATCATGGGATTGGTGATGATCATCCTTAGAGATGGCTTCTATTCTGAGAGTGACCTTTGGGTAAGCAATTTTTATTGACCTACATGAGCAGCAAAAATGAGTAAAAGCATCGCGTGAAGTTGATGAGTGTTGAAAGCTCATTTTCATGTGTTCCTCTTTTTGTTTAATTATTAACTTCACTCGGAGAAAAGTTGCATCTGCTAATGAGAGGTTTACTCATAGCATAATTATCTTGTAGCTTCAAGATACTCATGTGTATTTTCTGATCTATTTTTCAGACTGTGTATAAATGAATACACTGGCTTCTTCGTGTTTATTGACACAGAAACAAATTGGTGAGATCTGGTTAAGAATCTTGAATGTCACAAAAGGTCAAGTTAGATTTCTACCTTTTATTTCTTGTACCAATAATATTTATTTATTTATCTATCTATTTATGGCAGACTTATTTGTCTTTTAATTGTATCTTTTTTTATTGAGGTGACATTGGAGGGAGAGGTGTGAGCCCCAACATTGAGCACCTGTAACTTCCCACCATAGCCCTTTGGTCACCCTTCTCGCCTCCTGACCCCCCCCCCCCCCCCCCAAGAATCCTGGTATCCTTAAAACATTGCAAATGCATATGAAATTATATTTCTAGGGTTTGTTTTGGTTTAATTCACCTGCTCCTTTATTTGTTTCATATTATTCCACATATGAGTGAAATCACATACTTCTCTGTCTGAGTTATTTTGCTCAGCATAGTTCATCCATGTTAGGCAAATGTTAAGATTTAATCTTTGTTTTCTTTAAGACTGAGTAATAAGTTTTAAGTTATGTGTATAGTCCAAATTTTTACCTATTCATCTGTCGTTGGGCACTTAGGTGATCTGTATGACTTGACTATTGTATATAGTGCTATAATGACATAAGCACACATATTGATTGCCCTTCAAATTAGAATTTTTTCTTTATTCTTCAGAATCCACCTTTTAAAAGTAACAAGGATGCCTTTGCAACTAAATGGATTCTGTTGATAATTATGACAAAACAATAGGGCTCACCCAACACTGTTTCAAACAAACCAAGACTTTTTTCACCCTAATATTAGTGTTTAAAATCTGCACCTCTGTCTTGATTAAATTACCTTATGAGCTGTAACTTGCAGTGGGTCATTAAAACCAGATGGTGATAGGTAAAATATTTGGAGCCCTGATACATCTAGATATATATTATTCTATTCTCAGATCTAATTGAGAATGTCAATAATATCAAATTTGGAATATGAAGTCATTTTGCTTAAGAATTTTGAAAGCACTTTTTCCCATTTTTTTAAATTGACAGTATTGCTGTTTATAAATGTGATGACATTCTGATTCTGTATTCTTTATATGTGGTCTGTTGCTTTGTCTTTTGGGTCTCTCTTTTTTTCCCAATTTCATTAAGTATTAATTCATAATCATCACTATACATTTAGTTTTACAGTTTGATGGTTTGATTGATATTTATTGCGACATGATCACCGCAATGAGCCATGAAAAAAAGGGGGGAAAATGTCTTCTTTACTCTCCTAACAATTTTCATAAATATCATAGAGCAGTGCTAAGCTATAATCATGGTGTCATGCATTATTACATCCCTAGCACTTATTTATCTTATGAGTAGAGGATTGGACTTTGATCACCTTCATCTCTTCCCCTTTACCCCAGCCTATATCTTTGGTAACTACTAGTCTCTTTAGTATGAGTTTGGTTCCATTAGTATTATTATTTATTCTGCATTAAAATGAGCTGCACACGACATTTACCTTTCCTTTTTTGACTTATTTCACTTAGTATAGTACATTTGAGGTCTGTCCATGTAGTTGCAAAAATTTTTTAAAATTTTCTCTTTTCTTCATTCCTTCTCTCTTTCCTGAAATGATTAAATGTGAAAATTGATTATGATCATTGTGAAAATTCACGAAGGTTTGGTCTTTTTTCATATACTAGCTGGCTTCTCAAAAATACTTTATAACTTGGAGACAAATGGCATCAGTTCTGAACTCTTTTTTCTCACATTATTTTTAAGCTAATTTCCTTTGTCCCATCCCTGATATTCTCTCCAGAACTTTTATTAAGAAAAAATATCTTTTCAATGGGCTAATTTCTTTTTATGCTTCCATTTATCTGTATTTATATATTTTTGCTGGGAATTTTTCCTTCATCAGCCTTTCTGTTAAATATTTGTTTTGGTTATTCTATTCTTAATTTATAATAGCTCTTTCTTGTCCCCTGATTGTTCTTTTCCAGAACATCATGTTCTTGTTTTACAAACATCGTGTTTCCTTGACTCCCTAAGGATATTATTATTTTTAAAGTTTCTTCTGTACTTTGATCTGTCTGCTCTGAATTCCTTTTCTGTGATGATTTTTATACTCCTTTTCATATTGGAGACTTGACTCAAATGCCTGGCGATCCTTTCCTGTCTGTTTATACTTAACAAACAAGGCACTAAAAAGCAAGTGAAAGGCTCCATGTATGTGGCCAGGATTTTCCCATTGAAGGTTTTCCTGTTGGTGCATCAGGAAGTAAGGACCTTTGTACCCAGACATCTCTAAAAATCAGCTTAGTTTCCCCAGGTGGGAAGCACTTTATGAATCTACTTCTCTTAATTAAGTCACATCTTGACCCTGGCCACTTTTGTCCTGGTAGTGCCTGAATCTGAAGATTTCTTCCCAGTTTCTCCCAGAAAGCAAACCACTAGAGTCTGGTTCATAGACTTTTCATCCAGTCATGTCTTTCAGGTTTTGACCCATCAGATGTCTCCTAGTGCACAACCCTTCAAGGTCGCCAGGACGAACTGGCTCACTTGTATTGCACTTATATTGCAGTCCTGGGCTCTTCATCTGCTCTTTATAGTTCAAAGATCTCTTCACACATGTACAATTTCCGTCTCAGACTCCACATACTCTCTAAAGATCAGCTGCAGACTGGTGACCAACTTCAGCAGCTATTGAAAGCAGCTGATGACAAAAGTTTAGCAATTATTTCAGAAGTTAGTAAATAATAGAGTTCAGCCAAAGGCTCAGACCAGAGATCTGAAGCCAAGGGTTACTGCCAGCGTCACAAGATCCTGCTGAGGTATCCAAGCAGACAGCCTCCAGCAAATTGGAGGTGGCTGATGTTGAATCAGAAAAGGAATTGGGAAAGAAGTCGTGGGTTGCAGAGAAAAAAAAAAATAAGTAAAATGTAGACCTGCAGTGTTAACAGTTGACATTAAAAAAAAAATGTAAATGATGAGCTTGTGGCTTTAATATCACAGTTCTAGCCAACCCTCTGAATCTTTTTATCATACCTAAAGAATTGTTCATTCATCTTTCAGGAATACATTAGTGCTAGACAGTTTTCCCATAGGCAAAAGCATTATACATATTTGCAAATGCCTTACATAATGAAGTGAATACTATGCATAGGGATGTTTTGATGAAATATAGAAACAATGCAACAATTTCCATTCTGTTTCATTAGTGATCATGCTCCCAAGTAAAAGGAATTTTATTTGTTGTTTATGTTCGTTGTTGTTGTTTAAAAGACTGGAATTTAGAATTCTTGATATTGGATATAAATAGAAAAGCTGGTTGTTATTGATAGAAATTGTATCTTAATACAGACTTTTCATCTTACATCCATTTCTGGTCATCATTTCTAGAATTTACTTAAAATACCTGTTTATACGGGAGATAAGACCTGTTTTTAAATTGGAATTCAAAATTATTTTTAAGATACCACAGCGAGAAAATAAAACTGTGAACCCCAACTGCAGGTACAAAAAAATAAAGCTTCTTTACTGGGTTTTTTTAATTCAGTTCAGGTTTAAAATTTATTTTTGCTACAGAAGTGTAAATGTGATGACTTATATTAACACTTAGTTATCAATGTGAAAAAATAAACAAAAGTCCCAACAGTTTAGTGCCCGCATCTGCACGGAGTTCCCTTTCATTACACCCGGCTTCTGGCAGCTTATCATGGCCATTGTTTAATTTGTGCTCTGTTTTTACAAATGACACTTGTACTGGCCTCTTGGGGTTGCTGATATAAGCTGGCCCCTCTCTTTTCCTTGTGTCAATTCTTTTGTGAACCTTTATAATTAGCCACTTAACAAATCCAGGGAAATGAACCTTCAGTGGCAAAGTATATCCTGAAGTTAAGTCAACCATATGACAGGCAAAACCGATACATGAAAATCTCCTTAACTAAATTGTTGAGTTGCCTCAAGGGTTAAGAGGCAGCCTACAGTAATAGCCTAAAAGAAAAGCCTGAGACGTGATGTTTTTGATGGTTCACTATTCCAACGCCTGTTAGCTTTTCTAAGAAATAGCACATTAGAAAAAGCCCATGCATCAAAGTGGATGGCTACTTCTCTTTCAAATCTTTTGTTTTACAAGAGACAAATGTCAAATCTGTCTTTGAAAAAAAAACAAAGACAGATCCCATTTTTCAAACTTACATATTAAATGTAAAAAAAAAGAAAAACTACAACTTCCATCTTTTAGGCTGTAGTATTTTAAGCATAGAAAATAACATATGACTCATGGCGGCCACTGTCATTTAACATTTTTTTCTAGAAAGTCCATAAAACATGAAAGATCAGTAAAAAATGACATTGTGTATATTAAGACATTAATGAATTTGTTTTCAGAATCTATAATAAGGATCCTAAGTGTAGGGTGCCATCATGACAGACTCTTTCCTTTTTATTACTAATTAGACTTCTAAATGTGAGTATAAATGTACCTCTGAGAGTATGTATTAAAAAGTTGCATATGCATAAGAAATCATTTCAAATTCATCTTCCAACAAAAACTTCAACTTTGATATTTTCTCATGTTCCTACTTATACCACATTAACATAGTCTTTTATACATAATTTTTAAATTTCATTGTGATCATCCTATCAAGGTATTTACTTTGGGGAACTGTGTAATATCTTAATTCCCAACAGTCAAGTATTACTAATTTAATGTATCCTATTATCATCAGTTCTTTTATTTCAGGTTAAATGTATATTGCTTCTAATAAAGCCAGTGAAATTTATCTGGCTTAGTGGCATATAATCACATCAAAAATATATAAAATATACAGTGCCTTCAACACAGTTGGAGAGACATAAGAGGAACTTATTTGTTTATTTTTAAAGATTTATTTATTTGTGCATACAGAACTGGGGTATAGGCCAGAGGTGCAGGGGCAGTGAGAGGATTCACCAGAGACAGAGTGATTAGCAGAACAGGCTGACTGATGAAGTACACTGCTGAGGAGAGCAGTGGGCGGGTCAGGAGAGGTCTGCCACGCCGTGTGGGTCATCTCCTGGGCCAGGGATCAAACTCATGCTGAAGTGGCTTTCGCTTCTTAGTGCTGTGCTTTAACCCGCTGTGCCACCAGGGAGGACTAAGGAATTTATTTTTAATGAGGTCTTTGAATACAATATTTAGAAGATAAAAATTTAAGGTGCTATAGCATTGATGTCAAAATCATTTATATGTGGAGAGTGGGCCTCCCCCGTGGCTTAGCAGTTAAGTCTCAGCATTGTCACTGTTATGTCCTGAGTTCGATCCCCAGTCAGGGATCTGACCCACATGGCACAACTGACCTCTCTTGTCTTACTGGCTGCTCCCTCAGCAGTGTATTTCAGAAAATTGACCTGTTTTTCTCCCCACTTTGTCTCTGATGAATCCTGTCATCCCTTGTACTCTGGCCTATACCCCAGTTCTTCTATACAACATTAAAAATAAATGAGAAAATACATCTGGAGAATAATAACACAGTACAGGAACGTTTCTGTAGTTATCAATGAAAAAATGGAAGGTTTCAACTCATATAAGCTCCAAGTGTCATCATAAATGTAAAATTTTGTTTTCCTTACACTATATATACCAAAAATTTTAAGTATAGGCCTATAGCATCTTAGTTTACTAGTTGACATGGTTCAATAAAGGTTACCCTTATTGACCAATATCTTCCCATTTCTCCCTCCCATCAGACAGAGACTGCCATCCTACATTTCATTGGTACAAATTTGATTGTTTTACATTCCACATGCAGATAACATGTCTTGCTTATAACACCTAGCATATGTCTTCTGGGTTCAACCATGTTGTCTTAAATAAACATGTAAGTCAGTAGCAAAACAAACAACAGCAACAAAAATCCTGATTTTTTTACATGTGCAAAGGACCTGAATACCTGAATAGACACTTCTTGAAAGAAGACATAAATGACAAACGGGTATATGAAAATGTGCTCAACAGCACTAATCATCAGGGTAATGCCAGCCAAAACCATACAAACTTTCTCCCCACACCTGGTTATTGTGGGGAAAAAAAAAACACACAACAACAAACAATAGCAAGTGTTGGTGAAAATGTGGAGAAAGAGAACACTTGTGCACTATTGGTGGAAATGTAAATTGACATACCCACTCTGGAAAACAGAATGGAGGCTCCTTAAAAATTAAAAAATAGAACTACTTTATGATCCAGCAATCTCCCTTCTGGGCATATACATAAGGAAATGAAGTCAGGATCTTTATGATCCCTTTGAGATCTCAAAAATCTCAAAGATATTTATACTCTCAAACCCATCTTTTTGAACAATACAGTGGTGGGAATAAATTTTATTTTAGATGTATTTATTTATGCATACAGAACTGGGGTATAGGCCAAAGGTGTGGGGGTAGTGAGAGGATTCACCAGAGACAGAGAGGGGAGCAGAACAGGCAGATCTAGTGAAACACACTGCTGAGGGGAGCGGTGGGCCAGACAGGAAAGGACTGCCTCACCATGTGGGTCAACTCCCTGGCCAGGGATCGAACTCATGCCTAAGAGTCACACCACCAGAGAGGGTCCAGGAGTAGATTTTTATTATATGACTGATGGTATGCCAGGTACTGTTCTACATAACCGACAGCATGTGTTAGTATCATCCTTATGACAACCCTGTGAGAGATTATCATTCTCACTTTACAGATGAGGAAACTGAGGCCAGTGAGGAGAAAGTCACACAGGCAGGAAGTTGCAGAAATGGACCTGGCTGCTGGATTCATGTCTGTGCTGCTGGCCACCAAGCTGTGTGATTTGTTTCTAACAATGTGATTTGTTTTTAAGACTTACCAATGTCTAAGACTGACTGATTTGGAGCAACACATAACTAGCTCAAGAAAATCCTCTAGCAGTTCTCCTTCCTCAGATGTTTCTTTCCCAAATTGTTGGACTTAGGGGCCCATTAGCCAAGGTGAAGTCGTATTAAAGTGACCATCTAATTTTCACATCAGTGGGACATTTTAAAGAAGGAAATTAGGTGCTTTTCATAGTTACCTATTTGGGCAACTGGTAGAATTCACACCACTCCAGGCAAATCTGAGCACAGAGTTACCCTAGTAAAGTATTCCAAAATTTGGAGGCTCAGCTTCCTTAGGCTGCAGACAGGAGGCAGCTGGAAATTACTGTGAATTTACCTAATGTTTTTCAAAATGAGAGCAAATAATTTATGCAGAGTCACCTTCTTGATCTTCTATTTCATACATCAGAACCCCATTTTAAAATCAATTGGGGAATCCTTTTTAAATTTTTATTTATTTGTTTTATTTATACAGAACTGGGGTACAGGCCAGAGATGCGGAGGGCGAGAGGCTTCACCAGAGACAGAGTGGGGAACAGAACAGGCAGATCAACGCAGTACACTGCTGAGAGGAGCAGCGGGCGGGTCAGGAGAGGTCTGTCACGCCATGTGCAGCTCCTCCAGGGCAGGCGGGGATCGAACTCATGC
>NW_004567111.1:17442164-17526051 GCF_000260355.1 Condylura cristata
GCCCCCAGGGAGGGCCCCAATTGGAGAATCCTAAGTAAATCTTTAAAAAATTGTCAAAATAGACCGGGACTCAAACCACCCTTAAAAGCAGTCTTAGTTTTCCAAAATAACAATGGAAAACAACTAAGTCCTTTTCCTTTATTTTTATTGAGGTAACATTGGTTTACAACACCATACATGACTCAGAGTTATAAGATCACACTTCCTAAGGATTTTCAGGTATGGGGTTCAGGAGAGGCCAGCAGCTTTAGACAGTTAATGCCTCTGCTGTCCCCTTACTGCCAGATTATCCTCCACTCACTGGTCATAGCTTTGGACAGTTGCCTTGGTCCAGTAACATCATCACAGTCCCTACGTGGAAGGAATACTAAGGAGTATTCCCCTGGCTCATTAAAACTACTTCTGACTCTGCACAATGCATGATACTTAGTAGGTGCTTAATACAGATTGCTGAGTGAATGAATGAATGAATGAATGAATAGATGAATGAATGAATGGACATGGAAAAAGACTGTTGCCTTCTTGGCATTTTTAGCAGCAGTTATACACCCTGTGCTGCTAATGGGCTACAGGTAGTGTTTTCACAGCCCTTCCTGTTTTAGGGAATAGGACATAAAATATTCCAACTGAAAATCAAGTTGCCTATAAAAAATAGAAAACCACAATCTCTATGCCTGGGTGGCCTATTATAATAGATTAATTCTGGTAGTATAGCTGCTCAGACACCTATAATTTGATGATAATGTTCCTCGTGTTCAAAATGTTGTTCCAACTTTGATGGTTGGAGTTTAAAAAGTGCAATTCCATAAATACATGATTCCACCTATATTGTTTCCACCTCTGAACTTTTGTTGGTTCTTTTTTCGTTAGGATGCTTTTTCCTTGCTTCTAATCAACTCTGATTCACCTTTTCTTGGAAGTATGACTCGTTTACCTTCATTTTTGATAGTTTTCTCTGCCCATGATGGACTCTCATCCACCAGAATCTTATAACTCATTCAGTCTGTTCCATAGTAGAGACATAATATGTATTCCTTAATTTGGTAGACACACATTCATTTACATAACAAATTTATATTAGAATGCCGTTACAGAGCAGATTGTAGCTCTTTTTCAGGTGTTTGCTTATTGCTATTTATATGTGATAGAGTCAGTTCTCAGGCTTGCTTTTATTGTAATGTACTGTTAGGTAGCAAGGTTTTAGGGAGAAGAATGTAGCTGTCATCCACTGCTAACTACTGGAACCTGTGTGTACCTACCCAAAGAACCTAGTAATTGTGAATGCCCACATTGGCTTAGATCTGTACCAAGAATATTAATAGAAGGCAGGAAGACTTGTGTTATAATTTTCTTATTGATAATACTATATGATTGCCTGGTTTACAGTGAGTGCTGGATTGATATAGTTTATTTGTATTTATGAGTGCTAGGACATGTGCATAAATAATATATATTTACAGAACTTATTATACAAATAAAAAATGCAATTGTGCATAGCAATTTCAGGCAGCACACATGTGATTAATCTGAACAATATGGAAACCAGGAATGTGGGAGTTCAGGTAAGTGATCATTGTGAATTTTCAGGTTTCTTCCTAGTTCACCTAGGATATACCATTTTTTCCTCACTACATACTTAGTGATATGAAAATGTGTTTTTACCCCCACTACTGTGTACTAAATATAGCCATACAAGAGAGTTAAAGCATCCCTCATGTGAGCGTTGCCTATATTAGGACTCAAGTGAAAAAATAACTGATTGGGGTTTCCTTTTGACACTCCTAAAAAGCAATGGAAGGGAAAACTCAGGCATGAGGATGTTTGTTGATCTCACAGAGACTATACTGGGGCGGAGGGTTTGTGGGGGGAGGTTGCTTCCTGTATCCCTGCTTAGTGTTTCTGTCTCTGGTATGTTATGCAATGAATTTCTATTTTTCTAATGGGCGAGGTACACAGAAGATATTAAAAGGAGGATGGAGCATCATGGGTATACCTGATAACTGTTCCTAATTGGTGATAGCAGAACTTAAAACAGGCTGGTGAGGGTGAATGTTTATTACAGTCCTTGCCATGTGATGGCATTGAGGTTACCCATAAATATTGGCTGGTGCTATTAGTGAAGAATTCATATTCAGAGAAGCTTTATGCGAAGGCATATAAAACAAGCATTCTCTAATTTTTCTTCTGTTCTAATTTTCCTGAATGAGGCTGCGGGGGCCAGTAAGAGGCATTCACCTGGCTCAGAAACCCATCTCTTGACTTGGTGAATAGACACTCTGGATCTGTAGGTGTGCTGCTCAATCCAGTGAATGCAAATGAGTAATCTATCCAGAGTATTGCATGTCCATTGGAAGAACAAGATGCAGAGATGTGTTACATCTTTTAAAAACATTATGCCCATAGAGCAATTTTATAAATTCTTTTGTCAATTTCACATAGCATTCTTCCCAGTGACAAGTTGAGATTTTAAGCATATTACTCTTAACTACATGATCATGATGAATAGAAACAAATTAGACATACTGCTATATATAGCAGGCAATATTGACCTATTCTAAAATGCATTATTGGACCAATTTTAAAACAGAAGAATCAAAGTAATTGATTGGTCGCTGTGGGAATGTTGCTTCCATCAATATTTAAGTGTATTCTGAACTCTCGGAATGCAGTAAAGTGAGCCTAATTGAAGTCACATAAAGCATGATTTTTGAGGCAAGCAAAAGAGAAAGAAAATACTCCAAAAGGCAAACTTTAAAGTAACATCACTCTAGTATTTCATTAAAATAAAAGTGAAAATTCCTTTCAGTCGACCTATTAATTATAAAATGACAGCTAAAGTATTTTTTCATGCTTTAAAAATAATTAGTAAGGGGGGGTTAGTCTCACTGGGAACACATATTTTAGAAGATTTTCAATATGAATTTTGAGGAACAGTAATAAATACCTAGTCATAACAGCTTGTCAGAATTTTACTAATACAAAATTTCGAATGGTAACTTTGATAGCCTTTGTAAGACTAACTACTTAGTTCTAGATTTTGCATACAACATACTGAAGAAATGTGTTAATTATTTCCACTGCTTTTCAAGCACCATGCTGCTGACATATAGAATGTCCATCTTAATTTCTTTATGATTCTCAAAATACTCTTGCTTAAGATTATGCAAATTCTTCTTAATGTCAGGTCATTGTTTCATTTTGTTGAAGCTAAGTGAAGAGGTAAACAGGATCCATCTTCTTCCATGTGTCACGTTTTCTATTCTCTTTGGTCGCAAAATAGTCATGAGTTAGATTGAGAGATGAAGTCAAACTTTGATTTGTCATGAATTGTATTTAATATTTAGGGAGATTCTCTTCTAAGGAAAACTTCACTGATAACGGCTGTGATGCCTTGTTTCTCAATTACTCCCTTTATTGCTTTCATGGTGTAGAGAAACGCACCTTCCTTAAGCAGATTTGGGGACCCATCAACACCTAGCAATACCACTGGCACATTAGCCTCTTTGCTGATCTGGGAGAGCTCAGGGTAGGCGGATGGAAGCTATCCCATGGTTCTTCTCCACCCTTCACTTAACAAGCATAATAATCAATGAATATTTAAAGTAGCAGCAAATATATTAACTGAAACAAATAGGGTTCATTTGTAACAAGTGTACACAGGTTAATTAACAAGAAGGAGCTTTGGTGTTGAAACAAGGCTCCCTGATGCTGTTCTGGCAGGTGCTGTTAAGGGCCAATTGAGCTCTATAGGATAATTATCAAGTACCAGTGTGCTCTTCCGTTTGTTAACAAAGCACTGCCCACAATTTGCCTAAACCTATAAACCATCATCTGTGATCCTCAGCAGCAATTAAGCGACAAACATTTCCTCATCAGAGACTCCAGAAAATGAAAGAGAAATGATAGTATTTAAGGAGCCAGATGGATATTTCTGAATATTAACTTCGAAGACCGCTTTTCAATAAAGCAAAACATTAGACAGAAATGGATTTGCTACTGTGCAATAAACACTAGTATTTTTTAATAGAGAAAATAAAATGGGTGCATTGAATCACTAAAGCAGTGCCTATTTGAACATTTAGTTTCTAAAATCTTGGCACGTTTCGGTAACTCTTGGAATATAGAAACCTGGCCCTGCCCAGTGATGCAGAGCATTAAAGCCCAGCACTGCAAGCCAGCCACAGCCTCATCAGTGTGAGTTCAATCTCCAGCCCCAAGGAGGTGACCCACATGGCACGGCATACCTCTCTTATCTAGCCCACTCCGCCCCTCAGCAGTGTACTTTGTCGATCTGCCTACTCTGCTCCCTGCTCTGTCTCTGGGGAGTCCTTTCACTGCCCCTGCACCTCTGGGCGGCACCCCACTTCTGTATGCATAAATAAAATCTTTAAAAATATAGAGAGAAACCTAACGCTCCATACTACTGTACTGTTTTAGCTCCTCACCCAAAATTGAGGAAGGACCCGGAATACGGTAGAGGAAGTTCCCTGGCAGGAGGGGTGAAATTCTAACCAATATGCAGCTGTTTCTCCAGGGCACGAGTTACTAATTAGGTCTACAAAAATAAAATTAGCTTATTACTGAAAATAATATATCAGCACAAAAAAGTAATTTTAGACTTAGAGATTGCCTTTTATCACAAACTAATTGATCTAGAAGTTTTAGGGATGTAACATTTAAAATGCTTCTGTAAGCGTAGCAATAGTTCCAGGAGCTATAAACCTTACAAAGGCACCGTTCAATTAATTGTCTGATTGGAGGAATCTCCAAAACTTGCAGAAGCTCTTGTTTTTCCAGTTAAGGGCATCTTCTGGGCATTTAGTTGCCTCCATTAAACAGTGTTGTTTCATGGTTTGCATAATTGGTGGCGCTCAAAGGGTATTGCACAACATTAAGAAGTACAATTATAAATGTATGAGTTTCCCTCCCTCAGAAGTCGTGATTTTTTTCAGATGCCAAAATAAGAGCATTTAGAAATGTTTTCATGAACCGTGAGAAACTGCAGCGACTGTGTTCGACTGCAGCATTAGGTCAACAGCTCTCTTGAAAGAACAAAACCAACCCAGGGCCAAACAGGCAGCCAGGCCTAATTAAGCTTCTAGAACAAGCCAAACTCTCAGTGAACTGCAGCTGACTCGACCCCTGCTTTGTACTTCGCCAGGTTTCTCTCTACCTTTGCCATTTTCCCCTGGATTTATTATTATTATTATGAATTATTTAAACAGGGCCATTTCACACTTATAATTAGTTTTCAAAGAAAAGGCAACAAGAGAAAATAATCACAAGCTAAACAGCTTGAGAAGGGCTCTGGATTTGGCAGGAAGCTAAAGACCTGCCTCCCTCTAGCATCGCCTTACTTTCGCGCCCCAAGCCCACTTTTGTTTCAAGCCCCTCTTATTCAGACTACACAGTGGTCCAGATCCCTGTTTCCAACAGGAAGGACATGCAAATATGAGAGAGTCGCTTTTCTAGCTTACCTGTCTGGATTTCTTTTATGTACACAGATGGGAATTAATAGTCATAACTTCAGTTGTAGGAAGACTATCGCCTACGGAGAGCAGGGCATTTTTCATTATCATTAAGGAGTATAATCCATTGGAAAAAATAGAAAGATTAATACTACTAACCACCTGCAAAAATGGAAGCACTTAGAAGTTGTTTTATCCCAATTATCCAACCACATCAGCACAAGGCACTCAGTCCTGTCTTAGCAGGGAAGGACCTCCGAAAATCACAGTATCCCGACCACTGACTTCTTATCACAGAGCCATTCGGCTGGAAGAGACAGCAAGAGATCATCAAATTCATCCTTCTGCCCTCAGGAATGACTGCACTCTGCTGGAACTCATCAGATTGTAATATAAAGCAATATAAAGTGTTCTATCTGCCACACTGGAAATTTTTCCAGGGAAGGAGCTGAGGTCCAGACATTTTTTTATTCTCAGAATCTGGTACATCACAGATCCTCCATCCTACACCCCAAAAGCTTTATGGGAAAGTGTTACAACCCTCACTGTGCAAAATGCATCTTTCTGAGAAAATATTTTGGGGGGAAAAAAGGACTTTGCAATTCCCTTCCTAATTTTTTCTGCCCATTTTGAACTTTCATAATAGTCACCTGGGAATATTCATAGTAGCTAAACAGGCAACAAGTCCACTTTATTGGTAGTAGCCTGAGTGAAGAATTAGCATAAAAATCAATTTTCCTAAAACACAGGTAAACTTAGTAGTGCTACTTATACTTACAACTGGGAAAAAGTCACTGACCCTCTTCAAATAGGTTAATACAAAACTGCTAAAATACACAAGTAAGAAGATTTATAATTGTTATAACAGTAGAACCAATGAGATTATATACTGACATTGAAGAGCTACCTGTTTCCATAGTCTCCATAAAAGTTTTTTACAGAAAACTCTGGGCACAATATTACAGTAAGTTCTGTCATTCCCAGCTGACAATTGTGGAAGCAGAAGCTCAGAGAGGCTGACCTACTCTGCTAAGATCACACAGCAAAGAAGAGTAGAAGTACTGAAGCTTCCCCAGAGGCCAGGGGTCTCATTCTAGGCTTAGTCCACTATAGCCAATATTGTTTCTGCGATTGAGTAAACTCTGAATTACGTTTGGACTTTTCTTCTCTAAATGAAAGTAGCCCACAGCCACAGGTGGTTCTTGACCAGGGTGGCATTAACGAGAATGCGTGGCATCAAGGCCAACTTGGCATCATCTCATTCGTAATAGAGTACAGGGCCCTTCCTGCCTTATATCAGAGCTACAGGAGCACCACATTAAGGTGATGGACACTCCAGGACACCTTGGGTCCCTCCTAGGAGACCTTAGGTGGAACACTTCCCTCAGCATCTGGGGAGAGACTAGCAGCCCAGGGTGAGAGGGTCCAAGAGTCCTCTCCCCCTCCTCCGCTGCAGCCGCAGGAAGCATTGCTGCTTCCCTCTCAGAGACAAATCTTAGGTCAATACACGGCACCTTCGTACTTACATAACTCAATGGAATAGGAGAGGAAGGAAATTCAGGTAGACATCATTGAACATTTTCCTATTTTCTACTAAAGCAAATATAAAAATGGTGTTTCTAAAACTGGATTTTTCAACCAACGACTGATTAGACATTATCATGGAATGCTGATAGTCACTTGACCATTACTACTTTATGCTTTGAGGATAGAAGGCAGAAAACAGATATGCTAGCAAGCGTCATCTGAAAGCAATTGCTACAAGAGCTGGAATTCTGAATGAAAGATCAGGGACTTCTGGTAAATATTGTTTAGACTAGAGAGAAAGGAACAGTGACCGTCACAGTGACAGTGACAGTCGCAGGAACCAGGGTGGGGTGCTCCCTTTCTGCAACCTTTTCATCTTTTTGGCTCTGAGCCAGATGCTGGGAATAAGGTGGTCTTCCCCACTCTGTGGGGTCCACTGATTGCCCGCACTTAAATCAGCTGGACTCTGGCACACCCATTTCTCTTAGTTCAACATATTTATTTGTAAAAGGTGAACAAAAAATAAGAGTGAGGTGTGATAAAGGTAAGACTAGCCCACTCCATTCCTAAGCTCAGAACCTGCAGTGAGCCCAGATTTCATGGAGCAACAGCCTAGGTCTCTACATAATCTCCTTTCCCTTCCCTTCCTGCCTCCTGCTTCCACGTGACTCACTGCTTCATTCCCATCTAGCCTTGCTCCGCTGGTTAGCCTCTTCAAATCACAACTCTACCACCACCTACCTGCCCTTCCCCAGTCTTTTAATTTCTCTTTTTAAATATAACACCACCTTCTAAAACCTTATATGTTTTGCTTATTTACTTTTGTTTAGTCTGGCTCCTCCCTTATCCTGTTCATACATTAAAATTTAAGTTCCTTGTGGGCAGAGATTTTGGTCTGTTTGGCTTACTGGCATATCCCTGTATTTAGGACAGTGCTTCATACCTAGTAGGTGCTGAGTAATAAATTGTTGAATAAATATTGCAGATGCATTGATGTGTTGATTAAAAGTATTTTTTTTTATAATTTTTTTTTTAAGATTTATTTATTTGTACATACAGAACTGGGGTACAGGCCAGAGGCTCAGGGACGGTGAGAGGCTTCACCAGAGACAGAGTGGGGAACAGAACAGGCAGATCAATGAAGTACACTGCTGAGGGGAGCAGCGGGCAGGTCAGGAGAGGTCTGCCATGCCATGTGGTCACCTCCGGGGCAGGCGGGAATCGAACTCATGCGGAAGTGGTTTTAGCTTCTCAGTGCTGTGCTTTAACCCGCTGCGCCACCAGGGAGGGCCTAAAAGTATTTTTTTTTTCACTGAAAAAACACTATTCATAAGACATCAGACAATGTGGTAATAGTCTGGATATAAAAAGCTGATTAAAACCTGCAGGAGGCACTCCTCAGGTTATAATTTCAACCTGCACAAACACACTTCTAGAGAAGGGAGAAATGACAGTCTCAGAGAGGTGTGACATGGGTGTGACATGTTGGCATTTTTATCGGGTTCTATTCATGAGCAGATTCGTCCAAATGGAGTGTATGAAAATTAAAAGTTGCTAAGATTATGACCAGTTAGGGGAAACTAGTACCGACCCCAGGGAGGAGATGGTATTTGAGGTGAACTTTAAGGAGGGTTGGATTTATCCATGCAAGTTGGAGTTGGTGGATTTTAGCAGGTGGAGGAGGTGACTTGGATGAAATTTTACATGGATAACAAGACAAGCGAGCAAGCTGCTTGCTTCCACATAGTATGAGGAGAAGGAAGAAGATGGTTTCAGATTCGACAACTTTAAATGATGTACAGGGCAGACACAGTCCTAAACAATGTAGTCTGGCCTGCCTTGTGTAGAAGACCCGAGAGAGGAAGGCCAGATGCAGATGTGCAAAATCTGAGCAGTAGTCCAGGAGGGAAGGAAGGTAGAGATGCCTAGTAAAAAGTAATAGCAGAAATGCCAACAATAAACAGAAATTATGGAAGTCATTTTCAAAAGTTAATTAATTGGACAGCATGTGTGGGCAAGAAAATAAACTATAGTAGTTTAAATGGTTTAATTATTTCAAACCCATCATGACTTACTTTGTTTCTTCCCAAATATATACATAGCCTTATCTTCAAGTCAAGTCATTCAATTGCTTTTTCACTTTTTCATAGTCCTACTTCCCGAAGTAGCTAAGACCCAAAGCACTATGGAATAGAAGAGGCCCATCTATGTGCCTTCAGGAGGGGGCGTCTCAGATCTGAGGAGTGACAGAATAAAGCAGCATGGTGTGTCACTCTTCCTTACACCTAAGGAAACCAAGCCGTACATGGTTCAGAGTCACTTGCTTCAACATTTGTAGCCAGAAAGTAGTAGCAGTAGGATCCAAATTTAAAGTTTGACCCCAAACTTTATGGCACTACTTATTAGAGAAATCTACTATTTCTTTAATTACCAAACAAAATATTTTTAGAGGCCCCTCTTTATTCTTACCTCTCCCTCTCTGGTCTCTTTCTTCAGTTGTTTCCTCTGATAGCACCTGGCCAAAGGTGTTATGCAGTGTGGGTGCTTTGGTTAAATGACATATTATGTTCTGAGGAAATCTAAACTGCCTTGAGTATTTTCCCCTCGCTGACCCTTATAATAAAAATATAGTTTAAAAATAATGATAATATGTGAATTTATACAGTGAAAATGATATTCCATACAAGATAGCTTTCAAACACCATGAAATAAAATAGTACAGTACTTAGAACTAGAGGCTATTAACCTAATTAGTGTACTAAGCATGAAATATAAATGATCATACAAATAGTGAAAAAAATAATTGAAAATAATGGCTAACTACATTTCAGAATGATACAAATGATACAATTATTTTATCTTATAAATGTTAAGATGACAGGAATATTGTTAAGTAAATGGATTAAAAAGATGAGTTTCAGGGAATCCTCTAATTTCAATATTACCTGCTAGAACTGGGCATAAAGCTTTGAAAATAGTTTAAATCGCCTACTTTGGGGTTGGCTGGGGAAAGGCAAATTTTGCTTTGCGTTGCACTGCTGCTTATTTCAAGTACTTTTTCTTTAGGCTCATTTACAGATGTTAGCTGGCTGGGAGTTTCTGGGTGGACTAAACTTAGGGTGGACTTCAAGTGCGGATCCCATAGACTGCAGAATGGAGATCATCTCTCAGCATGAACAGAAGCAAGGCTGGTTTTGTCCCAGGTGGCCCTAACCAGAACAGTGTCTGGCCTTAAATAGTCATTCAGGGAAGAGACCGTAAATACACCGAGGAGTTACAGGGAGAGGCTGAGCCCCCAGTAGTCACTGGAGCCACAAATCTAAACATGATCCTTCCGCTCCTCCTTGTTGCAGGAAAAAGGCCTCAGATTCCATAGCTGGGCACAAGGTTCTGACCTGAACGCTGTCTGCTGTGCATGCAACCCTTCTGTGGACCCACAAGAACTGGGCCTGGGGAGACCTGTCCCACAGCTACCCCCAAGCACACGCCTCAACATCTATCTCCCTCCAACTCCCCGGGCCTGCTTAGCTAAAAAGACAGCGTTTCCAGCCGCCAACTCCAGTGTCTGAAGTTGAGTATGTCTGAGACTAAAACAACTTGCTTTTTGATGTAAAGAAATTAGAATTACCTTTTATTCAGCACTCTGTGAGCCAAAAGAAATGACAGTTTATCAAGTTTTTATTTTTTATTCTTTCTTTTGAAAGATGTCAGATTTCTGGAAAGCTTGTAAGAATACTGCCAGGAATCCTCATACTTAAATTCTCTAAATATTAGCATTTACATGTTTTTAAATGAATAATTTAAGAGCAAATTGCAGACTAAGCCCTTTTGCTTCTATATACTTCAACTTCTGTTTTCCAAAAACAAGAAATTCCCTTAAGTAACCACAATACAATGAACAAAATTAGTTAACTAGCACTGAGGCAGGACTGGCGTCCAAGACCTTCATTCTGATTTTCCGTGGACTTAACATCTTTTATGAGAAAGAAAATCCTAAGTCATGTGCTTTGTTCACGCCATCAAGTCTCTGGTCTTCTTTAATTTGGAACAATGTGGTGACCCTTTCTATGTCAGGACACTGACTGTTTTTTTTTAAGATCTATTTATTCATACAGAACTGGGGTACAGCCCAGAGGTGCAGGAGAGGCGAGAGGATTCACCAGAAACAGAGCAGGGAGCAAAACAGGCAGATGGACGAAGTACACTGCTGAGGGGAGCAGCGAGCGGGTCAGGAGAGGTCTGCCGCGCCATGTTGGTCCCCTCTGGGGCGAGGAACAAACTCATGCTGAAGTGGCTTTAGCTTCTTAGTGCTGTGCTTTAACCCGCTGCGCCACCAGGGAGGGCCAACACTGACATTTTTTAAAGAATACAAGCCAAGAAACTCATTTTGGGTTGGTCTAGTGTCTCATCATGGATTTAGATTCCAGTTTGTGAGCATTTGTCAGGCATATCACAGAAATGAGGCAAAATTCTCCTGGTGCTTCCCGTGAGAAAGCACACAGTGGATTTGTGCATTTGCTGCCATGTCACCTTTGGTCACTTGGTCAAGGAAAGGCTTGTCACATTTGTCCACTTTCAAGTACCTATTTATGCTTTTTTTTTTTAAGATTTATTTATTTATCCATACAGAACTGGGGTACAGGCCAGAGATGCGGAGGGTGAGAGGATTCACCAAGACAGAATAGGGGGCAGGACAGGCAGATCCATGAAGTACACTGCTGAGGGGAGCAGCGGACGGGTCAGGAGAGGTCTCTGCCACGCCATGTGGATCTCCTCCGGGGCAGGCAGGTATCGAACTCATACCGAAGTGGTTTAAGCTTCTTAGTGCAGTGCTTTAACCCTCTGCGCCACCAGGGAGGGCCTATTTATGCTTTTTAATAACTACTTCGTGGAGAGTTCCTATGAGATTATTTAATGATCCTCTTCAAACTTCACCATTATTTCTCTAAGTCAATTACTGTGATGATGGTTGACAAATGATGATTTTTCTAATTTCATTTATCACTTTTTTTTTAAGTTGCTTTTCTATGGTTAAGAAAAGTTTCCCTTTTTTACCCATTTGTTATGTGTTTATATTATTGTGAACATATAGGATTTTTATCCTACTTAACAGCTCACAAACTTTTACTCTCGTTATTTATGCTGACTCTTGGAGATCTAAGATTTGGCTGGTGCTATCCCCAACCCAGCTCTTGAGTTTCACTGGTTTTCCAATCTGTTTTCCCGTGCTCTGTTTGCACCATGCTTTCAATCCACATGTGGATCTCACTGCTCTTTTTCAGGGAGTGCTCTTTCAAAAACAGACCCTTGATGATTTTATTCTTCATAATCAAACTTTGTATAAAGCAAGTCCTAATACCAATTTATGACTATGATTTAGAGCAATAACAGCAACTGACTTAGTTTTTTTTTTTTTTTTCCTGACTACTCCCTTCTTGATTGTCTCATGTGTAGATTCGGAAATGGTTCAACTTTTCATGTGTAGATTCAGAAAATGGTTCAATTTACAAAACGATTTGAGTTTCTGTCAGCATGGACAAGGCGAGGCAGAAAGTTGAAGAAGTGCCTTTGGCTTTCTGCTCTGCTTCCGTAAGTGTGAGCGGGCAAAGGGTGGTGAGCAGTGACAGGCAGGCAGGTGGGGAGTTGTGTGGCGTAGGCAGAAAGCCTCACAGAAAGCCTCACAGACAACACTGATGAAATGAAAAGAGTACTTACTCTATTACATTTATCTGTTATATAAATATATTTGCCTCTATAGGAGCATTTACAAATGATACAGGATTTCAAGATTTCTGGGGCTAATTTTTGATTCAAACACACAGCCCACTAAGCCATGCACATGGGGAAATAATACCTTTCTTTATGACAGCCTTTCAAACATCGGTGCCTCTTATGCCACTGCAGCAAATGCGTGTGCACACTGGTGATCATGGCTTCTCCGAAGTCCTCCAACTAGGATTTCCTGGGAGTTCGGGGTGGGTGGGTGGGGTGGAGGTGCAGGGTTGGCAAAGGTATGCCATTGCTAAGCTCACTGCCAAGAGTCCCAAAGCCATGAGACCATAACTGATCCACTGGACACTGCAGAAGGCTTTCAGCAAACTACATATCCCCAAGTCATCATTTGGCCATGACTGTGTGTTAACAGTTGCTCAGAAATTAGCCTACATATTTATTTGTTCTTTTGCAACTTTTCAGGGCCCACCTGCCCCCCCCATCTCCTTTCTTTGCCTGGTATAGGCTGGCTTCCTTTGCTGGAGCTCCACTTCTGCAGCTCCTAAGAAGTTTAGAAAGTGGCAACCTGGGTAAAGACAGGCAGCGAATCATCTTGCTTTCACAATGCCTCCCTGTCTGCGCTGGTGTCTGGCCTATCATAGACCATTACAGTTGATACAGCTTAAAAAGCCAACTCAGATTTTCGAGCACAGCAGACACTGGAGTACATTGATGGGTCGTGTTCTCACTCCAACACCGTTCCCAGGAGAGGGAGTGCACAGCGCAAGTAACAATCTGCTGTTTCCCTTCAATATCAGTTTTGCATAAAACACAAACGCTCTTCTGTAAACGTTTGAATTCCTGTCATACACATGGCAACCAGAAGGTGGCACGTTCTCAACAGTGACCAAGGGCTGGCAGCTCCATGGGTGAGTGCAAGCAGATTTATTTGTGAAGATAACTGTGTCCCACACAGTGTGCTTTCACTTATGCACACTGTGTCTGTCCCCAGCTACCAACAGATACACACACACACACACACACACACACACACACACATGCCCCGTCCTACACCTGGAAACAGAACTTTGCTTCTATTTTCTTTTTATTCACCCTTTGTTTGGAATTAATATTGTTTTGCTTTATGCTTTAGAGGGCTCACTTGAATATTGTCTTCCTGTCAGAAGCACTTGTTTAATGACAACTACATGGAGCCTCAGCCTTTGACTCTTGCTCATGTCTTATTTGTAGCCAAGATCTGTCACATGAAGAAGGCCTTAATTTTATATCCGTTCATTAAGAGAGTTGTGCTCAAGCAAAATTAGCAAAAGGATTTACTCATCTGGAGTGAGAGGCGCGTGGGTAATTAAAAGGGGCATTCAGCCTTGAGAAGTGTTGACTGTTGCATTTGTGTTTCAGATTCTGTTATAAAGAAGGAAGTGACCTTGTAATTCATTCATAATTTTCTTTCATTAAGAAAAAAGAGATGTGCCTTGACATTTTATGAATCTGGTTTCAGAAGTCTTAATAGTAAAACAAACAATGTTTAAACAAGTTGGCAGTATTTCATAGTACCTTGTGAATGTTGGCAAAACAGCACCATTTCAGTAATTACTTCCATTGTCAGTACCCTTATTGAAGCTGCTAAGTGAATTCTCTAAAGATGTTAGCCTGCACTTGTGAATAAGACAAATTCCCATGTTTATTCCTCTGTTTCTTATTTATTATTATCCCTGAATCTATTGTTTCTTTCTAAGTCATTTAGGTGGGAGGTCCGGGTAGATAATTACCTCCTGTTTCCCACTGTTCTTCTGTATAGCTCTCTTTACTCATGGCCACCTTTGCTTCCACTCTTGAATGTTCCCTACAAAGGGGAATTACTCTCTACGCTTTTCCTTTAACTCAGCCTTTGAGGCATGCTCACCTCCTGCCTCCACCATCTGGCTGCCTCCCTGCGCTGAAATTATTTCCTCACCATTCTCCCCAATATGCTTGTTGGAGTGCTTATTGGGAGGGATGGTTGTGGTTCTCTCCAAGAGGGGAGTTTACTTAGCCTTTACACAATAGCCAGCACCTAAAATGGATTAAGCTGAATTGCCATTTAGTTCAATGGCAATATATATATGTGTGTGTGTGTGTATGTGTGTGTGTGTGTATAAACATGTGTATATACTTGTATATATATACTTATATGTGTGTAAGTATGTAGATATATATACACATATGTGTATATGTATCTCTGTAACACACCCTTTTTATTGACATATATTGCAAAATGAGTATATTTACATATGTACATATGTGTATATGAACCATTATTTGTTACATATACCATATGTATATATGAACCATTATTTGTTATATATACTATAACCTATGATAAGAGACTAAGTTCTAAAGAAATGACTTATTCCTGTGGGCATGTCATCCATCCAAGTTCCCTTCCAAAAGATAAAAAGACTATATGTGTCTCTCTTCTTTGTACAGAGAAAATGGTGTTAATGAAGCTATGTAGGTGGACTCTACAACTGCAGCAATTTTTTTCACTGTTAGACATTAATAAAAAGCTATGTTATTAATTTATCTTTTATTGTAGTAGCATTGGCTTGATTATGACTTAGAGGTGTAGATACACACTAGATGTATGCTTCTGTTCCCCAACTGCCACCAAGGGACCCATAGTACCCCACCTCATCTATTGGACCTGCTCCCTTCCCAAGTTTTTTTTTTTTTAAGATTTATTTATTTATGCATTCATGCATACAGAACTGGGGTACAGGCCAGAGGTACAAGTATGGTGAGAAAATTCACCAGAGACAGAGCAGGGAGCAGAACAGGCAGGTCAATGAAGTACACTGCTGAGGGGAGCATCAGGCAGGTCAGGAGAGGTCTGCCGTGCCATGTGGGTCACCTCGGGAAGGGGACTGAACTTGCATTAATGTGGCTGCAGCTAGTGTGCAGTGCTGCATCCTAACCAGTGGCACCACCAGGGAGAGCCACCCCTCCCAATATTTTTTTTTTTAAAGATTATTTATTTATACAGAACTGGGGTACAGGCCAGAGATGCGGAGGGTGAGAGGCTTCACCAGAGACAGAGCGGGGAGCAGAACAGACAGATCGACGAAGTACACTGCTGAGGGGAGCAGCGGGCGGGTCAAGAGAGGTCTGCCACGCCATGTGGTCACCTCCGGGGCAGGCAGGGATGGAACTCATGCGGAAATGGCTTTAGCTTCTTAGTGCAGTGCTTTAACCCGCTGCGCCACCACGGAAGGCCCCCCTCCCAATATTTTTTTGATAAATTATTGCTATATTATGTATAAATTTAAGATGTGCAGTATGATGGTTTGATGCCATGAGATACTGTAAATGATTAACACAAACATCTTGAGTACCCTCACTGGTAAATGTGTTCCTTCTTCTAAGAACTGTGATGGAGATAATATAAAGTGATAAGTGAAAATCCCTTGGAATGGCCAATGGCATATGGTCTTAATAGAGGTTAGCTGCATTTCTCCCTCATAGGAAAATCAAAATCATTAATATAACAGTGTCAGGTATCTTCACAAATTAAAAATTTGTTAATAACTTAATTTTTAGGTTTAACAAAATTATAGCAAATTGTCCAGGAAGATTTAGGGTGGAGATAAAATATAAAATTACAGAATTAATTGGGCAAATTTTTAGAAATTGGGACACTTAAAAAGAAAAATGTTTTAAGGGATTTCTTTACTTGTTATAAAGCAAGAGGCATAGAAGAGCAGCAATAGTGGAGTCATTCCAGAAAAGTCAGGAAATTGTGCATGTGATCTTTCAGCAGACTTCATACAACTTATTTCACGATTGGGGAGATTACATGCAAAATGCTGCTCAAAAATAGCTACACTTAAAATAGGTAATATCTTGGTTACTTTTTGTTTCGCGTACTTTAGAGCAATCTCTATTTGAAGGGTCATTTCTCCCAACAGCATAGTTGCATAGAAATGAAACCTCTCTTTTTGGATGAGGAAGATAGAGATTTCCCACTGTGATAATCTCTGGTTCCAGTAGGAAGTCTGACCTTAGTTTGTTCTCGAGTAGCCTTTCCTTTGGTAGGTGAAATCATTTTAGTTAACTCTGAAACCAAAAATGCTAGAAGAAAACATAAGTGATTATTTATTTGAATTCAGGTATGTAAAGGAGTTTTGTGGGTTTTTTTTTTTTTTGTAATTTTTTTCCCTTCCTACAAGGTTTACTGCGATATTATTGACATAATATCGCTAAGTTTAAATGTGAAGTATGATGACTTGATGCTATGTATAGTGTGTTAACACAATAAAGTTAGTCTCCATCATCAGCTGAGACACTAATGCCTTAGATGAGAGTAATCTTCCAGGGCCACATCCTATAATTCACTGAGACCCTAAATCTTGGGAAGTATCTGAATTAAAAAGTGACAAGAGGCCCTCCCTGGTGGCGCAGCGGGTTAAAGCACTGCACTAAGAAGCTTAAGCCACTTCTGCATGAGTTCAATCCCCGCCTGCCCCAGAGGTGACCACATGGCGCAGCAGACCTCTCCTGACCCGCCCGCTGCTCCTCTCAACAGTATACTTTGTCGATCTGCCTGTTCTGCTCCCCACTCTGTGTCTGGTGAATCCTCTCACCCTCGCATCTCTGGCCTGTACCCCAGTTCTGTATGAATAAATAAATAAATCTTTAAAAAAAAAAAGTGACAAGAGTAGCTGGTGGAAAGATTCCCAGTATTACTATAAGTCAATGAATAAGTTATCAAAAAATATTAAAAAGACATTATCGAACGAAAGAGACATCATTTACATCATTAATCTGGAGGAGAGAGCATGGTAACTGAGTTGTCAAAGTGCTTAATAATCAAGTCATTTTCTATTTTAACCACAATGGTATTACTTTGAGAATAACAAAAATAATCACAAGTTTGAAAATAAGTGATCAAGTTGGAGAGTCTGGTGTGTGTGTGTGTGTGTGTGTGTGTGTGTGTGAAGAGTTGGTTTCAGCTGGCTGCTTGCTCATTTTTTAAAATAAATAATTATTGAATACATAGAAAAATAAAATAATGATTAAATTACCACTTGCTGTCTTGTTATTTAGATTCTTATGCCGTAAGATGGGAGGATGAACTCTGAGCTGATTTTCCAGTCAGCAGAACAGAAAGTATGCTCCAGTGTGAAGCAGCCATCACCTAAGCCATATCACCCTGAGGGGAGCGGAGGCCGCCACGGCTGTGCGGGCAGGAGGTCCCCACCTGTGTCAGCATCAGTTCTTCATCCCTGGTCTGACAGTCGGAGACTTCTCTGTCCTGAAACCCCTGACCTGAGTCCCAGCGGAGCCATCGCTCAGGTACTGGTTCAGTGCTTTGTGAGTTGCTTATGGCATTCCTGGACCGCTGTGGGTCACCAGAGCCCAGAGAACATGGTGTCCCTTGCAAAGACACCATGCTCCGCTTGAAGCTGCTTCTTTGCTTCTGCGCTGGACAGTGATCTTTGTGAAGCAAGCAATTCAGGCATGCTGGTTTCCTCCAGCCTAAGGATGACAGCTTGAGACTCTTGTTCCATCGTGTCCAGTTGACTAAAGATTCTGTTCTACAAGTAATGTACCAGGTCTGTGAGGGACCAGCTGCATGAAGGCAAATAAAACATGTTTCCTGCTTGGACAGAGCTCCACGTCTGGTGCTGGAAACAGACCTTTAAGAAGGTAAGTGCAACCACATGGTGTTACTGAACAAACTAGAACAAAGTGCCGGTTAACACGGGAAGTCATTTTGCCTGAGAAGACTCAGGAAAGCTTAACAGGGGGGTGGCACTAGGCCTGGGTATGGTCTGTGATACCCAGAAAGAAGGAGTTTGGTTTGCTTCCCATAGGGATGTCCAGCAAGTCAAGCTATTTCTGACGAGTAGCAGTTTTCTTAGAGGTGTCCAAGTGCTTCCATCCTGTGTAAATGAGAGCACAAAGCAAGGAAGCCGTGCACAAACCAGCAGAAGTGGGTGATGTTTAGAGGACAGAAAGGAGTCATGAAAGGAAGGAAAAGGAAGTATGTATGAAGGATGAGAAGCTGCGGGAAAAGGAACGCCCCCAGCCGAGGAAATTGAGTGAAAGGAGCACTGTGTTCATAATGACTTCTAGCAGCGCCTTAAACCTCTGTGGCTACCTGATATTGGGTTCCTTGCAGAGGAGGGGGGTATGCAGTTAATGATGGGCAACTTGGGATCACGACTACTGCAAGGAGAACTGGTGATCAAAAATATTAATACCTCCAGTGCTTCCTCCGAGGGTTGGACTATTTATACCTGGTAGTGCACAGCAAACACTAAATGCTTAATAAGTGTGGTGATAATGTTATCCTATTTCCCATGTTGAGCTATTTTGGGGACAAACTTTTCACTGAATGCCCTAATTAGGAAATCCCAATCAAATATTTGTGGCATTAATCCTTTGGTCTTTCCAGCAGGCTCCAGGAGGCATATTATCTCTGACAGGATCAGCCTGCCAGCTGCACACTCACTAGTGAGAAAGGAAGACTTATATGAATAGAAGTGGTTACTCTATTCTTACATACAATTAGCTCATAATTATCCTTCAAAGCAAATACGATTACCCTTTTCATTCCACACATAATTCTTAGGTTGAATATTGCCAAGTTGGGATTTGAGTTCCATTTCCAGGCTTCCCTTGATGCTAATTTTAACCTGAATTCATCTGGATAAAAACATCTTTGGGACAAGAAAAGGACATGCAGTGTGATTTTCCCTGAACACCTCTCTTCCAGAAGAGAAAAATGTTAGTACCCAAGGATATTATACTGGTCAGGGAAGGTAAGTTATGTTGCAGTAACAAGTAGTCCTAAAACCTCAGTGGCCTAATATAATCTAGTTTTATTTCTTACTCACATTTCATGAGACAAAGGCTCCTTGTACACACACTTCCCCAAGCAGTGCAGTCCAAGGAACAGTCTTTCAGAACCTCTATCCAGAGGTCATCCAACCACTTCTATTTCCCTGACTAAAGCAAGTCATACTTTCCTAGTTTCAGGTCAGGTGAAGAGGTGCGACCCTTTACGACTACTTGGCAGTGGGAACTGGAACCTTTGTGAACAGCTCTCATGGCTTTCATAAGCATGATCCCTGAGGATAGAATTTTCGTCTTGAGGTTACTGAAAAGTGTAAGCCAACAGCTACCAGCAGATGAGATGGGTGTTTGATCCACATCCCAAGTCAACATTCAGGAGAAGATAGAAGGGATACAAAAATGAATAGATTATTCTTTTCCTCAAGAAGTGAGTAGACTGCTTGCAGGAAGATAGTGGTCTGGACATAGTTATCACAAAATTTTGTAATAATTGCTGAAGTGAAGGAAAGCTTGAGATACAATGGAATTTTAGAAATGGGGAGAGTTTTACAGATGTATAGAGGATCAAAAGAGCAATTGCTTATTGATCAATTATTTGGCATCAAAGAGAGACAGACAACTTTAAATAATATCTAGATTTTTGATTTAGTACATATCAAGAGTAAGGTACAGCCCCAGATGTACAGAAAGTACAGTAAACATCATTGTTATGCTTATTATTTACAGAGTTTGGATGGGAGAAGGATATTACAGACAGGAGATAGTAAAACAAATGTTAATGAAATTGCAGTAGCTGGGTTATCTTTCTCTCTTTTTTTTTTTAAAGATTTATTTATTTATGCATACAGAACTGGGGCACAGGCCAGAGGTGCAGGGGCAGTGAGTGGATTCACCAGAGACAGAGTGGGGAGCAGGACAGGCAGATTGACAAAGTACACTGCTGAGGGGAGTGGTGGGCGAGAGAGGAGATGTCTGCCGCCATGTGGGTCAACTCTGGGACCAGGGATCGAACTTGCACTGAAGCGGCTGCGGCTCACTTGCAGTGCTGCGCTTTAACCTGCTGCACCACCCAGGAGGGCCCTGTCTTGGTAGTTCTAAGCAGATCACAATGAGTAGAATTTAAAGTGAGAATAGCAAGGATATGACAGTACCAGAGGAGCTAATGCAGACTGGGGAGTTACTTCACAGAAAGTAGCAGTTATTGATGGGTTTTAAGAAGAGATTATCATATTTCTGTTAAGAAATCTTTCCAGCAGCAGCTGTATGGAGAAAGATTGAAGTTGAAACACTCAAGGGTATATTGCAAATTTGTAGGTCAGAAATGGATTGGGAATGAATTAAGCAATAATAGTGGAGACGCAGTAGAGAGTGGATTCAAGAAGTACTTAAGAACTAAAGCCACCAAATGTTTGTGATCAGATAGGGCCAGGATGAGAGAGAGGAATGATTCTCTCAAGTTTATTTCTTTGGCACCAGAAGGATGGTAGTGCCACTAATTGTGTTAGATCCAGGAGGAAACTCAGACTTGGGTTATATTTGCTGTGTGTAAGAAACTTGTAAGTGGAAGTGTTAAGTTGGAGCCTGAGAGGTTGAGAATTACAGGAAAATCTGGTGTTGATAGCATATAGCTTCTGAGCAAAGTTAGAACAGGTAAGCTCAGGAATGTGTTTGGTCTAATGGGAAGACCAAAGCTGAGATAAAACTCATAAAAGTCCCAGAAATTAAAGAATTGAAAAAGGAGTAGGATCCTATATAAGAAACTTAGAAAAATGGTCAAAGATAGTTTTAAAAATTAGGACAGTTTTTGAATGGGAGCAAAGGGAGTTGCATTCTTCAATTTAAATAGCAAATGCATTAAGCATCTATTCTGTCAGCTCTGTGGCCAACAGGGATAATCAGAGATGAGTATGAATATAGTGGACAGAAAATTCTCTCATATTTAAACATAAAGCATTTTATTGATGATCTAAATAGGAGATACTTCTGTGAAGTATTGGGAAAAAATTCTGAAAGCAATACTATAAAGAATGAATGGCAAGGGGTCCCTCCCTGGTGGTACAATGGGTTAAAACACAAAACTATGGGGCTTTCAAAGCCAATGCAGCACAAGTTCGATTCCTAGCCAGGGAGGTGACCCATATGACATGGCAGTCCTCTCCTGACCTGCCCGCTGCTCCCCTCAGCAGTGTATTTCAGTTTATCTGCCTGTTCTGCTCCCCACTCTGTCTCTGGTGAATCCTCTCACCCCCACACCTTTGGCCTGTACTCCAGTTCTCGTATACATTAATAAATAAGTCTTTAAAAAAATGAATGGCAAGGAAGGGGAAGAAATAGTGAGAATAGATAAATTGTGTGTAAGGTTTTGTGAGAAAATAGGTAGTGAAAAGAAAGAATGATCAAGGACAGACATGAGGGCTTTGTGGACTTGAAATAACACAAGCAACAACTTAAAATCAAATTGTAATATATTATTCCCCAACTATAACCTACTGTCCTTTGCTGACTTCCTAGATTTGTCACTCATCTTCATCAGTATTTCAGTGCCACAGTGAAGCCCATATTGTTCTCAATGGGTCAGCCCATCTGGCCACTCCTATTTTGTTTCCACCCTGAAATTTTGGTATTTCATTTCAACTTCTCTTCCTTGGTGTCCACAAATTTCCTTCTTTACATTTGCCCTGGAACCAAACTCCCTGTATGCCTGAGTCAATCCAGTTCGCTGACCTGTCCCCTCCTACTCAGGTTTTGAACATGGCTTAACTGCCTTCAAAATATATCACCACCTTGTCATGATTCTTTTTTTTCCTCCTCACTTAGTTCACCACCACCTTCATCTTCACCCTCCTAGCTAGCCTCCCTCCTTATACCCTCCTTGACCATCACTGAGTCTTTTATAGTAAATTCTTACAAAGCAGTCAAACAACTTTGTAAAACAAACTAGTGTAACATGAAAATCCAGCTATAATCCCTTAGAGACCTGGCATTTCCATCAGGAGTCTGGCCTACTTGATTTTATCTCATGATCCAACCCTATGTTTCTAAGCCATGCCAATTTCTCCCTTCTCCCCTTCTCTTCATCCTCATGACCTTCTTCTCATTTACAAAGAAGAACAGGTTCATTCTTTTTTTTTATTTTTAAAGATTTATTTATTTATACAGAACTGGGGTACAGGCCAGAGATGCGGAGGGTGAGAGGACTCTCCAGGAACAGAGTGGGGAACAGAACAGGCAGATCGACGAAGTACACTGCTGAGGGGAGCAGCGGGTGGGTCAGGAGAGGTCTGCCACGCCATGTGGTCACCTCCGGGGCAGGCGGGGATGGAACTCATGTGGAAGTGGCTTAAGCTTCTTAGTGCTGTGCTTTAACCCGCTGCACCACCAGGGAGGGCCCAGGTTCATTCTTACTGCTGGGTGGTTGCAACCTACTTTTCTTTCTGACTGTGTCTCCACATACCCTCTCCATCTTCTACAGGCCAAAATCAGAGTCTCCTCTTTTACCCTCTGTGTACCTTCAGTACTATCTTTGACTTTACCTTGCTTTGTCCTTCTTTGTTTTTTCATAATGCTTCATAATGCTTATCACACTAGACCAGAGCTCCTCAAGGGTAAGATCTTAAAATTATCTTGTTTGGTTACAGTTGATAGATTCGTAACACATGAAACAGTGGCCCAGAATAGAATTAACATTCCGTAGGTAAATACTTGTCATCTTTGTTATCAGCATGAAAGTATAAATCTTTTCCAATAATGATAGGAGTCAGAGTGGAAATGTGTGTCAACATCACATGACATACTTAATAGAAGCTAACATTGCCATTTCAGGAGAAGGACTAGACTTTAATATGCTAAGAGTTGTTGCTGCATTTAAATTTCTTTTATAAGGAAACTACATTAAAATACACTCTGTTTGATGTTCAAGTTGGAGGTCAACATGACCCATTAACAGGGTTTGCAAGTATCATTTGTGTCATCCTTCGCAAGGGTGTAGAATGGTGCACTATTAAAAGATAAATGTAAGTAGCTTAAGCAGAAGTAATTAGATGTATTTTTCACTTTCTGTGGTCCAGATCTGAAATGGTTTCTAGGCATGTGAAATTAGTGACAAGGGAAAATGTAAATATGTAGCTAATGTAACCAATATCACAGAAATATTTTGCTCTGTGTGACATTCATAATTTTAACCCACTCCACATACCCCAACAGGAATTTCCCAAAATGCCTTTTCTTGTATTTTAAAGGAAAAGAGAAGAATTTAATGAAATGAAGGGGGACCTTGGAAATTGGAGTGTAACTGGAAAATGAAGAAGCAGAATTAAAACAAACAACTTCTGTATCTTCATTTATATGACTTCACAGTCTTGACAGACTCTTCAGTTCCCCAAAGTGTATGAAAAGTTTGTGCAAGGGGGTGTGAGGATCAGTCTCATTGGCATTGTGCAGATATTCATTACTTCCACTCGACGAGGAAGCCAACGTGCCATTAGTATCATTAACAAGAAGCTTATTAGTTACACCAGTTTGGAGATCCACAGATAAGCTATCCAATCCCTGGGTATAAACCTGGGATGCTGAGTGTGGTTCCCACAACAGTACCATCTTACTTGCTACAAATGCAAATTTTGGGTTCCTATCCCAGAAAACCAATTCTGAAACCAAGAGTGAAAGCTGGCAGTCTGCTTTAACAACTCTCCCAGGTGATGCAAATGCATGCTGATATTTGAGAATATTGACTTAAGTGAGTATTTTCAGCTATTGAAATGCTGGAATAGAGACTTGAACAATATATTGAAAGAACGAAGGGGAGAAAGGGCTGTCAGTGAATATAGGATTGAGTTGAAAACTGGGAAGATCTTCCCAGGTGGAGATACCAGAATGAACAAAGATGGGGAAGATGGAAGGCCAGGTTGACCCCACAGCTCACAATGATTGGGTGGGCTTGGGGTCATAAGGACACTCTCTTTTCTAGGTTCCCTTCTTCCTCTCTGCTCTCTGACACCAACACATGATGCTGGCGATGACGGGAACCAAGCGAGCCTGGAGCTGGAAACGTAAGTAGCCATGTCTGGATGGTGGCAACCTATGGGCTCAGTTGTGCTTGCCGGGGGCTGTATCTGGTTGGTATGGTATTACCAAGATAATATTGAGCTGGCGTTAAATAATGAATAGTTTGGATACTTTTTTAAAAATTGGTTTGCCTTTTCTTATACAAATGTATGTTTTGGGTCACATTCTACATGGCAATCACCATCTGATGCTGGTAGCAGCTGCTCCTTTTGTTGGGTCGTGTCTTCTCCATTTCATCCAATTCCCACCACTCCCTTATATAACCCCAGTAATCATTACCCTTGTTAAAAATAAAAAAGTTTCCTGTTTTCATGTAGCCATCAAGGATGGGAAATATGGGAAGGTCCCGGAGTGCTGCCTCTTTCAAATGGGAAGGGGCATACTCAGGGGGTGAGGGGAAAAAAATATTTTTGCAAATTTAGAAATACTTATAAATAAATTTATGAACAGAATTTAATCGGGGTAAAAACGAAAGAGTGATGAACCCTGATGTACAAAGACTTCACAAATGAGGTAATAACACAAAAGGGTGTTGAAGAATGAATAGAAGGTTTCCAGGTGAAAATTAATCCTTTTGACACACATCCATTCAAGAAAATACGGACTCTAGGCAATTTAGTATTTGGAAGAGTGTACCTTTTTGCTGTAATTAAAATAAATTGATCATTTCTCAGCACAGGTCCACAGATCTTATGGCCATGTTGTTCAAGGCTAGGTTTTAATTATCCACGCCTGAGGCCCTCCTTGAGCCCAGGGGTACCTGGAAGTCCTTTTTAATAAGGACTTAATGCTCAAGGCTCACTGCAAAGCCATAGCCACTCTCATTTGAAAATGAGGAGAAGAGATACATTCCATAAATCAAAAGCCTGAGGAAAAATAGTTAACCCAATATGTTCTGAGTTTTTCCATGCTTCCTTGAGGCGGTTCATTATGAATGAATACTCTGCTAGGTCACTGAAATATTTAAAGGCGAGAGGCAAAAAGCATCAGACTCTAACCTTATGTGCATGTTTAGGTGGGTTTTTCAAACTGGCACATTCCTTCAAAAGGCTAAGGTGCAGTTGCCTTCCTTTGGAGAGCTGGCTGGGGCCTACACAGAAGCAGAGCAAGCCTGTTCCCTGCTGCGAGCTCACTGAGAGACAGTCAGGGACAGGCAGTTCTGAGGTGTTGAGGCTGAAGTTCAGACCTGGTGGGGACAAATTCTTCATGGGGTGCTTTATTATGCATCTCTGTGGCCTGTGGGAAGTGCGGCCCAGGTGAGTAAGTGCACACCTGCTGCAGAGGCTTCAGTGCCAAGGACATGCTCACCATGCCGCTCAGCCTGGTCTGTTTGTGTTTGTCATCAAGTGCTTTGCAACTAGACAGGGAGAGTGTAACGGCCTCGCCTCATAGCTGGAGGCCTGGAAAGAGGATGTAAGTGTGATTACTGCTGACAGCTAATGGAGCGTCACCGCTAGAGCCAGGCATGGAGACGCTGCTTTTGGATGTCAACTACTTTGGTTCCCATCCCAGAAAATTTCTCACAGGGAACTGACTGATCTTTTAAACAAAATGACTGAATGGGCCAAGTTGTTTTTACCTCTTTCATTTCTGTGCCTTATCCTCAAACCACTAAGACAGATGGCAGTTCAGAGGTGAAATGTTTGCTGGGGAGCAGAGAGAGCCGTGTCAGGGCCCAGAAGCCTTTGCCATCACTGTCTCTGCTGCTGAGAGGGCAGGCCTGTCTGGGGGAGGAGAAGGACGAGTGAAAGCCATCATCGGCGGTTTGCGTGTGTCTGAACACACAAGGCTCTGGAGACTCATCCGCCCTCCGCACAAAGTGGTTCGTGATGAGTCGGCTCACTTATTAGCATGACGGTGTTTTCCTACAATGTCAGTGGGGCACACGAGGGATGGGTTTGGGAAGAACATAAGAATAAAACCAAATTTTAATATACAACTATATTATATATAATGTAATACATAATATATGTTATGACACATGGGAATATAAAAGAAATGATGTGGCCCACTCAGCAGCAACCCCTACCCTCTTGTGTTTTCCCTCCTGGGTCATGCCTGCCTAGTGGACCCTTGGACTAGAAATTCTTACACAGCTTCACACTTAAGCCTCTTTTTAGCCATTTAGGAAACTTCCCTGAGAATCCCAGTGTATCACCATTGCTATATTGTGAATACTTATATATGTAACTGACTCCTCAACAGTGAGACCTTCCCTTTTTTTTCCTGTGGCGTCAATGAATATGTATTAAGCAGTATAATGCCAGGCAATGTTCTAAGTATACGGAATATGTGAAGGGTGCAATAGGAAGCAAGTAAATAAAGGAACCAAAAGTTTCAACTATTGATAAATGCATTGCTATAAATAATGACTGAGTGGATCAGGCTGGGGGTGCTTCACAGGAAACTGAGAAGCACTGCCCGCCACACAGGAGCATTCTAGAAAGGGGATTTCCAAGATAAAGGAGTGCCTGTTTCTATCAATTGCATTTTACCTGTGACTTAGACAAAGGGAAGTCACTGAGTCCTTAACCAGAAAATTGAGATAGAATATTCAAATTTCTTTTGAAATTTTGGTAGGTCCACAGACCCTCCTGTGGGGCGATGCAGAAAATGAAAGGCAAGTATTCTGTTTCATGCCTCCGGTGTCTGTACAGAGTAGGCACTGAATAATAGCTGATTGAATATGTGAACTTTCTGGTTCTCTAGTTTAGTACAAGTGGACTTGAATTTCATTTCTGGGCCCCATTGTGTCCTGCATCTACACACCTCATGGCAACTATTGGTCCCAGCATTAAAGATCTGTAGCTCCTCTACCACATATTAGCTTCCTTGAGACATGGAGTTTTATCATATTTATTTTTGTGTCCTGATATTCCATCATTCTTTCTCAACTGTAGTAGTCACTCAATGAAAAAATAATGGATGAATGATATCAGTTAGCAACAGTATTTGTCTTATTTGTTTTCTAGTTTTAGCTAATCAGAACAAGCTGGAGAATAGCTAAGCAAAGGGCACGGAAAAGAGAGATTAAACAGAACTAGGATTAGACAATACAATGAGATATTTGTCCATGAGAGATGCAAAGAAAGTTTAGACATCTTACCTTCAGAGATCCATTTCATAACTTAAGATGTATTACCGTAAGAATGGCAGTGTATTAAATGGTTATGATTTGGTAGCCGCTGAGCTAAATGATAAACGTATATACATGCGCTTGTTTCAGAACAAGTTTAGGTAAGGAACACTGCTATTCCCATTCTACAGATGAAAAAATAAAGACTTGGAGAACACTGTAAACTCTCCACAGGCCTTACAGATTTAAGCCCATGTGGGCTGGAGAAACCAACCTTTGCTACCTACTCCTCTGTCTTTACGTGGAAATTTGAGATACAATTCGAATCTTAAGGGTTGGCTAAACTTCATCCAAGACACTTTTCAAATGGCCATGAACTTTGGTCCTGCTATCTAAAAACAGCCACTCCAGCGACACTGGACTACCAGTGTCCACTGGTACTTAACCAACCCCATTCACTGTGCTAGGTGCTCAGATCTATTACCTCTGAACCTTGAAGGAAAGGTTTCATTGTTCACACCCACAGATGAGAAAAGTGAGACTCTGGAAAGTTGTACATGTCTCCCACTCTCAGAGACAGAGGTCAGGACTCCACAGGGTGGTTCCAACCCCAAGTCCAAGGTATTTCCACCTGCCACGCTATTTTTCTTTACTTACTTTCAAATACAGCAGTATATGTTTGTGCCCGCGGCACATATATCAAATTAAACAGAGCACTTGCCCAAACCAAATCCAACACCTTCTTATCATGGAAAAATAACAGCAGCAAACAGAACCAAGAACCTTCCCAGGAAAGATAGCCAGAGACTATTTTTAAGCAATTAGCACTGCAGGTGTCCAGGCTGCCCGAGAAGTAATAAAATCCTAAACAATCCAGTGACATAACTGTGTATTAGAAGTATCCTCATTCATGCCTCCTTCTCTCCCCTTCCATTCCCAGCCCGCCACTCCTGACCCCCGCACCTCCCATCCCTGACAGCCAGCTCGGTGGTATATTATTATATCATAATAATATAATAATTTATGTCCCGTGGCCTGGACACCTTTGCTGAGTGTGCCCAGCACTGACTCAGCGGAGCTGGACCTTCACTGGGGTCCTGTTGGCATCAGCTGCCTCATCTCTGTGTTTGCCTACAGCGATGTGCCAGCTGTCTCCGCCTGCATTCGCCACAGTAATGTGAACAACTGGAAGCAATAATGTGTCTCTCCATTTGCCTAACAATACCAACATGGACAATAACTCAGAAGACTGAAGATTTGTGCTGTAATTTAATAAACCCCATGCACATTTGTACAATTGAGTATCACATCTGTGCAATGGATCCTAGAAGTGTAATATTCTTTTATAAGGGACCATTAACCAATCTTAAGTTTATAGGTTTCCTTAAATCTTTTTCATCAGCTGTTAAACTACAGTAAAGAGAAAATTGCCTCTTATGAGACAAGGGACAGTAAAATACAAAGACTGTGATTAAACGTCAATCAATTAAGGATTATAATATAATAAAATGCTGACTGATGATTAAAACAAGCACATTCTAGAAGAAGCGTCTAAGCAATATTAAGAATCTTTTTAAAGTCAGGAGAATAAACTTTGATTATTTTGTATGTGCGTCTTTGTTCTATGGGCAGAAACAGTCTATGTAAGAATTATTCCTCAGGTAGGAAGAGCTCAAAATTGACACTGAACTTCTATGCTAAAAAGCATTGTTTTAGCTTCTCATTTTAATACCCCCCATCTCCCAGATTTTAAATTCTTTTTTGAACAGAAAAAGTGATGGCATTTCAGTTTCAGCTAGTTTTCCACCCGTGAGTGCAGCTGGGCAACTGTTTATGAAAATGTGTTGTGGAGTAAAACCAACGAACAATCAAGCAACATTGCAGTTGAAGTAACAAAACACTGACTAGAACTTAGGGCCCCAGAAAGGAGCCCTGGGACTGTTTGGAAAATTTAGCAATCAAAGCCTTGCTCAAATGGCCCCCAGTAGGAATTCCTCCTCTGAAGGAGTGGGCACACTTCTGTCTGGGAAGAGATGGCTCGCCACAGCAACACTATCAGCAGCCCAAACAATCCACCTTATTATTTTTTTCCCCATCAACCAACATCTTTAACCAAGAGCATTTCCATTGGGTTAGAGTCGTCATGGAAAACTCACGCTCATTCCATCAGCTTTGGCAGTTTTGTACCTTAAAAGAGACTCAGAGAAGATTCTTCCTCTTGTCTCTCGCTGTCATGTTTTTTTCCTGTGCATAACATATTTTGGCAAGAAGCCATTTTTTTTTTTTTTTTTTGTGCTGAGTTGCTCCATCTAAAACCTTCCCTTCCACATTGCCTTCCCAAAGCAATTTTCCTGCTACACTGCTTGAGCCTGGTCTCTTTGGAGCTCTGAGGGCTTTCTGACTCCTGCCAGTTTGCAGGGAGCATTTTGAAGCGTGTTGCAACAGCTGGCTTATATGAGCCTTGAAGGAGAAGCATGCCTACACGTGGCAGCACATTTGAAGCGCTAACGCAGCTGGCAAAGTAAGCAGAGACCAAAAGGTGCGGGTAACACAGAGCTTTGCAGGGCAGACAGAAGCACAATTAATGGAGAAATCCCAGAGCTGCTTGGCTTCTGCCCTTATTACTCTATGGAAACTACTCTGGTGAAGGTCACCAATGACCTCCTAATTACTCAATTCAGTGGATGCTTTTCAGTCTATGTTTTCCAAGGCATCTCTGCAGGACTTGGCAGGATAGCTGAGAGACAGGCAGAAAATTACACACTAAGCAAAAAAAAAATTTGGCATGTGAAACAGGTTGGTGTACCCCTAAACCCAAGATCTCCCCATTAAGCCTACTTGTCTCAACATTTCACAGCTGTTAGAAAGGGTCAATGGGAGAAAATGAAAGACTGGCTCTATACTCTAATTTTCTCTCCTGTGTGGAGCAGACAGAACATGACAGTGATGGGATTTTAAGAAGATAGAACCACAAAAACAAAGAATAGGAGAACAGGCAGGATAATACAAGAGATTTTTCCCCAGTTCTATTGATAAGTGTTAGCATATATCCCTGTGTTTATGTTTAAGACAAGCAGAATGTTGGTTTGATTGATATAGGCTGTAAAATGATTACTCCAGTGGATTCAAACAGATCTCATCAAAATGCAATACAAAGAAAGAAGAAAAAGGGGAAATTCCCTTGTGATGAGAACGCTTAGGCTATATCCCGCCTCCCACAACTCATACATATTGCACAGCAGTGTTAACTATAGCCATTATGCTGTATATCACCGCACCATGCTTGTTTGGTAACTAATGATTTGTATCTTGACCACCAAAAGGGAGGATTGGAGGAAGGTGGTCAAGAGATTATCAGAAGAAACAAAGATAAGTTTTTGAGATAGAGTCAAATGCCCAATGTGCATGTCTGTAGGGACCAGGAATCATGATCTCTAGCTATCTCTACATCTGTGTGTATCTCTAGTTTTATCTTTAGCTCTACCTGTATCTATAGAACAGGGATGTGGGGGAAACAAAACTAACTCTCCAACAGAATAAGCCCTGATGGAAGTAGAGATGACACTTGGATAAAGGATGAAAGTCTTGACAAAGGAGTTGCTGCCTGGAATCAATAACCTCTCCTTATGAAATAAAATCACTATTCTTCAGCATCCCAAGAGAATAATGGAAAGATAAGTAGTGATAAAAAACATAAAACCTTCACACTTGGGGTCCTGGGACAGACAACATGTAGCTAGTAGTTGAAAGATGAAGAGTAAGTGGAATTCCACACAACCGATGGTGGAATTCCCAGCAACTTCATCATGTTTGCTTGTCTTCTTTCTAGAATACTTGTAGTCAGGCATACACTCTCTTTCCATTCTATTCTTCCTTCTTAGATTTTTTTCATGTCTGAGTCCATGAAGATTCAGGTTGCTGCCTTGGGATTATGCAATGTCATAGACAAAACTTCCTCATGTAGACAGCTTCCAATCAGTTCCAGAGTCCTAGACATTATGAATGATAACTACAGCATTCAATGTTGAAACATGTTCATTTTGCATTCACTTTCACTGGGCAGAAACTGTTAGGTTGCTTCTTTCAGAGTGTTAATGACGCTACCCCACTGTCTTCTGCCATTTTAGTTGAAATGGCTATTAATCATTGGCTACTTAGAAGACTATTTCTTCATTTTTCACATGTGGAATTTTTGTTATGATACATCAGTTTATTGATATATTTATATTTATCCTACTTGGTTTTGTAGAGCTCCTTGAATCTGGTCCTCAGTAAATTTCAATAGCTTTAGAAAATTCTTGTTCAGCATCTTTTCCAACATTGACTATATTCCATAACTTTCTTACATTCTTACCACTTCTGATAGACCTGGTACACTCTTTTCAGTGTTTTCACCATTTTCATGCTTCTTATACTATTATTTCATTCCATATTCAGTCAAGATATTTTTGCCTGACCTGTCTTCCAGCCGACTAATCTCTTCTACTATAGCCAGTCTGTTGCTAGGTCCATCTATTAATTATTTTCAGTTTTTGTCTTTTTCATTCCTAAAATCCCCATGTTTTTCTTTGTATAATTCTATTATTTCATGAAATTTTCTATGTTGATTATAACTATTTTTAAAATTGCATCCAATAACGGCAATATCTAGACCTTCTATTATAGATGGTTATCTCTTTCTTTCCTCTCTTCATGTTTATATTTGGCCCATGTGCTAACAACTTGATATTTTTTTCTTGGAATTCTAGAACTTTTGTCTAAGATATATAGCAATTCTTTATTATCTTCTTCCAGAGGAGATTTAAATTTTTCTTTTGGTAGATGTTTAGCATAGATCCAGTCTACCTTACTTCAAAGTGGGTTTGAGATTATTTAGGATTGAGTTTCAATCTTACAGGGATATTTCATTCTAGTGTGTCTTGACTCCTATTTTTTTGGGGGGAGGGTGGGATAAGGGAAGTTTCAGCTGAACAGGCTGGTGTGCTTAACAGGTTTTGGCAGACCCTGAAACCAAATTTCTATCTCCCCATCACTGAAATTGTCAAGACATCAGCTCAAATTTTTACTGTTTCACTGTCACCTTATTCTTAGCTTCTAACCCTCTAACCACTGCACTCTAAGAACTGGCATATACATCATGTGTTCAACTCATTTCTCTGACACTCCCTTTCTTTTAAGACCTACATCCTTTGTTTCTGTCTGCCTTGTTTGCCTCGAACTACAGCTTTTATTTCCAAATTCCTAGGAGCCTGCTGAATACTCTAAACCACTGTCTTTCACTCAGGGTTCTACTCAGCCTTTTGAACACAGGCCACAATCAGCAAACATTTCAAGGGGAAGGCACCAGAAAATACTACCTCTACTATGGGCTGAATTGTTCCCCTCCATATCCATATATATTGAAAGTCCATACTTCTCCAATGTGTATGGTTTTATGGTGGGACTTTTAGGAGGTAATTAAGGTAAAATTAGGGCAAAAGGATGGAGTCCTCATCTGGTAAGACTGGTGACTTTATAAGAAGATCTCTCTGCATCTATCTTTCTGTCTTCTCTCTCTCTGCCCTCCTTCCTTGTCTTGTTCTTTTACTTTCTTTTGCTCTTGTTCTCTACCATGTGACAACACAAGAAGAATAGGCCTGTCTGCAAGCTAAGAAGAGAACCTTCTTAGAGAAACCAGGTTAGCTGGCACCACGATCTTGAACACTCCAAGCTCCAAAGTTGTGAAAAAGTTTAGTATTTAAGCCACCCAGATATGGCAGCAAGAAAATCCAAAGCACACTACTTTATGTGTTTTTCTTCTGTGATCTTGGTCCTTAAAATCCTCGATAACCTTGATTACTTGCTAACCTCTTCAGTTTTGTTTGTTTGTTTGTTTGCTTGCTTGCTTTATTTACTTGTCCTAGTAGAAATTTGGTATAAAAGCTCTGTCACGTGAGTAAGCAAAAATTCTGAAAAAGATATGAATATTTGGTGAAAAATCACTACAAGAAAAAGGAATAATAAATATAAGGGCTTTGGTACAAAACCTGCTCAGAAAATGGAATGGAAGAATGGAAGAGCAAAAAGATTAGGTGACTTGATAGTAAAAAAGAATCATTGAAACTGAGTTTGAAAAGTAGGCTACAATTAGACCAGGTGGGGCTTTGTGAGTCAGAGTGAGGAAGATGATGTGATTCTGATGGCAGTGGGACAGTATCGTGGCATCTGTCAATACCATGACTTTATACATATGTGAAATCATCTACCTCCATGTATACAGATATTTATGGAATTTACAATCTGGTAGATCATTTCTAGTCTCTGTGACAATCATCAATCATCAAGAGTATAGGAATACACATGAAAGATTACTTAACAGGATCACTGTGGAAATCCAGGTGGGAGAAGTTGTGGGTGGCCCTTGATTTCTTTCATGTGAAATCAAAATGGGGCTTGCTGACAAGATGAATATTAACTTGAGTGGAAAAAAAATCTGAGGTGACTTGAATGTTTTTCAACCTGAATAACATGTGGTGGGAAATATGCAGAGGTTTGTTTGGAGGATCAGTAGGAGTTCTATTAAGTGTGGAATATTTGGTAGCTATCTGTGAAGGTTAATTTGATTTTCCTCTTGGCTAGACTCTGGTGATCAGGTGTTTGGTCATACTCTAGAGTAGATGTTGCTCTGGAGGTTTCTTTAGATGTAATTAATACTATCAGTTTACTCTAAGTGGATGATGGTGGACCTCATCCAATCAGCTGGAAGACTTAGTAACAAAAGCAGAGGTTTCTTCTGACTTTCCAAATTCAAATTTAACTGCAATGTCTCCCACATTCATGACTTTAGGAATTGTGAACTTGTCAGTCTCCATATCTCCTGTTGCAATTTCTTTAAAATAAATCTTCTCCGAAGTAAATATATGAGACACATAAGGGCCCATTGTAATTGAGGGTGACCTCATTGCAAGGTCTTTACACACTTAGATCTGCAAAGACCCTGTTCGCATTGTGAAGTTCTAGGCAGGCAGTGTACATTTTGGGAAACACTATTCAACCCATATGCAATGATATACCAAAATGATAGAACAAAAAGTGATGTTGATACTCCTGTACTATTAATAAAGGATAAAGTTGGCACTGCAATATCCAGTTTACTCAATACTATCGCCCTCATATAGAATTAAACTCATCATAGAATTTTGAGATAAGCCATTGCCTACAAAGGTACTCTTTCATAAATCATATAAATTAACAGGGACTGTCCCCATATCTGTACTTTCATTTTATGTTCAAGCAAAATTATATCAAGGTTGTATATGCCAAAGACTAAGAACTATGTCACTTTCATTAGCTTTGCTTCTAGGCAGAGTGGAGGCGTTATTCAATAATAATGTTCAGATCTATAAAATAGACCCTCTCCTATGGATTGATGTGGCTATAGTTTGCCTGAGTTTAAGTTCCCATCTTTCAGAATGTGTGGAAAGTTCGATAATCAATATCCTTGACCTAGTGGCTCTGCTACACTGCTCTGGCTGTCTCGCCCTAGAGATGTGTCATTTTCTCTGCACTGAAAAGATCTGCAAAGTGCCAGGACCAAAGTAACTGGAATTGCCCTCATTCACAAAAGGCCTCAGAGCAGATTAAAGACCAGTCCCCCTCCTCTGCTGTCCTTTCGTCTGATTCTTGTGGTCATTTCTGCTGATGTCAGCTCCACTCTCTCTGGCTATCAACGTTGCTTTGCTACAGAGATGGATGGCGGAGCAAACTGCTGGTGTAGCTATCCATCACACATGCCTGTGGAGGATCACGGCCATGTCTGTGGTTCCAAATTTGGCAGCAATTAAGTGTGTGTTGCATCCAGAAACACAACCCCCTTGTGTCACCTACTGAGAATCAAAGGATTCAAAAGATTGCCTTCTTATATCAGAATGCTGCTAACTGCTCGCCAGCTGAGATCGAAAAGTGGTTAAAAGGTGAGATGAAAAGCTAAAGAAGGTGAAAAAAATAGAATCAAAATATTCAGAAATGTGAGCAGTGGATCTAAGGGGGCTTCAAGCATATTGATTTTATGGAGAGCAGTTTTGTTACGTGTGCCAAGGCTTTATGTCCAAATGATAGTGCTTTTGTGGTCAAAGGAGAGGAATAAGACATGCACTCAGGAGGGAAAGACGGGGTGCTGCTCATAGAGATATCACAGGGATACGAAAAAATGACCCTTGAAAACCAAGATTATCGGTCCCTTAATTATATTAATGTAGGGTCCGATTCCTCCTCCAGAGCCTGGTTTTGCTATAGTCGTTCCTTCAGCTTTTATTAGGCAGACACTATTACTGCGTAACTGCATTATTGCAAGAGATACAGCAACGGAAATGTGTAACCCTGGGTGAAGAAGCCTAGAAACATTCAAATTTCTAGTTCAAGTCACTTAAGACCCATTTGAAAATAATAACAAAAAATAATAGTGTGCCAAAATACATTTAATAAGTGAAAAATGTGAGTATCTTCTAGATGGGCTAAGAAAATTCTCTAGTACATACATACGTCATGCTGCTCACCAGGCTTCCTTTCCTTCTTTGAAGACAATTCTTTAGCAAATGTTAGTTGAGCACTTACTATATGGAACAGTTAACAGGCCATGTGTTCTTAGAGTATGCAGTTTACTTAGCATACCAAGTGCTTGGATTTTCACTTTCAATTCATCTTGAAATAGACTAAGTTTGGCCTTCTTTCCATTCTTTAAGGTGGGCATTTTGTATTCTAGGGTGATAAATAGAACACAGAATAAACCAGAGTGTTAGTACTGAGAACACCCTATGGCCTACATCCTTCTGAGTGGTAGGAGCAGCTTAGGGGAGGCCTCTTCAGACAGTATCCCCGTCTGTGTGGGGAGCCATCTTCCCAAGGGTTTTACACTTCCACAACAAAGACAGGGAAGGACCACATGGAGCAAATGGGGAGCTAGTTTTTAAGATTTATTCATTTATGCATACAAGAACTGGGGTTCAGGCCAGAGGTGCTGGGGGTGGAGGGTTCACCAGAGACAGAGTGAGGGACAGAACATGTGGACTGACTGAAATACACTGCTGAGGGGAGCAGCAGGTGAGACAGGAGGGGTCTGCTGCACCATGAGTGTCCCCTGCCTGGCCGGGTATGGAACTCAGTCTGCAGTGGCTGCAGACAGCTTCATGCTACTGTGCTTTAACCCCTTGTGCCACCAGGGAGGGCCCCAAGGAGCTATTTTTGAGCCTCTGTAGTAATCCGTAGCTTTATCACTAAGTAACTAATTCGCTAACTTTATAAAATTATAAAATTTATATATTGTACATTCAAGACCCTGAACTAGGCAAAGTCATGTCTGCACTTGAGTTCTCTGTATGTACTAAGGCTCATTAAAGAAGGAAGTGGCTAAAATGCTATGAAGAAAACCAACAGTATTACATTATGAGCAGTGTAAATATCCAGTGTATTTCAGTCAGTCCACAGCTGGTGCCGTTTTTCTTTCAATAGAATGCTCTCCTGATTGGAAATCCATAGCCTGCTGGTAGACCTGCAGGTTTCCTCCCAAGTGGTAGGCAAACCAAATGATTTTTTTTTTTCTTTAGAGTGGCGATTCTCTGGAGCCCCATCTCCTAAAACGTGCCAAGTTTAGCTCTTCATCCCTGTCACCAAGTACTGTGCCTACACGGGTGCTGCAAGATTTAAAGACCCAGAGCACACCAGTGTCCCCAAGTTGGGCAGCAATCTTGGGAGTTCCAGTTGCTGCGCTGCTGCTCGTTGCTTTCCTGCTTGCTTTACGTGAAAGGAGGTGGGAAGCGGGAGTGTCTCCCTAGCCTCTTACCACTCAAGATCAGCTATGCACAGATCAGTTCAGTGTATCCTGGATTAGGAAAGAAAAATCATTTGTATTATCTCCTGCGTACCTGTAGGATTTAAGCTTTGAAGGCGCCCAGCTAAGGCGAGCGGGACTGGACTGCAACCCTCCATTGGTGCTGCCTGCCTGGGCTTGTTGCTGAACACAGAGGAGGGGGAGGGATCCATTCCAACTTGCAAAGGCAGCAGATGAGCTGCTGGCTGCCCTGGGCAAGCAGGATCCCCCACACTGTGTTTAGGACCCCAATTCAACCTTCTTCCTTCTCAGATATTTTTCCTGTTCTCTTAGGCACATGGCTCTTCCTCACCATTTGTTAGAACAGGCTTCAAATGCACCCATGACACCTCTGAATTTCAACTAACTTGGAATATAGAAGTTTTTTGTTTGTTTGTTTTGCTTTTACTGCTTTTATTTTAAAGTATTTTTGATCATTTGAGTGTGTTTGTGTGCTGAGCCCGGTGGATCTTCATTCCATGGCATCCTTGTTCGGGGAAGTTAGTGCAGTGTGGCTAGTGGTAGGTTAAGTGCCTTCAGGAAGGAAGGAAAGAATTGTGGGTACGTGAGCTTATTTGCATTGCCCAGCTATGTGTGTGGGGTGCATAACTGGTAGTTTCTGTTCTTACTTTTGCTCAATTTGATTCGAATTGAAGTTGTTAGCTACTTTTCTCATCTCTTACATTTGCTGTCAAACAAACTGTTTTCTTTCAAGTCTAACTTAAATGGCTCCTCCTCTGCAGAGCCTTCCCCATGGCCAGGCAGTCCCCTGCACGTACCTACAACTACTCACATATGAGGCTTTTGTCACTGCTAGTTGGCATTTGCCTGCCTTACGGGATCAGCCTGACTGAATGAGTTCCATGAAGGGAAGGACTGCATCCAGTGAGTTTCTGCAAGGTCCCACACATCTCTAGCGTTTGGAGACTGTTCAGTGACTTCATGGAAGAAGAGAGAATACTTGCATTCAACTCTCAATTTCTTAGAAAGCACTGTAGAATTTCTCCCCAAAAGGAAAAAGTTCATTTACGCTGTATATACCTATTTTGCATAAAATTGCAGATTTTTCTTGAGTTGTTTGCAGTCTTCCCAGGGACCTGCTTATGCATCCACAGAACTCAGATCAAGGACCATTTGGTAAAGGAAATAGACTAGTTATCCCTTTACCTCTGTGACTCAGTAATTTCCCTGTCATTCCCTTCACTCAGATGCTTATGCTGGATGCTGAGAACACTGACGGATGTCATACAGCGAGAGGCCAGCTAGCGGGTGTTGATAAGCTGCAGCAGGTTGAGAGCTGATGCAGCCATGGCCATGGACAGCTGCCTTAGGAAAGTCATTTTCAGATTCCTGATTTTATGGAGCAATTTTTCCCCCAAAAAATACCAGGTACCTGATATGAATGACCAGGTTTTATTATATTAAATCAGCACCTAAAAATAAAGTGTTCTATGATCAACCTCATTTCATAAAATCTTATCCAAAGAGAAGAAATGTATGATAATGGAGCAAAAAAAATCCCATTTTGTTCATTACATAATTTTAAAAAATATTTATTTATGCATACAAGACCTGGGGTACAGGCCAGCAGTGGGGGGTTGAGAGGATTCACCAGAGACTGAGTGGGAAGCAGAACAGGCAGATTGACTGAAATACACTGCTGAGGGGAGCAGCGGGTGGACCAGGAGAGGTCTGCTGTACTCTGTGGGTCACATCCGAGGCCAGGGATTGAATTCTTGCTGCAATGCCTAAGAACAGTTTCGCAGTGCTGTGTTTTAACCTGTTGCACCTCCAGGGCCCTAATCACATAAATTTTGTAAAAATATTTTTTTTTCCTCATTTCATTGTGGACTTTTGAAAACTTTTGACACACTGCCACCTAATACTTAATATTTGTATGTCCTACCTCAGGAGCCATTGAAAGTTCCCCAGAGGAAGGACTATCTAAATTGGATTTTAAGAGCTAAATGAAAAGTTAGGTTAGGAGAAGGGTATGCCCTGGCAGATGAAATAATAATTAGAAGTCTTGGAGACTAACTGTTTAAACCTTGTGCATGTAAGGTAGTAATAAGGGAGAGGTCAGGTTTTCACGGACAAGTTGAAATGGACAGGCCTGAAAAATTCCTAGGGACTGAAAACAATCGCAGAAAAAGGGAAGCCTACTCTGGCCTTGGGCTGGGGCAGACCCAGAAAGTGAGAAGGGGGGGGTCCTGAGAAGACCACCCTACTCTGAAGCCACTTGAAGAGCAGGTTAGTCAGCAAGAGGCTTTTATGGGCAGCTTAGAGCAGAGTTGGGCTGGAAAGCCTTAAGGAGTGCTGGGAGAGGGCGCAGGAAAAGACCAAGGAAATGGGGGTGGGAAGGGAAGGTGGATGGGAGGGGACATTTGAGACTGATGGGGGATGGGTGACCAGAGTCTGGATCATCCAGAAAGCTCTGTCATCTTCGGGTGAAGGGGGCCTGTTTTGCGTGGTAGAAAAGTAGCTGAAATGTTATGCATTATGCAAATGAATGTGAGATTCCTTCATCAGAAAAAAAGAGCAAAACTCGAGGTAGACTCAGATATGTCAAACCCACAGTTAATATTACTTTTAAGACAATTTGAAGATATTCTCTTTATTATCTTTATGCCATGGTTTTCTTTAATCAGAATATAAAGATAACCAACTTTAAAAAAATGTCTTAGAATTGTATTAATGCTATTGGATGTATTTGTTGATATGGATTCTGTTTTAAAGTTTTTAGCCTTACAAGAATCTGTAAGTAATTAATTACTCTGATCTTCTGGTCAATTAAGTATTTAAAATGTTATAATAGAATCCATAATTGCTTTGTTCAGATAAACTGGGGGTGTGTAGTCCTCATCCATCTTAGGGTGACTGCTGTATAATCCTTTAGTGAGAAAAATAAACTTTTAAGGAAAGATAGCATTAAAATTTCTGGATATGTTTCTATGTGAGAATTTTGTGTGTAACCAACAACTCACTGTCAGATGCTTTCTACTTATGGCATGTGAATATTTAAAAAGCATCTTTGCCTAGAACCACCATTTACTACTTGCCTTTTCCTTCTGCCAAGCTTTTAAATCAGTAGCAAATAATTTTTAGATTTCTTTCTTATTAAAACATTACCCTAGCCAGCACAAACACCTTCCTTTCCGTTCCTCCTGCCCTGTGTACTCATAATGTAGCTTCTTATTAAATATACATGCAATCTCTCATTGCATATAAATGTACCTCATCAAAGAATAAGAGAGAACCCAGCGACTTTGCTATCAATTGGTCATAAAGACAGGGTAATATCTGAATGGTGTTATGGGCTTTCTCTTAATAAAAAAAAAAAAAAAAAAAAAACCAGCAGCTTAGACTGAAGTAACTTTACCAGCCATCCTATGGAGTTCTATTGTGGTTCTGTTCTTACATACTCATTAGGCTGCTTTATTTCTTATGTCTGAGACCATGGGGGGGGGGGAAGCACTTTTCCTATTTCCTGAAGAAAATGTATAAAGTCACAGGTTTTGTCTTCATGGGGCCACACTCTTGTCTTTGGAGGAAATACCTGATGAAAGCCCCCAGGATAGTGAAATACTTTCTGTGGTTCCAGTACATCTTGGAAGTAGCACCACACTGCACCATAGAAGATAGTATTAAAATGAGTAAAGCATAAGAATATTCCTCTTAGGACTGTAGAGAAACCAAATAAAGAATCAGGGGCAAAAAGTAACTATAGAAATGTGAAAATCAAAATCCTCAGGCAACTATAGATGAGAGATATTCTGTAGGGGAGGAGGAGGGAGAGGGAGAGCACAGGGTGGGAAGAGCTCTAGGGACTGTGGTGACGGTGCACTGGGGAGCTGTGGTGGGGATTTCACGGGGAAACCATACAGTGTACAAAACTGAAGGATGGGGCCTTCCCTGGTGGCGCAGCAGGTTAAAGCACAACACTAAGAAGCTAAAGCCACTTCAACATGACTTCGATCCCTGCCTGCCCGGGAGGTGACCACATGGCGTGGCAGACCTCTCCTGACCCTTCCGCTGCTCCCCTCAGCAGTGTACTTCGTCAGTCTGCCTGTTCTGCTCTTGGCGAATCCTCTCACGGCCCATGCATCTCTGGCCTGTACCCCAGTTCTGTATGGATAAATAAATAAATCTTTAAAAAAAAATGAAGGATGATATAATGACTATATTAAAGAGGAAAAAAAAATTCTTCTTGGCCTTTCCTGGTGGTGCAGTGAGTTGGAAGCTGGCTGTGGCCGCTCCAGTGCAAGTTCGATCCCTGTCCTAGAGGTGACCCACATGGCATGGCAGACTTCTCCTGACCTGCTGCTCCCCTCAGCAGTGTACTTCATGGATCTGCCTGCATTGCTCCCCGCTCTGTCTCTGATGAATTCTCCCATGGCCCCTGCACATCTGACCTGTACCTCAGTTCTGTTTGCATAAATAAAAAAAAAACCTTTTAACAAATTCCTCTTGCCCACACAATTTAACTTTAAATACAAATGACTTGACTTTCCCAAGTATGTTATGCAGGGGAGGAGAAAGCCAGAAGCCTACTAAGGAATAATAAATAAGGACATGGAAAAACTGTTGTTTCCAGGAGGTGCAGGCTTCCTGGGAAAACTCTTGGCCCCTGATTGGGAGTGTCTTGGAAACCTCACTGGGACGGGTGGCTCCCACCAGGTCTCACACTCTGGGTGAAACATGTCTATTGACTTACAAGCTGGATGCACGTGTCAAAATGCAATCCGGTAGGTTTGCAATAATAGCCAGCAGTCATGGCTGTAAATTATTTATGGAGAGTATTCAGTGCAAACAGGTTAGTGCACACATTCACTTCTGCTTGACTGCCTGGGTTTTAGATCACGCAGACATTCAACTCCTCAGAGATCTGCTCTTATCACTGCAGACCCTAAAAGGGGCCCAAACTGCAGTCATTTCAGCAACTCAGGGCTGCCTGGCCCCTTGCTAAAGCTCTACCTCAAGGTTCAGTGCGTAAACACGGTCCCCCTGCCACCCCCTGGCCCCAACGATGTAAGGTAATATCAGACATGAAGGCGGATCGATCTTCCAGAGCAGAGGCATGGCCGTTCTCCCTCTCTCTTTGTGCAGATACATGGAAGAATGTGCACAGCAAAGGCCACTGGTGATCTTAACGCAAGCTGACATTTCACTAATGCCATGTTTCTGAGACTGGAAAGAGCTGGCTATCCAGCGAAGCCCTCGGTTTACATTTAAATACGTGTGGTGCCAATTGCAATGCAGAGCATGGGTTTCCCCTGCTGCCCTGGACTATTTCAGCCCTGGTCATTTCCATTTCTTCTTGGTGCTCAAGGTAGGCAGGTGGACTTCTCTGCAGTGCCACGTAGATGACCAGAAAGGTTACAGCATCTTTGACGTTTTCAGAATTAAAGCCACAGGGGAAAGCAAACTATCTCTTAATATTTCAGGAAGGATATTCTGCCTTCCCATCAAACAGGCAATTAATGTGACATGACCCTCGGATGTCCCAGGTCAGATAGCTATTCACTTCACTGTATCATTTTTTTTTCTTTTGTCCTTTAAGATGAAAAGATATTTTGGAATTTCCACTGCTTAATTTAGAACTATGTTGTCGTAAGAGATCACGATTTTCATTTGTGGGTTTTAAACAAGAAACGGGTGAAGCTGTCCACCAACTTAGAAGCAGAGCAGAAGAAATGTCAGCACAGCCGCTGGAGCAAAGCTTGGACACATGTTAGCACTGCAGAGTGAGCAGAGCATGAAAATCCGTAGGTTCTAGTAGGTTCTAGAGGGAACTTTCATTAGGAGCAGACACAGCAGTTATCCCCCAGAAAGGTTTTCAAGGTGTTCAAAGAAAAAGATGAAAACATTTCCAGATTTCAGAGAGCAAAGTTTCAGGAAAAATGAGTCCTGACTCCACCAAGTAAAGGCATGTGGGACTCGGAGCCGTTCTTTTAAGCTCTCCCACGGCCAGTTTTTTCAGTTACAAGGTCAGAGAAATGAAATCCTTCGTGGGGCCTCCTTTGTTGTAAGGACAAAATGATGTGCTATCTGGTTGCTGCTGCCCCTCATCCAAGGTCTGCCCATTTCTTTGTTTTTTAAAAGATTTGTTTATTTATACATATAGAGCTGGGGTACAGACCAGCGGTGCAGGGGTGGTCAGAGGATTCACCAGAGACAGAGTGAGGAGCAGAACAGGCAGATTGATGAACTGCACTGCTGAGGGGAGCAGCGGACGGGTCAGGAGAGGTCTGCCGCGCCATGTGGTCACCTCCGGGGTGGGGGATGGAATTCGCACAGAAGCGGCTTCGGCTTGTCTAGCTTGCAGTGCTGTGTCCCTAACCCGTTGCGCCACCAGGAAGGGCCCGGTATGCCCATTTGTTAATGCTTGGAAACTGCAAATATAACCTGAATTTTTTTTAAAAAAGGCATTTTTCAATGATGATATTAAGTGATGAGGCTTGAGATGAAGAGATCATTCTAGATTAGTATCTGAACTGTCCCTAAGTCCAAGGAACAAGTTTTCGAAGAGACACAAAAGAAAGATACTGATACAGAAGAGCAGATGATGTGAAGAGGGAGGCAGAGATTGGGGTTAAGCTGCCTCAGGTGAGGAAGCTTCGACCTCCAGAAACTGGAGAGGAAAAGGAGAGTTGTCCCCTAGAGCGTCAGGGAGGTAGTGGGTCTGCTGACACTTTGCTTTTGGACTCCGAATGAACAAATTTTGAATGTTCTTTTTTTTTTTTAAGATTTATTTATTTATGCATACAGAACTGGGGTATAGGCTAGAGGTGCAGCGGCGGTGAGAGGAGGACTCACCAGAGACAGAGCGGGGAGCAGAACAGGCAAGACAGACGAAGTACACTGCTAAGGGGAGCAGTGGGCGGGTCAGGAGAGGTCTGCTGCGCCATGTGGGTCACCTCCAGAGTGGGGATCAAATTCATGCTGAAGTGGCTTTAGCTTCTTAGTGCTGTGCTTTAACCCGCTGCGCCACCAGCGAGGGCCTGAATGTTCTTTTTTTAAGCCACAATTTTGTGGTAATTTGTCACAGCAGCATTGAGGACATAGTGTTCTAGGCTCCCTGAAATTCAGTAATCTCCATAAAGAGTATTTTAAAGCAACATTCAAAAAGTTCAAAATGAATGACAAAAAATCCATGATGAGGAAGATGTTGAAATGTCTAGATGATAAAGGATTTGATATCAATGCTAAATTCTTTGCTATTGAAGAAGTACACTTATTACAATATTACAAAAAGGCAGTTGAGGCAAGGTACAATTTTCTGTTAGGGAGTGTAACTATTAGTCATTAAATTATTTGTGTAATTGAGTTATGCTTTGGAGACTTGTAGTTTCAAAGTTCTAATAAGTGGAAATGCAGGAAACTCAAGTGAGCAGGATGATAATCACAAGGAAACTCTTCATGGAATAAGCTGTGGTTCTAGTCTCTGGCTGTGATGGAATCAAAGCAAAACAGGTTAAGATCCCAGCACTCAGGACTCACCCCGGACAAATTATCAGAATTTGGGGCTATGGAACCCAGGCATCAATTAATTGTAAAGTACCCCAGTAGACTCAAATGGCAGCTAAGACTGGGAACCACTACGTGATGAGTGAAGAGGGAATAGAGAGAAGTTGCTTCCAGGTTTCTGGGGGTCTGACTCTATGAACCATATCTTGGTGTGTTATTTAACTGCCAGATCACATACAGTGTTGTGAACCAATGCTACCTTAACAGGAGAAGGTAATCCAAAAATAAAAGGCTATAAAACTGACACATAGTGAAAGGCTGATCTGAACTATGTGAAATTGTACATCGATCAGGTTTAATTTTCTGTTCAGCAGTTTAGGTTATTGACAGTTACAGATGGCAGCTATCAGGATTGCTATGGTAACTGTGATGTTTGCCTAATTCTTTAGGGTTTGTGAAGCACAAAACTGCCTGCCCTCAGACCCCAGTGTGATGGTTCCATCACGGTTCTGTATTTCTATAATATATTCTTCAGTGCTCTCTCACTGAAATAGGTTAATGGTACCCTCCCAAACCACAATTCTATCTGAAGCCCATTTGGAAAAAAAGTCTTTGTAGATACAATTTGATAAAGGATCTTGAGATGAGGAGATCAATCATGGATTATACAGATGATCCTTAAATCCAATGATGAGTGTTGTAAGAGACACAGAGGAGATTCAAAGAAGGCTGGGTGAAGATTGGAACAGAGATTTGTGTTTTGCAGTATTCAGGCGTGAAAGTATAAAAGGCAAGAATTATTTCCTGGAGTTTTGGAGGGAGTGTGACCCAGCTTGATACCTTGATTTGGAACTTCTGATCTCTAGAAATGTGATAAAATAAATTTCCTCCCTTTGAAGGCACTCAACTTTAGCCATTCACTCTCTTTATCTTTAAAGGTAGAATTCAAACTTTGCATTACAGAGAAGCAGTTTATGATCTGGTCCAGCTGTCTTGCACCCTTATATCCAGTCAGTGACTTGCATAATCTCCACCTGAGCTGTCTGCTTCTTACTGCTCCCCACCTTCCTGTTTATACCAACATGTGCCCCCCTGTTAGCAGATGCAGCAACAGTACTGTCCTCCACGGCCAGTGGCTGGTGGACCCTTGTCAGACCAGCCTGACACAAGGCTTCAAAGCCTTCTCAAATCTCCAGGCTCCCTCACCCTGCTGTGTATTCAAATTACCTTCTATTAATTGATTGTAGCTTTTCTTATATTGTGCATGCCACACACTACAGAAATCATTTGTTGGCCCACCCAATATTTCCTCCACATAACTCTAAACTCCTTGAGAGAGGGGATAGTCACCTCAGCTTGGTGTGACTAGAACGTACCTAATCAAGTGTGACTTCTCATTGATACTCAGTAATCATTGTTTAATTTAGCTAGTTTATTGTGGAAGTTTTAAATATAGATAGTTTTATTCAATATTTTTAAAGGCAAGTGAAATGCAGACTATTATAATCATATTTTTTATAAAAGAGAAAATAGAGTAGAGAAATAAAGGTGAATTAAGTTGCCAGAATTCAAGTCTAGCGATTTGAATTCAAATTGGTATATCATATACATGGAGATAGATATAGGTCCATACACAAACACAGATACATACATCTCTATCCATATAAATTTAACCAAATATATTTAACTACATATATTAGTCATAGATATTTATACATAGATGATCATAAATATTAAACTATATATTTAGCCTTATACATATTCAACCATATATGGATATTATGCACAACTCTAGTGCTCTCTGTAACATTGCTCTCCATTTAGTATTTATGTATAAGTTCTGGTAAGTTCTTGAGAATGGGATCCAGACCTTACTTAATATTTTTGGCGTAATATATCATTCAACTATTTGTTGACTGGTTTAATGTTCATTTCAATGATGATATTTTCTTAAAATTTCTTCCATATTTCTAAAAAAATGTCCTGTGTAATGTCATCTTACTAATGGTGATAAATATGGAGCTCTCAGAGTCCATTACTTGTCTCTTTTCTGTACCATTTCAGGAGATGATGGGCTTGTTAACTAAACTGATATATTTCACCCTGAATGTTTTCCTGTTGCTGTGGTGACTCAACAGGGCTTATTGTTTTCATTGATTTTTCAGAAAGTTACTAACATAGAATTTCACTTTAGGGGCAAGCTTAGACATAGAACCTCACTTTAGGGGCAAGCTTACACAAAACCAGTTTAGATGCTGTCATGGAGAGGGTGCACTTTGACCCCCTTTTTTTTTGGTGCCAATGGAAATAATCATCAAAAACAAGAATCACATGAATGTGGAGTCAAAATTTCCAGCTACTGGCAGTACAAAAGCAATCATTATCCAAATCCCATTCATAGTCACTAGCAGAAGATGGAGGTGGGGCAGAGGGTCCAGGGAAAGCAGATGGGGATGTGGGGGGAATAAGCTGGAAAAAGATGGCAAGAGTAAAAGCAGTAAAACAATATGGCAATAGCCAGGAAAAAGACAGGGTTGGCCCAGAAGATGAGTGGAGCCTTGAGCCTGCCCTGTCTCTTTAACTAGCTTTAGAAGTGACACTAAATATGAATCAAATCAAATGTGTGATGATTTAATACTTTGTATATTTCAGAAGCAAGTTGCAAAGTCTGATTTCCCTTAGAGGTATGTCAGACAGAACATACTCTGAAGAATAGCAATAGGCCACATTTTAGATGCTTTCAAAACAGATTGGAGGTAAATGACTGGCTAATTATCAACACATGACATGGCTGGTCTTACTTGACAAGGGCTTTGTTTATCCGTTAATATTAAGTTTTCCGAGCTATGGCCCATAGTTGATGTGCTGGTGATAGATCCCTGGTGAACACAGAAGAATTCAAACTTAGGCTTGCTCATTAAAATTTTTGATTTACAAATAACTAGGCTTATTTTTCATATAAGTAGAAATTACCTCATGAGCAAACCATTGCTTTTATCCTAAACAAAATTGTTGGCATTAACTGAAAAATTATTTCTCCAAATGTGTAGCACTAAAGTTTTCTGGGACCTAAAGTTTTCAAGTCATATCCCCCTAAACTCCAGTCAAGCCAGGAAATATCATGAGATAACTATAGCACAAGATTTAGAGCAATGTAATCACTTTGCATGTAGTTGTCCTCTAAAAATTTATTGGGTGATTTGTAGACCCCTAACTTGGACTAGCTGCTGGAGAGACAGTATTTTTTTTTTATAAGATCAGTTCATGTACTTACATTGTTTCAAAATCTAGGTGGAGATACAGATACAGTGAATTAATATGACATAGCATAACATAATACAACACAGTGCATGATACACCTTAATGAACAATAATTGTTCCACAATAGAGGCATAAAATGGTGAAACAAAAACATTCCCACTACATTGTAAAGAAGGGAAATGTTTACTGATGTCACCCAGGAAACAGTTCATTAAAAGTCTCTGATATGGGGCCATTCCTGGTGGTGCAGCAGGTTAAAGCACAGCACTAAGAAGCTAAAGCCACTTCAGCATGAGTTTGATCCCTGGCCCAGGAGGTGACCCACATGGCATGGCAGACCTCTCCAGATCCACCCGCTGCAGTGTACTTCGTCAGTTGGCCTGTTCTGCTCCCTGCTCTGTCTCTGGTGAATCCTCTCACTGCCCCTGCATCTCTGGCCTGTACCCCAGCTCTGTATGCATAATAAATAAATCTTGAAAATAATGTTTCTGATATGGGCAGGAATTGGGATAATCTTCCTCTTAAGTAAAATCTCCAATGAGATAAAATTTGGACAGGGTTGCTGATTAATAAAGCACTGTCATCTTCACACATTGGGAAAGGATGTCCCTTTTTTTTTCCCCTACAGATACATTCCTAGAGTCTATCTAGGGCTGACATTTAAAACTCATTATTGAGCCCCTGGCTTGACCTGACAGAAAGAAAAGTGCACCAGGTCAGGAGACCTGAGGCGATCTCTTGCTTCTGTTATCTCCTGATCCAGTGACCTTAGGCAAGACTCTTAGCTGAGCTGGAGTTTCCTCTTTTCTAAAAGGAAGGTGACACCATCTTACTCACAAGGTCATGAGAGCAAGAGCCAAGAGAATATAAGCAGTGTTCTTGGACTCTATCAATGAGAAGTACCACATGATGAGAAATACAATATGAAAGAATTCACTTGCAGAATGAAAGCCCATAGTTTTCATAACTGTGTAAGAATCCAGTCCCCTGTTAGCTATCCTAAGATCAAGGAATTTGAAACTTTAACATATTAATAGCCTAAAAAAAAAAAGACCAGGCCACGTGATTGCATGAACTTATGCATCCCCATGCAGGTACATAAACACGAATATATTGAGATGACACATGAGTTTGTAGGGAGAACATGGGGTTGACACTGCAATTTCTCTCACCAAAATGACCTTGAAATGAAATGCATCAGTGGCTCTTAGGATCAGAGGTCCTGAGATACTGTCCCTTCAGGGTATGTTACTAGGGATGAACAATCCTCTGCAGACTGCAGGAAGGACTGAGGGAAGTCCAAGGGAGACCAGATGCCCTGGGCAGCCATTCCTGAGAAGCCAGTGCAGGTGGCCCTAACCATGTCATGTTAGACACAGATAGAGATCTGGAAACCTGCAATATGTGCTTAATAACTTCCATCAGCCTGAAAGAAACCTCAAAGTTGTTAATAACTCGGTAGGAACCATACCTGATTTTGAAATGGCTAGGTAAGATACGGGACACCTAGTTAAGTTAGAATTCTAGACCAAGTAAAATAATTGCAATAGGGTGGACTAGTCGGGGCGTGCTGATACGAAAGCAGTATCACTGGTGTTGTGAAGCCTGAATAGAGTCTACAGCCTATATTTTCAGTTACTAAGTAGGAAGCAGTGAGGAGTTCTTGACCCTACCCCTACTAATCTCACAAGTTCAAGGTAAACATCGCTGACTCTGGCCTCCTTGGGACTTGATACTCCCCTGGTTCTCCCTGCCCCTCAGAAGGGGCAGTCACAGGCCAATCACAGGCCAGCCTGGAAACACTTAGAACTCTCCAGCTATGTTCCTGCACACAGTTGATTTTGCAGCCAACAAAACACAACTTCTTTTCCAGCAGGAGAGTAAGCGGCAGGTGCAGGAGGCTCCTGATTCTAATTCTACCCCAGATGAATAATTGCAGTAATGATTACTGTTTACAGTGCCTCGTTTTGACATTTCTTTGATTATTTTTTTAAAAAACAACACCACTGCTACAGAGCTAATTGGAATCTAATTATTTCCACATAGATGAGTGTTCTCAGGCCGCTGTCTGAGACAGGTCATGAGATGGTGGTCTCAGATCAGCTTCTTGTCATTTACATTATTAAAAAAAAATAGGGAAAGGGTACTATTCTGCATAATTAGCAGCCTTAATTAAAAACTGGACCAAGATATCAGCTGTAGTGGTGGCTTGACAAAGCCCTTCGGGCTAACTCTGGTTCTGCAGTTTTCTGATTAGAATACAAAGCTGGAAATAGCCACCTCCATTATCTCCATTAAGATTGGATGCTTTCAGGCCTGATCATCAATTCAGGCCTGGTTGTCATTTTCTTAAAGGCCTGGCAGAGAGGAGAAAGATGTGAGAGTCTGGTAAACATGCCCTAAGATTTATGGTCCATAGAAAAAGCTAGTATTCAAAATTACCACCAGAACTCTGAGGAGATCCCCATTTTCTTACCATCTGTGCAAAAATCTCTTATCCTTGTGGGTCACAAGGCCATTTTCAGTTTGCACAGCCATCACATCTGAGTATGTTCTTTGAAGATACATTGTAAATTAAAAAAAATAAAAAGTAAATAAAGTAATTGAATTAGCTTTTATCTAACTGCCATTCCAAATGGCAGAGTGAGAGCAGCACTCTGATAATGAGGACTAAAATCCACTGTCCCTTTTTGACAGTGCTTTGGAATAAAATTGTCCAACTTTTCTGATAATGGCAATTTAATTGCACCAACTGAAATTTGTAATTCTTCCTGTGTCTATAAAGTTGCACCTAATACATTTTACTGTAAATCACCCAAACAGTAAGAAAGTTGACCCTGTTTTTTTAATAATCATTTTTTTCATAGTTTTGTGCAATAACTGATAAATACTAACAAGAAGATGCTCCCATTTCACGAGTAATTTAGAAGAACTAGCTCCCAGAAAGGTTGGAGGAGCTTATAATACAATCACAGGCATAAAATCTAATTAAGTGCAGACACAAAAAGCAGAGATTAAAGAAGGTGGTGTGTTGGGGGACAGACAAGGAGTGGGGGTCAGCAGGGAAGTCCAGGCCACTGGAATGGTCAGTGGTTTGCCCTATGGGCGTTCACCTCCTAGCTGCCACCAGTCAAGAACGCATAAGCAATAGATAATAAAGTTCTCATGGTCCAGTGGTAAAAAGGTCGTCTGTTTTCCAGGAGAATTAAAGTTTGTCTTCACTCTGTACCCCCAGATTGAAGTGGAAAAGTGCTTTGAGACTATCAGGGTGTCCTTATATGCGGACTGGACAGAGGACTGGTTGGTGTTCCCTAAAACCTTAAACACTGAATAGGAAGAAGGCCTCAGATCTCACCATGGGTAAATCTGTTCTCTCCCGGGACCTCTCTCCTGCAGTGCTCTTCAAACATGCTGTAAAAAAGACTCACCTCAATACATATTAATTTGATGTTTTCTGTTATGTCCTATATTCATGTGTTTTTTAAAAGTCTGACCGAAACCCACAGACTTGACTTTTTGATGTGCTAATGAATGAATGTAGACCAACAGTTTCATAAAGAGTCAGCTGGTAGATGTAGCATTTTCTTAAAATGCGTAACTCTGGTAAAACAGAATGTGTTTTGTATTCACATAAATATGTGGAAGTGTGGAATATCCATAAACATTTATGTCATCTGTAAATGTATATATAAAATTTTACAGATGTGGTAACAACTTGCTAAAGCTCATGAGAAATTTTGAAGCAGGTTTAGATATATCTTTTAATCATTTAGTTAAATCTGTGTTAAGTGTTAAAATGAGAGTATATGTTTTTATTCATGTCATTTAGCTTGTCTTTCAACACAAAGATTTCATAACATAACACCATGTGGTGTAGGGATACAGGGTTCCACCTCTTCAGAGGTATGTTAGCACTTCCGAACCACCACAAAAGCACCAAATAACCCTCTACCGTAGATGACTGGACTCTGCCTCTCCCCCAAAAAATATTTTTTTTTTAAAGATTTATTTATTTGTGCATACAGAACTGGGGTACAGGACAGAGGCTCAGGGGCGGTGAGAGGCTTCACCAGAGACAGAGTGGGAGCAGAACAGGCAGATCTACGAAGTACACTGCTGCGGGGAGCAGCGGGCGGGTCAGGAGAGGTCTGCCACGCCATGTGGTCACCTCCGGGGCAGGCGGGAATCGAACTCATGAGGAAGTGGCTTTAGATTCTCAGTGCTGTGCTTTAACCCGCTGCGCCACCAGGGAGGGCCCATCCCAAAAATATTTTAACTAATCTAATAATTAACCTTTTTGAACTCTTATTGTGTTTCTCCTATAACTTGCTGTGATAAGCTTCAGTTCCCCCCCCCAAAAATCTGTGTTGTCAAGGATTCAACTGGTCATTTTTAAGTATCTGCCTATAAACCTACCAAACATTTCATTCAGATAGATTTAAACTATATAATCAGTAGTTTGAAAATGTATGATGTGTTTTTTACCAAATGACAAGTAGTTTAGAATAAAATCACCTTACTAGAGCTCCTTCTTACCTGCATACTATTCATGGATTTCTTTTTTTCATTCTCTATCACCAGAAGGAATAGCAAATCTCTTAAATTATTAACTTTTCCCTGTTTTATAAGCTATCATAATTGAAATAGCGTGGTTCACTAGGCATGCTCAGGGAAGATCTGACTGGCACACCAGGAAAGGCATCTAAAAACAATAATGCTTGAAATGAGTGAGGTTAGGCTGATAGACTGGAGAGGAAGGTCATCTCTGTCAGAGGTCAAAGTCACTGAGAATTGCTAGAGTCAGACTAAAGGTCAATGGAAAGTCACACTCTAAGTGAAGTCAGGGGTCATATTGGAGATTGTTATTTATGACATAGGCAGGGAGCCAGAGACTCGGAGTGTTCACAAGTCAAGGAGAGGCATGATTAAAACTTCATTTTTGAAAGATCACTTTGAAAAAATGGAGAGGGTGGATTGAAGGGGTTTGAGACACAAGGCTAAGAGATCAGTTGAGAAGTTGTGGCAATCATCAAGAAGAGAAAAATGATAAGGGTTGGATGAAGACATCAGTATGGTGGAGAGGACAATAAGACAATGGTGGCTAGACATCTGTGCCTCTTGGGGACTGTCGAGGTAGAATGGTGGATGATGTTGGGGGTGGAGCAGAGGAGATGAGGAAGGAGGTGATGCCATCCTGACTTCTGGCCTGGACACCTGTATGAAATGTGATGCTCATAACAAGGGTCGAGCTACACAAGAAATTGGTAATTCAGCTGGTACTTGAAGCTGTGAGTCAAGCTATCAAATTAAGGGATATGTGACAGAAAGCAGAGGCCTGAAGAACACCAGCATTTAACACACAGGCTATAAATCCGCGGTCTCCATTTACCCAGAGATTCAGTGAGTCTTGCTAGCACAGCATTTTGGAAAACTTGGATTTGAATGCTCTTGGGAAGCAATGGGATGTGCTCAGCACACCTCAAAGTTCATCACCCACAGCATCTCCACACCGGCACAACTCCTGCCTTGTTCCTAGAGGCACTAAAGTTGCAACCCCTAAAGAGTGTGGAAGAAGGGAAACCCATGTAGGAAAGGAAAAATTAATAAAAGGGCAAAAAAAAAATACTAAGAGGGTATGACTTCATGAAAGTTGATGAAGGAAAGATTTTCAGGGAAAATGGAACCATCAAGTGTATTGAATGTCACAGATGGTCCATTAAGATGAGGAGAAGCCATCACCACGGAGTGGATGATCTGGGGGCTGTTCATTATCTTAGTGAAAGACATCAGGGTGGTGGAGAGTAACAAAGTCAGATTACAGTGGTGGGGTGAAGGGTGAAGAGATTTTGAGGAGGTGGGATGGTTTAGGGTTCTCTTTGAGGAAACATAAGGGACTGTGAGTGGAAGGAAATGGGTAACTAGTGGCAGATGTGTGGTCGGATGGGAACATTCACTCAGAGTGGGAAACACTTGAGCATATTTTGGTGCTGAGAAACAATAGCCAGAGGGTCGATCAGCAGGGAGTATGGGACAGAAGGGATGTCATGTTCAGTGCAAAATGAATTGTGTGCCGGGCATTGCCTAAAACACTAGCAACACAGAAGCAAAAGAAGAGACAAGGTTTCTGTTCTCACATGGCTTACGCCCTGTAAGAGGAAGACAACCATTACAAAAAAAGAACAGATAAAATAAATTTTAGCTAGTGATATCATAGAGAACAGAGAGTCACCTTTTCCTAGGAGTTTTCTTGTAGTGACTTTACATTGGGTTTTGGGGAAGTCCTCTATGAGCTGAGACTTGAGTGGAATCAGGCACTGACCATGAGTGCTCCAGGAAAGAACGTTTAAATGGAACCAACAGGATGGGTCTTTGGTCAGGCAGGAGTTCAGTGTGTTGGGAAGATAGAAAGAAGTCATGGGGATACCTGAGCCACACTGGAACGGGAGAGGACATCAGAACAAGGGGCAGGGAGCAGGTGACTAGTGAGGGCAGCAGGCAGAGCAGTGCCTACAGCCCAGAGAGGGGAGGGAGACCGGCCTAGAGTAGAGAAATGGCCCCAGTCACGTGTGCTGTCAGTTCTTCCCCTGAGATGGGGAAGCAAGAAAGAACAAGTGAGAGAGGAGATATTTCTAGGTAGGAGGAAGTTGAAGGAGGAAAATCTAAGTGTTCTCAGTGAAACTAGATGCAGGAACATCTAAGAGTGAATGGGAGGTTACAGAGCCCTTGACCAGGTGACTTAAACAGGAAATAAATTTTCTCACAATCTGGAGACTAAAAATCCATGAGCAAGTGTCAGCCAATTTGGCTTCTGAGACGCTCTTTTTTTTTTAAAATGCATACAAGATCTGGGGTGAAGGCTAGAGGTGCAGGGGATAAGAAAGTTCACCAAAGACAGAGTGGGGAGCAGAACAGATGAATCTATGGAAATGCACTGCTGAGGGGAGCAGGTGGGAGACAGGAGAGGTCTGCTGCACCATGTGGGTCACCTCTCTGGCCAGGGATCAAACTCATGCTGCAGTGGTTGCAGATAGCTGAAACAACTCCTGTGCCACCAGAGAGGCCCCGAGATACTCCTCTGACTTAAAGATGGTCACCTTCTTGCCATGGGCTCACAGTGGCCAGTGGCCGGTGGCTCCTTCTCTTCCTACAATGACTAATGCTCTGCTGGATTAGAGTCCAGTCCTTACAATTTCATTTCACTTTTATCACTTTTCACAGGCACCTTCTCCAAATACTGGTACATTGGGAGTTAATACTGCAGTGTATACATTTTTTTTTAAAGATTAATTTATTTATTCATACAGAACTGGGGTACAGGCCAGAGATGCGGAGAGTGAGAGGATTCGCCAGGGACAGAGTGGGGAGCAGAACAGGCAGATCGACGAAGTACACTGCTGAGGGGAGCAGCGGGCGGGTCAGGTGAGGTCTGCCACGCCATGTGGATCTCCTCCGGGCCAGGTGGGGATCGAACTCATGCGGAAGTGGCTTAAGCTTCTTAGTGCTGTGCTTTAACCCGCTGCGCCACCAGGGAGGGCCAGTGTATACATTTTAAGGGGACATATTCAGTGCATGACAAGAGAACAGGAGAACTTGGAGGCGTTGAGGAAATGGAAAAGGAAATTGATTAAGAATAAAAAAATTCCTTCAGTGGTATTTTTTCTTTATTAAGTTTAAATTACTTCAATCTTTACATGATGTAAACTTTATGTTACAGAAAAATATTTGGGTGATGAACTCGTCAATGTTAATATATAATCTCCCATTGACTCAGAAAGAAGGTGGACTCCATGACTGGAAAGATAAGGCAGATTAGCGTGACAGCCTGGAGTTGCAGGGGAACTAACACAGTCTGTTTTGAAAAAGGACAGGAAGAAACAGGAAGGAGCTCCGTGAGCCAGGAACCCGGGGACACAGCTCAGTGAGCACATCTCATCGAACACCTCAGACTGGCAGCCAAGGAGGGGCTAGGCAAGAATAGAAATGCCCTGGATTTACGTATCTTTCCTTCTAATGTAAATATGTGCTCTCTTCTCCAAAAGAAACCTTCCACCCAACCTAGAAAGGTACAGGCTGCTGTATGGGTCAATTCTGCTTCTTTGGCATCTGTGGAGACCAGTTGTCCCATTTTAAAATCTGCATGTGGAGGCCAGAGATGATAGTCACATGTCAGAGGCTTTCAAATGCCAGCCACCTTAACACAAGAGAACACCCAAAAAACAAACATAAGAGAATACCCGAAATTTTAGCATTATTTTCACACGGAATTTTGACAAGTGTTCTTTTAGAAGATTCACTCTATTTTGCAGGTAAAACAAAGGTTCTCTTTCATTGTGTTAAAATATTTATTTATTTATGCATACAGAGCTGGGGTACAGGCCAGAGGTGCAAGGGCGGTGAGAGGATTCACCAGAGACAGAGTGGGGAGCAGAACGGGCAGACTGATGAAGTACACTGCTGAGGGGAGTAGCGGGAGGGTCAGGAGAGGTCTGCCGCACCATGTGGGTCACCCCCGGGGCGGGATGGAACTCACACCGAAACAGCTGTGGCCAGCTTGCACTGCCAGCTTTAACCCACTGCGCCACCACGGAGGGCCCGCAAAGGTTCTCTTTGAACGTCCTGCGCATGCTCTTGCGCCTGCTTCTCATTGCAGCTTACCTTGAAGCACCACAGATCCTGCCCCCTTATTAGTATCTTGGATTGATGCCCCTTTTACTGCTCACTGAAAAGAGAGGTGACACCTTGTAGTGCTTCTCAAAAATCAAAATCGTAACATTTCTAGACCCTGCTACATTTTCCCAGACTCCTTTAGGATCAAATGGACACAGAGACTCCATTTCAACTCCAGGCACCTCTACATGACTCTAAGGATCGTATTTCTCAGCCTGTGACTTTGCTCCCCAGCTGACCCTTAGATGGAGGCTTCTCTCCATCTAGACAGAGAGAGGGCTGCCCTGTGTCTCCTCATTCTCCGGATCCCGGAGCTGGCTGGTTCCCACAGTGGCCCACTAGTCAATCTGGAGGAGTGGATGAGCAGGAGTAAATAATAATGAACAACCATTTTAACACACCCAGATGTTTATCTTCGCAGTGGCCTGGCGTATTGACGTTTTATAGAAATATTTGCTGATTGGGGGACTTATTTTGGATGTCAGTATTGTGGCTGCTTTATTTTCAAAGTTCCCCTCAAGTGTTAGCCAGCTCCGTCTGGGTGCCCACTGCCAGTGATTACAGACGTGTCTTGTGAAAGTGGGCTGGGAGGCGAAATATATGCAGGAAAAGTAGAAACCATCAAGGAAAACGACTGAAGGGGAAATCAATATGAGGTGAAAGGTCAACAAGCCTCCTGCTGTTAGTCTGTCAAAATGTATTTAATGGGTTCATTGGATAGTTTTCACATTTAAGAAATTGACATGAGAAAGGGTTAGCCTCTAATAACTTTTTATCTCACTTGCAAAATAGCTATTCTATTTTTTATCTTTAGAGAATTTCTCTTCTGATCTCAGTGTTACTTCATGCCCAGGGATTTATGGCACTGACACCACTATATATGGCAAGTTTCCAAAACAAATGAGATAATTATTTTCTAAGCAGTGAATGCTGTAATCACAGACATATTAATGTCAAAGTGTAATTTTAAATATGGTCACAACAGATTTTTGACAAAGGTTGTTAAAAATAAAATGTCTCTATGTAAAGTCACTTGCATTATATTTTTCAGATTTTTAAACTCTGTTGATGAATAATTTTTCCTGTGTGTTTCACTCATTTATTCATCTACTGATGAATGTCCTTACTTAATAATCTGCATTTTTAGACAATTCTGTCATCTTTTTAGAAGCTAAAGTTATTGCATTTTTCTAAGGTCATTTAGATACATTAGAAATATTCATTCATTTAGTGGTTCCTGAACTGTACAGAAGGACTAAGCATTAAACATTAATATCTGGAAAATTCAGCATCGTATACTTACATCTATCAACTGTTTTCTCTCTTTTTTTAAGACGTAGCCATTTATGTTCCAAGTTTTAGATTTCCTTCAGTTTTCTACCTAGAGTGCCTAATAACCAACTTCAGGCCAGAATCTCCTCTTAATCTGTTCCATTGAATTGGTGAACAATGCTGTAGAAGTGAAGTATGGCTTGAGGATTTCCTTAAAATTGTCAAGACTCCAAAGGACCTGATAGGGGAATATGAGCAGAGCTCAAAAATGCAATTGAAAAAATTTCGATAACTAAAACATTTTTATTAATTTTGCCAACACATGATAAGATTTGAAATTGCAAGCAGATAATATGCAAAGCACCATAGAGATCAAAATGGCTATTTCTTTATTTTTCATTTCCAGAAGATTAAATATCAGTCATTCATTAAGCAAAATTTATTAAATATTTCACATTTTGCTGAACTTTGTTCAAACCAAAATGTGAAGAACTCTACTCTAGGAATTTTTGCCTAACAGGGAACCAATATTGTAAACCAAAATTATGTGAAAAGTGCAGTGTGTGAGCTTTCTATTGTTATGAGAAGTTATTATAAACATAATGACTTAACCCAGCATGTATTTATCTCATAGTTTCTGTGGGTCTGGAGTTGGGCACTGTTAACGAGGTCCTCTAGACAGAGACTCAGCTCTGCAATTGCAGGTCAGCCTGGGCTGCATTCTCATCTGGGGCTCTGGATTCTCGCCCAAACTCACAAGATTATTGGCAAAATTCTGTCCTAGGCACTGCAGAAGTCATAGCAACTTGATATTTTAAGAGCAGTAGACTAGAGTCTCTGAACTCAGAGAAGCTAAAGGCTCTGTCAAAGAGTTTACCTGATTAAGTCAGGCTCAACCAGGGTGATTTCCTTTTATTTACTCAAAGTCAACTGATTAGGGGTCTTTTTAAAAACAAAAACAAAAACACACAGCAAACTTAATACTAAGCAACGTTAATTGCATCTGCAATGTCTTTACCTTCACCATGTAACATAATCAGAGGAGGAACTTTCTATTATGGTCACAGTCCTGTCCACCTTCCAAGGGAGGACATTATACAGGGCACAGGTCATTGTTACCATCCTGCCTACCGCATGCCAGAACAGACAGATTCCAGAAACCTGTGGCAAATGACTAATGTCCAATAGTGAAGAGATAGGGCAAAGAGATGTTCGTGGGCACTGATGACCATAGACAAGCTAGGCTTCTTGATTTTGAAATTGATCGCTAGGTCATTTTTGTGGCACTTGGAGAGAAAATTCATTTCAGAACACAGAGCTGTAAAGCTATAGGAGAGAGGATAGGCAACTTAACAGATGACACCAGGGACACAAAATGCACTGAAATTCTTGGTCGTGTTCATTGCCCCTGAGCAAGAATAGAAGTGGACTATATAATAGCCAAGTTGGGACACTGTAATAAGGTCTGGATAGTGGATCTTAAAACACGGATTGTCTTAGTTGAAGTTGCCTTTGAGACAAAGGTTTGCACGCCAATGGTTATTTTGAGACTGTGAATCTTGAAAGCAAGAGAGAAGCTCAAGAGAGAAGCCAAAAGAGAGTGGAGAAGGGGGAAGAGAAAGCAGATATAAAAATGTGTTTTGAGTTGGTCACTGCTAGAGGAGATGGAGATCTTAAGAGGAACCTTATGAAATGGAAATCAGAATTTTTGGGGGGAGGTAAGTAAGGAAATATTGTCTTATTAGTCCCTGGCACTTGCTGGTGAAGACTGATCCATGGGTCTGATACAAAATGGGTCCCCTGGTATTGACGGTATTGATGGGTAGAATAAAAGAAATAGAGGGTGCAATCTGAGGTTAAATGCTTTCAAGTTACAAAAGTAAATAACTGGTCAAAACTCATGCAGGGTTGGTGACTGGAGGTCACAAGGGTCCAAGGTGAGGCTGAAGGGATTCGGGAGGAGTGTGTTTAATACATTGACCTTTTGAAAATGTAATGAAAACGACAGAGCTACTGTTCAGAAAATTGCAAGCATCCTCTCTCACACACAAAAAGGGTATACACTCGAGGCAGCCATTCCCCTGAGGTCATCCATGGACCCAAGTACAGGCACCTCTGTGTAAGAAGCTCATTATAAGATTTTGCCAGAATGGCATTCAGGTAGGAAATTGTATAGGCTTCCTCAAGTGAAAGACTTGTCTTTAAATATTCATCCCTTTTTCTCTACAAAGCACTGTCTTTTGAAATATTCTTTTGTTATTCAGAAAGTGTAGTTCAGTGTCTCTTAATTTTTCTTGAATAGCAAGTGCAGTGTATTCTGGGTCCAAAAAGGAGGGAGAGGCAAGTTTTGAATCTAGTAAGAGATCAGAAGCCACATTGGATAGACACAAATATCTGAGACTAAACGTGAGTCTGTCAAGGCATACCAAAAACAATGGCAGCTTAACTTTAACTGACTCCGATAACAATGACTACTGTAGATACAGGGATCAGCAAGGTGAAGATAACATGTTTAATCATTGGATATCAGTTTTATTCAATAGCAGAACCACCATCTCAACTCTAAGTTCCATCAACCACCCCTATCAGACCTAGGAAAGAAACTGTGTAAATGGATCAGTGAAATCTCATAAAATTAAAATGACAAACAAAAGGCATTTTCCTTATTGAGGAATGGATATAAATGGCTGCATACTCACCCATATCTAGTTTAAATAACACATCAGCTTGCAAGACAAAAAGAAATTCCACTAAAATCTCAGATAAAAAAAGGGAGAATCATTTTAAATGGAAGATAGAATGTAAATACTATGGCGATATAGCAGTCAATAAACTTATACAGTCAGAAAAATAAAGAAAACTGTAAAGGAACGATTAGATTTTCTCTCAAGACTCCCATTAGAATGTCCAATAAGAAACAGCAGAGAGAGAGAGAGAGAGAGAGAGGGCTCTGACATCAGCTATGGATTTAAGTATAGATTTGTTGCTGTTATTTGCTCTTTTGCATTTTTTGAGATGGGTGGACTATTGAAAATGTAAAGAAACAAAAGTAGCTGAACCATTATATAGAAAATTATTATGCAGATCACCAAAGAGAATATATGAATGCTATCCAAAATCCTGTATTAGTTTGTAGATGAATATTAGGAAAATCAAATACTTGTACTAATCAAATCCATTTGAAAATGCAGTCATCATTTATTATTTTTATAATCACCTTTTAAAAAAACAGATATTATGACCTCTGAGAATGCATTTTCAATCCTCTCCCTCCTTCTTTATATTCTTTTTTTTTTTTTAAGATTTATTTATTTGTGCATACAGAACTGGGGTACAGGCCAGAGGCAGTGAGAGGCCTCACCATAGACAGAGTGGGGAACAGAACAGGCAGATCTACGAAGTACACTGCTGAGGGGAGCAGCTGGCAGTCAGGAGAGGTCTGCCACGCCATGTGGTTGCCTCCGGGGCAGGCAGAAATCGAACTCATGCTGAAGCAGCTTTAGATTCTCAGTGCTGTGCTTTAACCCCCTGCGCCACCGGGGAGGGCCCCTTCTTTATATTCTTATGAGAGCTGAGGCTCACAAGACTTCAGTCTTACCTGAGGTATATAACAAAGTGGTACAATTATCCCCAAGAAATCTCTTGGACTAAATTTTCCATATACATTTTTAAGAAGATTTATTTATTTATGCACAGAAGTGCTGAGTTGTAGAGCAGAGGTGGAGGAGGGTGTGAGGCTTCCCTAGAGACAGAGTGGGGAGCAGAACAGGCAGATAGACAAAGTGCACTCCTAAGGGGAGCAGCGGGGAGACAGGAGGGGTCTGCCGCCTTGTGGGTCACCTCCGCAGCTGGAGAGCGAACTCATGCTGCAGTGGCTGAGGACTGCTTCATAGTCCTTGATTCAATTTTCCATATACTTTTTAAAACTTGTGTATTAAAGCAGTGTAATATCAGCATAAAGATACACATATGAATCAGTGGAACAGAACTGAAGATCTAGAAGTAAACTCCTACATTTATGGTCGGTTGATAATCAACAGAGGCGCTGTCAGGGCACTTCAGCAAGGAAAGAAGAGTCTTTTTAAAAATGGCATCAAGACCATTGAATATCCAAATATAAAATGATGAATTTAGTTCCTTTCTTTATGTAGAAAAAGTTCTCTATACACCGTATTGAATAAAATAAAATAAATCAAGGGAAAAGTCTGGCACGGTCAAAAGATGGGAAGGTCCAGGAAAAGTTTCTGACAGGCAGGAACTTTATTGTGCTCTCGGGGGAGGCTCACCGATCCCCCCAGGGGTTGGGAGAAGTCCCACCCAATGGGCGACAAAAGCACGATTTATAGGGTATCGAAGTTGCTATTTTTAGACAGTTGTGTAAGGAGAGCCGAGCTGGTCGCTAGCATGCAAGAGGCAGCAGTTTTAAGTTTCTCTTTCCTGCCTCCTCTTTGCGGGTCTTGCCTTGGCCTTGACCTTATATCAAGGACCTTATTTAAGAACTCATACCAAAAACTGTTTGAGACTTTAGGTCAGGCAAAGATTTCTCAAATATGACACAAAATTCGACTGCAATAAAAGAAAAACTTGATACATTAGACTTTCTTAATATTAAAACTTGTGCTTCCAAAGACACTATTGAGAAAGCTTAAAGACTCATAGATTAAAATAAAATACCCACAAGTCATATATCTAATGAGGGACTTGTATAAAAACATATAAAGAAACTTGCTTACAAGGCAATAAGAAGACAATTTAAAAATGTACAAAAATAAGGCAATTTAAAAATGTACAAAAAATTTGAGTAGTCACTTCACCAAAAAAAAGATACCGGGATAGCAAGTGCATGAAAAGATGCTTGATGTCATTAGCCATAAGGGAAATGCTTACCAAAACCACAAAGACAGATCATTTTGCACCCATTAGAAAGACTACAATAAAAAAGAAAGACAGTAATTGTTGTTGGTAAGGCGTTGAAATAGTGGGGCCCCTCTTTATTTTCTGGTGGGAAAATAAAATAGTTCAATCACTGAGGGTAAGTGGGCAATTTGCAATTTCTCAAAATACTAGCCCTTGAGTCACCATCAAAACCTACAAGTCTAGGCCCTCCCTGGTGGCGCAGGGGGTTAAAGCACAGCACTGAGAAGCTAAATCCACTTCCTCATGAGTTCGATCCCCACCTGCCCCTGAGGAGACCACATGGCGCGGCAGACCTCTCCTGACCCACCCGCTGCTCCCCTCAACTCCTCAGCAGTGTACTTCGTCGATCTGCCTGTTCTGCTCCCCACTCTGTCCCTGGTGAATCCTCTCACCCTCCGCATCTCTGTCCTGTACCCCAGTTCCATATGAATAAATAAATAAATCTTTAAAAAAAAAAACAAAAACCTACAAGTCTATTCCTACTTAACCAGCCATATCAAAATGTATGCCCACAGGAGAATTGCACACAAATATTCAGAAAAGCATTGTAGTCACAACAGACAAAAAAATGAAAGCAATCCAAATGTTTATGCAATGAATACAAAACCGATACAGTGAATACAATTTCAGCAATAAAGTGGAAAGAGCCTTTGATATATGCTAGAACATGAATTAATCTCAAGAACAAATGTTGAAAGAAAGGAGTCCTGGGCCCTCCCTGGTGGCGCAGCGGGTTAAAGCACTGCACTAAGAAGCTAAATCCACTTCCGCATGAGTTCAATCCCCACCTGCCCCGGAGGTGACCACATGGCGCGGCAGACCTCTCCTGACCAGCCCGCTGCTCCCCTCAGCAGTGTACTTCATCGATCTGCCTGTTCTGCTCCCCACTGTGTCTCTGGTGAAGCCTCTCACCCTCCGCATCTCTGGCCTGTACCCCAGTTCTGTATGAATAAATCAATCTTTAAAAAAAAAAAAAGTCCTACAAGAAAAGCCACACACTATGTTATTCCATTTTTATGAAATATAAAGGAAAGACAAATCTGTTTAGGCAAAAGGTAAATTAGTGATTAACCAGGACTGAGGGATGGAAGATGTGACTGCACCATCAATGCAATCTTACTGGGGTGACCAAATGGCCCATAATGGGTTATGGTGATTGTTATATGATTCAGTATGCTTACTAAGATCATTGAGTTGCAGGTAATGTGAATTTTCTGATGTGTAAATTATATAATTCAATAATATTAATCAAATATTTCAACTTTTTTTTGAGAAGACAACTGGCATTTTCCCTCTAGATCCAATAGTCCACAGCAGACACACCAGCGGGGTGATGGTTCCCCATAGTCAGCCTGATGTTACATCTACCCCCACGGAGTGTGTAGCTCCCCTAAGTCCAATAGAGCTTCAATTAAGGGGTTACACTTTCTTGAGACACCCCACTTTTGAGTATCACAAGATATCTATTTAAACAAACTTCCTTAAACCAAGCAGGAAATCAATGTAGTAGTAAACATCCGCGTACCTCCCCACCATGGCCCAGAATGGATAATCAATATGTCAGACCACATTTATCTCAAGTGAGGAAAATCAGAGTGACATGAAAGAAATGAGTGATTATATCTAAGTAGCAGGGCTTGTCTGCCTCCGGTTATTTTGATGATACTTCAAATATTTATGGAAACAAGGGAATTTTTTTTCAAGTAATGTAAACTCGAGTAAGGATGTTTCTGGTAGCATCCAGAAAAAACACACAGGAGCCATCAGAAAGCCCTCGCTTCTCTGTAATGACCTTATGTACCTGCAAAATACGTAGGGCATTCCAGGAACATGTCAAGATTTAGCACTCTACATGTTTTCTTTAGAAAAATAAAACATCTTATACCTGTAATTTTTTGCTCACTTCACTGCAGTCCCCCCAAAACAGAGCCTATTTTTGTTATTGCTATTTGGGTTATTTTTTGTATTTTTTTTATATTATGTTATTGCTATTGTGAAAAGAACAGGAACTTGAGATACCATACTCTATTACTCAAAACTCTGCCTGCCTGTGAGGTCTATATTTTAAGTTCTAAGAAAATGAACTGGGGTGTACTCATCTTTGTCTCCCTAGCAGTTGGATAAAGATTCAGACACTATAGGTACTCAATATATATTTTGTAAGTGATCACAAAAGCAACTTAGTGCTGTTCATTGATCAGAAGTGTGCCCTACAATAATAAATTAATCAGTGCCATTCATTTCTTTATCCGCTCACTGATATATTTAACAAAACTTGCCAACAACTCAGAATTCACTAAATATAGGATGAGGTGCTGAAGGTACATAGCAAAACTTGCATGATTCTTACCTCTTAGGATACCTGGAAGACAAAGACACAGAAATAAAATATTCTGTGATAACCAGAGACAATATTAAGTAGGGGCTTGCCAACCAGCTTCTAACATGATTTAGCATTTAGGATTTAGATCCATGCTGAGATCTGATAATCCAGTTAGGGAAATGGAAAAGGGGAGCAGAGGGGACAGAAAGGGATAAAAGTTACAATATGATTTTAAAGATTAGGAAAGAATATGGGCTTTAAACTCAAACAAAACATCTTTGCTTAGCTATGGCCTTGACCAAGCCCTTAATTCCTTCAATTTTAGTCATCAGAAAAGAAGGTTAATCATAACCTTTCATTATTGTTGGCATGATTAAGGGCTAATGTGATAGGTTATAAACCCCGTGATTAAAATTACAATCATTGCTATTGCAATCCAAGATATTTCTGGTAGATGTAAGTATTCCTGCTGCATCATGGCATCTAAGTCTAACCAACATGGTAAAACAATGTCATCAGTTATACAGGAAAGAAACCCAAGTATTTGGAAGACAGTGACCTACATGACACCAATCCTATGATGAAATGAGTGTGTCTTCCTCAGGTCTCAGTCACCTGATGGTCCTAAGTGGGTACTGGGAGAATACTATTATTTCCTAATTTCTAAGGGATAGCTGCAGTTATGTTCCTGGTACATGATTGCAGTCATAGCAGCTTCAGGGTAAAAATTTCTTAAGTTTTTGACTTATAATAAGGGATTAAATTAAGAAGAACAAACAAATCCATACTTTAAAATTAAACATAATTATAATTCTTTACTTGTCGTAGCTATCATATATTAAGACCAAATACCATGTTTGAAAGGCATAAGGCTTATTTTCACTAGAAAATAATGAAAACAATCATAACAATAATTATCTATAGCTATTAATTGAGAACTTACTAGATAAATAACACTTCATTATTGTTGGCATGATTAGGGCTAATGTGATAGGTTATAGCACCTAGCCCATCATCACCTGATAATCCTAAGTGGGTACTAGAAGAATACTACTGTTTCCTGTTTCCTGATTTCAAAGGCTTTATGACCATTAGTTTACTTAACTACATGACCTAAGAAAGTAGAATTGTTTTCTTTTCTTGTAAGATACACAACTCAGCAAGTCTAATCAACGTCTTGCAGTGAAAGAAAGTTACAGAACCGGGATTCACCCTCATTTAACACCTAATCTGTACCAGCTGTGCCTACTGTATCTTATGTTAAGATGTTTTGTCATCTGCTAGCACTTAAGTTATGCAATTTTCAATTACAGCATTTAGACAATACTATTTTTTCTTCCTAATTGGTCATTCTCAACCCACTTCTCCAAAGTGAAGTCACTCTGTGTCTGTAAGAATAGTGAATGGTTTCATGCATTATTTGAAGAACTGTGGTGATATTTTCCATGAAAACCCATTCTTTCAATCATTTTTCTCAAAGTGTTAGTGTCATCCTCTTCTCCCTCTGGACTGCCTGATAACCTCTGTCCATTCTCCTTTCCTCAGTCGGCCTTAACTGTGTTTCTCCCAGTTAATTCCCTTAGTCTGCCTACAATTCTCACCCACCTTTCCAAGTGCAACTTGTCAATGTCCTATTCAGATATTTTTGTCCATTTCTTTTCATATTATTTCTCTAGAATTATTGAATGCCTTTCTACTCTAAACCTCCAAAGAACATTAAGCTCATTTCACCCCCCCTGCAACCAAAAAACACATTGGTTGACATAAACTCCTGTTTCTTTCAATAAATTGTGATCTCTTTATGGACCAGAACTACAATTCATCTATCTTACCTTCCCTATGTTTCATCTTTTAGATGCAATGCTTAGCTGAATCTCAACTTCCAAAGTTCCATCTTTATTCATTAATTCATTTTTTAATTTTACATTTTGTTCTGCTTGTTCTTCAGTGTATCCATCATGTAGTTTGCTTGTTTATTATTGTAAAACTATTCTTGTTCATTGCAATTTTTTACCAAGGTCTCCATGAAGACTCTAGAACATTCTAGAACATAGCTTAAAATACAGTTCATACCTTATCTCTATGACAGTGACTGTCTGGGTCTGCATCCCAAATCACATTGGCAGTATTTCCAGATTCACATTGTGAAATCATATCGACTTTTGGGGTTTAATCATGATCATATTTAAATCTCTTTAAGTACTCCTCTCTTCCAAATGCTTCTTCCCAGATGTGCTGCATTATTAATAGAATAGAATTAAATATAGGGGTTTTAAAATGAACTTGCTTCCAAATATATTAGACTTCATCTTCCCATTTTGACATTATTCCTTGATATTACTATTTTTCACAAGTTCTTTTGCCTCATTTTTTTTTTAATCTTTCCTTGGGTTCATACACTCTGTCTAATTAGCACCTCTTATACTTTAATTGATGTTCTGTTTATGATACTTATAATATCTCTAGCAAGATCCTAACCTGTTTGTGACTCAATACTGATTTTTCTAGTGTGTCCCTGGAAGATTCCTTATAAATGGATAAACTGCTACTTATCATGATCACAGGTTCTTCTCTGCCTTTTTTTCCTGAAGAGTGCTCCAGTCACATTCCAAACCACCATCATCATTTATTTCCCAGCTATTCTGAATGAATTTTTTAGCCAATAAATGATTTACTCTAATTAGAGGCTTTCCCTTTGTATGTTGATGAACCTCAGAGGAAAAGAGTTGGTGGCATTGACTCCAGGTATTTATGTGTGGAAATGGGATGTAGTGAAAGAGAAGAAATAAATATAATAATTGAATGGAAAATTAAAACTTCAAAGCTGCAAGCCTATAGGAGTTTACTCTTCACCTGACATGATTTGTTCTTGAAATAAACTTTGCATTCTGACCAAGTAATGTGTTCAACAAAAATTTGTGAAATGGATTTTTAAAAATCTTGAGAGTTTTTCTTCAACTCACATTTTTAGTATTCTTTATTTTCATCTATAAGCTAATCAAAACAAATTCAGAACTCTTTTTAGACTCTTATCCCTATGCTCTGGAATTTATAATCTAGAATGGATATGCTAAAAAGTATCCTTGGAGAACAACTGTTACTCTTCCTTTTTCTCTACCCAGACTTTTATCCATCTTCCTTTCTATTTTCAGTGAAATAGAATAAGCCTCATTATGAAATCAGTCTATTTTACCAGGGTCATCTTCCCAATTTGTCATCTCTTGGGCCAGAAATATGACGTAGAAAAATTACATAGATGCTGTAGGATTTGTTTCAATTTTAGCGATATCTGAAAGGAATATTGTTGAGAAAAGGAGAGTAATGGAGCAATTGACTGAGGAAAATGACAAGAAGTATTGAAGTATTCTGTATTTGTAAATTACATAGAAAACAAATGAAAAATAACTGAGATAAGGTCTAGGTTTGCTGCATGGTAGGCACCTCTATAAAGAAACCATTCCCCAGTGTAGAAGTCAGGTCCCACAATAGGAGGGTTTTCACCCCAAATTATCAGTGCCAAGGTTGGGAGAGTCTGCGCTTAGAGACCTAAAGTTAGGACCCCAAGAAGGACAGGGAATTATGTTAACAGCAGTTTCATTAGTGAAATTCATTCATTAAGTCATGAAGCAGAACAAGGAAAATTTAGGTTCAGGATACACTTTCCTTCAGGCTGCCCCTGTGTTCTGAGAGGTCTATTTCTTGCTCCTGAGTATCATTACTGGATGTGTTTTCTCAAGCAGTTGTTTAAAGTATAAATATTGAAAATAAGGCTTCTCACTAATTCCTGTAACAAGCTTGGTTTTCTTCTAGTATGTTCTGCAAAATGCATTCTAACCTAAATGTCTCATGCCTGGGGCCTTTCTGGAAGCCCTTTTCTTCTTGTATTTCTACTTTCATGAACCGTACCATGGGGACTCCATTGGGCGGCAGGTAGCTGTCATGTTGAGTTATGGCATGTCATGTGTCTTCAAGGGAATATATTCCCCAGAATAGTGTCAGAACTTAAAACTCATCTTGCATTTGAGCAATGCCAGCCTACTTGCTTTGTAAGATTATCAAACACTCTCCAGATAGCAACAGCCCTGGAAAACACTGCTGAAGCTCTCGTGCTGGCTTCACGTGGGCCGGTTTTTATGCCATGGTTATTCTGTTGCCTTCCCTATTACATCACTCCCGATAGAACAGTTCAAATAAGCTCAATATTACCAACTTGGAAATTTATTTCAGTAGGGCCATGAAAACACATAAAGATATGATTAAAGTCAGCATCACCTCTTTGTAGTTGGTCTACTGGCATGGAAACTCCTTGAGAGTAAGAACTAAAGTTTTTGAAGGTCATATGTAGAGTTAAATGCAATGAAGCTCAGGGGATATTTAATAGTCATAGTATTTCCATCAAAAATTATCAGATATTTCTTTTTGATCATTTTTATAACAGTTTGGGGCATTTAGATAAAAGAAATATGATGACAACTTGGAGGGAATGCAGAATGCAACAATAAAATTGAATGAATGATTAGAGGGAAGAGGGAATCAGTTATGTGCTGGCTAAACAAGAATGAAAGAAGGAGAGGTCTATGATAAATGGAAGGTGTGTGTATCAGGCAGCAAAGTGCTTAGTTGTTGACAGACTGTTCAGTGAGACAGCTACCACCTCTGGAACCATATATTTTGAGTTTACTGAGATTTCTTTTGCTCTCTCTACAATTGAATTCCCTTGCCCCAATTCTAACTTAATTTCTCCATAAGGAGTCATTTACTGTAGCTGGTAGGAGTCAAGGTATTACCTGAGATTTTGTGAGAATACACTTTTTTCTATGTTCCCAAAACTTGACATTATTCTAAATCTAATGAAAACATATTTTTGTAATTTTATAATAGTTTATTTTTACATATTTTTGTGCACTTTTCTATCTCAGTTGCAATCCCCTTGGGTTTCCCATCAACAAATCACCCATGTGCCATCACCATAGTCCAGTGCATTTCCTTCCCCCCACTGTTTTTGATCCCATTCCCCACTCTACCCCCACAAAATGTCTCTGGTATATAGCTGTTCATCATTATCATTATTTTCTCACCTGTTCCATTATATTCCTGCTATGAGAGAAACATCTGGTGTTTTTCCTTTTTAATGAAAACATAATATTTTTTTTAAAGATTTATTTGTTTATTTGTGCATACAGAACTGGGGTACAGGCCAGAGGCTCAGGGGCGGTGAGAGGCTTCACCAGAGACAGAGCGGGAAACAGAACAGGCAGATCAATGAAGTGCACTGCTGAGGGGAGCAGCGGGCGGGTCAGGAGAGGTCTGGCTCGCCATGTGGTCTCCTCCAGGGCAGGCGGCAGGCGGCAATCGAACTCATGCGGAAGTGGCTTCAGATTCTCAGTGCTGTGCTTTAACCCGCTGCGCCACCAGGGAGGGCCGAAAACATAATATATTTTTAAAAGATTATTTATTCAAAAAGAACTGGGGTGCAGGCTAGAGATGCAGGGGCGATGAGAGGATTCACCAGAGACAGAGTGGGGAGCAGAACAGGCCAACTGATGACGTACACTGCTGAGGGAGCAGTGGGTGGGCCATTAGAGGTCTACTGTGCCATGTGGTCACCTCCCGGGGTGGGGATCGAACTAGTGCTGAAGTGGCTTTAGCTTCTTAGTGCTTGTTTTTTAACCCGCTGCGCCACCAGGGAGGGCCACAAACATAAAATTTTTAATAACAATTCCAGTCCTTGAGGTTTAAAAAGTCTATGGAATCTTGAAAATGCCATAGATCACGTCATAAATATATGGAAAAGAGATCAAAGAGGTAGGGCTTTGAAAGATGAATTCTGCCTTATAGGCTGCGATCCCCATGCCTGTGCTGCTCTGACCATATCTGAACCACCGGAATTCTCAATCTAGTACTATAGAAGGGGCATTGATATCAAAGGAGGACCACCAAAATGAAGACTTTGAAGATGCGAATAAAGTAAAGATGGCTAATCAGTCAACAAACATTAAGCAAGAAATTGTAGCCATTTAAAATGTTGGGGGCCCTCCCTGTTGTGCAGCGGGTTAAAGCCCTGCACTAAGAAGCTTAAGCCACTTCCGCATGAGTTCAATTCCCGCCTGCCCCAGAGAAGATCCACATGGCATGGCAGACCTCTCCTGACCTGCCCGCTGCTCCCCTCAGCAGTGTACTTTGTTAATCTGCCTGTTCTGCTCCCCGTTCTGTCTCTGGTGAAGCCTCCCACCCTCTGCATCTCTGGCCTGTACCCCAGTTCTGTATGAATAAATAAATAAATAAATAAAAAAGTCGGAAGTATACCTGAAAAAAAAAAAAGGAACTTAAATTCCTTGTTTAAATATATTTATTTGTAATCCCTGTGGACTTCCCACCACCGATTCATCTACGTGCCATCACCATAGTCTCATGTGATCTTCCCACCCCAGGTTTGATCCTGTTCCCCTCTCCATCCCTGTAGAAAGTCTCTGGTTGATAGTTATTTGTTGATTTTCGTTCTGACTTTATTACAATTGCTTTTTTTTTTCCCAACCCCTTATGCTCCTGCTATGAGTGAAACCATTCAGTTTGTGGCTTATTTCACTAAGCATGATACCTCCCAGTTCCAGCCATGTTGCTGCAAAAGGGAATTTTATTGTCACAGAGTAAGGGTAAGGACTGATGGGCCCATGTTTTGTCAAGACACATTTCTTATTAACATAAGTGAGAGGTGAGAACTAACAGGCTGTAATGTAGCGAAAAGATCGCCTCAAAGAAGGTGATAGTTATAGCAGGGATCAAACCAAGCATGAATGATTATCAGTTAGGTTCATAATACTCATAAATAACAAGCCAACAAATGACAGGTGGGACTGGAATACTATTCATTTGTCCTTGTGATACTATCCTTTAGTTGTGCTGAGCAGATTTTGTTAATTAAATCCAAAGAAGTGACTGAAAAATGTTCAGTTGTTGCCTACATATCTTTGTCGAAGTTTCACTTCTATATAGAGAGGGATTTCAGAAGGCGTACATATCATCTTAATCAGTTTAATTTTTTAATGTTTATCAACTCTCTTCTTTCTACGCCCATGCATACTACTTCAAATGCTTTAAATGCCCAACTCTTAACCACTTTGCCCAGCTTTATTTCTTATTCATCAAATGCATGGTCTTTCTTAATGAGTCCATTGTATAATCCATCTTTCTTATCTCTTCAAGAATTTATTCTCAAGACTCCCAAACCAATATGCAAAACAAAGAATAAAGCACAGTTATTTAGTTGAATTGTATCCTACTCAACTTATTTCTCAAAAAGTTCTCTTGATTAATTCTTGGGTATGAAGTTTAGTACCTATTTTTATCACTGTGTCTTGGGCATTTTATTAAACTGTCCCTGGTAATTATCAGCTTTTTTTTCACATTTAAGAAATGCAGTAATATAATATTCTTTCTTATGAAAAACAATTATCCACTCATAAATATTAATCTTATTTTCCTCTTGCCATGTACTGTAACTCCAAGACCCTCATCAAATGCACGTGCCAACTGATGTCAGCCCTGTGGAAATGTTCCTGCCTCTAAAATACTAAAAGCTAACTATTTGCATATCCAACCAATGCAACATACATTTTATTTTCCATGTGCCGAGTTATGTAAGAGTCATCATTCTTGATATATAATTTGTATATAATTCAAGTACAGTTTAAATATAAGTCTTTGCATCATGCACATTTAAAAATGATTGTGGCATCCCTTATTTAAGGTTATAGACAGGTGTGAAACTTTTGGTGAACTGCAATGACAGAAATTCTGTAAAGATGAATTTAGTCTGATAACTGGAACACCCAATTGTACATCATGATAATCAACGTTTTAAATGCAATAATGTTTAGGAATTGAGCTGGCACCAAGGAGACTAAGTCCTCAAGTCAATATTTGAAAATTAGCTGTTTGTGAAATGAAGTGCTCAACTGGACAGCTGCCAATGGCTGAAAGCCCTCATGGAGGAGTGATGGGAAAATACAGAGTTTCCAAAGGAAGCCAAGGAAGGGGATACTGAGGTGCATTTATCTCGTTATTCTGTTTTGTTGGCCCCACCGCTGGGTTCACTCCCTTCTTATTCTTTTCCTTCCTGTCCATAAATCCTTTAGCCCAGAGTTCCTGTTCCACTGAGTAAACTTATTGCTTACTCTTAGCAGGTCTTTGAAGAACAGAAAGATATGAGTATTTTTTAGATGGTGGTGGTAGGGACTTGGTTTTTTGTGTCAACTTTGTTAAGATAAGCCATGTATCACTGTAGGTGATACAGAAACTTATTTTTAAAAGCCACATCTGTTTCAGAGTTGGGAGAGTCTTAGATTAATGACTTGACCAAAAATAAAAATTCATAAGGAATAGTGGACAGATTCTAAATTAAGCCAGCGAACATTAAGTTTGTGTAAATTTTCTCTTCCATCCAGTACCAAATCTTCAATTTCTTTTTCATTTAATCACCTCTGTATATCTTTCACAGAGATATCAAAGGCCCACAGGTCACATGTCTTCTTGGGAATGAATAGAGAGATGAAACCCTGATATTGTTTTCATCACAGTTCAGTCAGGGAAACAGAGCCCATGCTCAGTAATTTAATAGTGGGGGTTTAATATGCAGAATTAGAAATAGAGATGTGGAAAGCCAAACAAGAGACTCTGAGGCAGCCTAGAGATTAACAACAGCAAAAAGAAGCTATAATCCCAAAGACTAAAAAGACAGTGTGACAACATCTCAGAAGTGGCCATTGCTTTGAGGACTTTAAATAAAACGGAGCTTACTCTGAAGGAACCATAGAAGAAAATACTTTTTGATAAGAAATGAAACCAAGAAAGAAACAATATCTCTGCAGAGATGCTATCAAAACAAGAGTTGGGAGTGGGTGGTAATGGGGCAGGGAAAGAATTTCTTTCTCTCATCCTCCAGTATCCCACAGTACCTCCCACTGGCCAATAATGGCAGGAAATCAGGAGCAAGGAATCCTGGGAAATGTAGTTTTCAGGGTTCAGTCCCCTCAAATGGGGAGAAGAATAACAGAGGTAGTGAAGAAGGTCTAAAAACAAACTGAAAGTCATTGACACCATTATATACCAAATTAGAATAAATTCTTATAAATGGGTGAGCTAGCAATAATTTGAATTGCAATTTTTCTTTTCCTAAGACTGTTTCCTAATACTGAATATCTAGTCTGAAGGAGAGAGATTAGACATAGAGTTAGGTAATACAGAGTTGACCTATCTCCTGGTGACAATCCTTTGCTCATCATGAGTTCCTGGAGTTGTGTAAATATAAATCCATTTATCAGGAAAGTTTTGACAGCAAATGAACAATTTGAAGACGAGTCAGGATGGGAAGATTCCCTGAAGACAGAAGAGCAGTGAAAATATGGTCAAGAAATACTTCACACAGAGGAGGGAATAGTGTTATGAGCATAGTGTTAAAGAAGCAGGTTGAATAAATATAGGAGAACAAAAAATTATTAGATTTTCCAGACAAAAGTAAGAAAAGTAAAGGCAAGTATGAAGCTGGTTATTTCTTGAGTCAGTGAGAAATCTTCTCAAAAAGAAAGACAAATATGAATTGGGGTGATAAGGAGAAAAGGGTAGTTGAATACCTGCATGGAATTAGAGGCTTAGTAGAACGATTAGCACATCACCCGGGCCAAGAGTTCCTTTCCTAGTTTTGCTGCCCCAATATGTTGATGACAGTAGCGGTGGCCGTGATGGGGTGAAGGGGCAAGCAGGAGGCAGTCAGACCCCTCTCTGCTCCTCTCCATTGTATCTTCTCACACCAAGAATCATGATCTAAAGTACCTTCCATATGTCACTTTGTCCTTAAGTCTTAGAAAACTGATGGAGCGAGAGTAGGTCAGTGTACAGGAAGAGAGCAATTCCTTTCAGTTTGATGTTTGAAATATTCACAATTAAATTTAGGTAAAAATAAAGCCCATGGGAGGAGAATGTTTCATTTCCTCCCTTGGAAGAATATGTTAGAAAAATTCTTCTTCTGATGTCCTTTTTAATACATTTTAGATGTCTTCCCTCCTTCCCTTAGACATTCTTCAGCACTGTGGCGAATCCTTTTGTAATAATCAAATATGTCTGACATAGATACAGATTTGTCTGGGTCTTGCTTTCCTCCATAAATACAATTATTACTTCTTTAATTAGAACAGGGTGATACAGACATCTATTGACCCTGTGAATGGCCAACACATAATTTCTACTTCTTTAATGTCTTAAAGGTCTTTTTCAAATTATTCAGTTGCTGTTGCAGGCAAGCAGTTTGTCACTAATCACCAGATATTGACAATTTTTAAATTTTCCTTACTAGTCAATACACTTATTATAATTAAGATGATCCTTAGCTCTTATGGAATGAATTTCTTTTCACCTTTCCTTATTTATGCACATTATTTACTCTACAGTAATAAAAGTCCCTGATGTTGCATGCAAGTTTCCTTTTTAGGGTAGGATATATTCATTTTACTAAATGAATTGGTCCAGTAAGCCTGAAGTGAAAATGGGATACTCTATAAATAGGTAATCATACCCAAAGACAGTTTTATTGCCTAACGACCTCTAGATTTAAAGTTATATTTAAAAAATATCCATTTTCTATCAATGTCTTATCATCTACAGTCACATGAACTGAATATGGTAACTCCATGCATTGATGTAAAAGACAAAATTCCAATTACTTAAGCAAAACATTCAGTTAATCATTTAGCTGGACAGAGAGAGAACAAATATTCACTAGAGAAATCTGATCTCACAGTCAGTGATTAAACATGAGTACACATTTTTATATGTATAACACAGAATATTTGAAAAGGTGATGAGCCTTAGACAACGTGTATTCTCATTCAACCTTTACAGGACTCTTCCAAGCATTTTCTATGGAAAAATGAAGACATTTACCCAGTTTACAAAATACTTTTCCTGAACCCCACGCTTCCAGATATATTCTCTTCATTCCCACTCTAACCAACTGGGTTAAACAGAACAATGACCTCCCAAGATGTTTATATCCTTATCTCCAGAAATTGAGAATATGTTACTTTACATGACAAAACAACTTTGCAGTGTGACAATGTGTGAGAGAGATCATCCAGGTGAATCTAGTCAACTACCAGAGTCCTTAAAGAGGCAGGAAGCTGGGCCCTCCCTGGTGGCGCTGCGGGTTAAAGCACAGCACTGAGAAGCTGAAGCCGCTTCCACATGAGTTCGATCCCCGCCTGCCCCGGAGGTGACCACAGGGCGCGGCAGACCTCTCCTGACCCGCCCGCTGCTCCCCTCAGCAGTGGACTTCCTCGATCTGCCTGTTCTGCTCCCCACTCTGTCCCTGGTGAATCCTCTCACCCTCCGCATCTCTGGCCTGTACCCCAGTTCTGTATGAATAAATAAAATCTTTAAAAAAAAAAAAAAAAAGAAGCAGGAAGCTTAGAGTCAAAGAAGACGTGTAATGATGGAAACAGAAGTCAGAGAGAAAGAGACTTGGAGGTTCAGTCTTCTGGTTTTGAAAGTGGAGGGAAGAGCAACGAGGCCAGGAATACAAGCGATACTAGGTGGTGGAAAGGTGACGAAACGGATGGAGCATTCAGAAGGAACGACGGTATCAGCACCTTGCTCTTAGGATTGCTGACCTCACATGAGTCTTATTTCAAGCCACTAATTTGTGGTAGCTAGTTACCACATCAAAGAGAAACTAAAACATCAGCCACCTTGAGCATAAATGATACTTACTACATATACTTTATCACTGCCTCTTCTTTTCCATGCATATGTTTGCACAGGGTTTTGGATCCTGTAGTCTACCTTCGCGCTGTGTGTTCACCCATTCCCACGCCTGTGTTAGTCTACTAGCTTTTATATCAAAGAACAACAAACTTGCTTAAATGAAAGAAATCTACTGTTTCAGTTTAGGAAGTTAGAAGACCAAGCTCAAAGGTGGTTCTTTCTAAGGGCTGTGAGAAGTAATCGATTCCATTTCTCCTTGACCTTCCTGTGTTTCTATGGCAATTTCTGGTGTTTCTTGGGTTGTAGAAATATAGCCTCTGTGTCTACCTTAATCTTAGCATAATATTTATACCCAAATTTACCTTCTTATAAGATTACCAATCCTTTGGATTGCAAGCTCTCCCACAGTGTGACTTCATTCTGAATTAACTAATTGTATTTGCAGCTCTATTTTCAAATGAAGTCACATTATGAGGTCTTGAGGGGAGTGAGAATATATATATTTTTGGAAGATTTATTTATTTGTGCATACAGAACTGGGATACAAGCTAGAGGTGCAGAGGCAGCAAGAGGGTTTACCAGAGACAGATTGGGGAGCAGAACAGGCAGATCAACGAAGTACACTGCTGAGGGGAGCAGCAGGCGGGCCAGGAGAGGTCTGCCACACCATGTGGGTCACCTCCGGGGCAGGTGGGTATCAAACTCATGCAGAAGTGGCTTTAGCTTCTTAGTGCTGTGCATTAACCCCTGTGCCACCAGGGAGAGCCCGGGAGTGAGAATTTTAACATATGAGTTGAAGGGTGGGACGCAATTCAACCCATAACTGCAATTGATACCACCTTATACCACCTTTCTCTGCATCACCCCAGATTCCAGGTAAAGAGAGTCCTCCTGATCCCTGAGGTCATTACTGAGCCATGTGACTAAGCATCTCACAGCAGGCCTCTCTCTCGGAGCCTAGGCTGACCTATACATTGGCTGGTCTAGGTGAATGACCAAGTGGCCAGAACACCCCCATTTATGTATGTGGATGCCGAGCCCCCCAACCCCCCCACTCCCAGGACTGCTTTCCTCAGTAGTGACCTCTAAAAGGCCATCATATTGACAGGAGTTATGAAGCAAACAGGCAGGAATTCCTAACCTTGATCTTCACAATAAAGTACATCTTATATTGCTATGTCTGACTTTCACTCCCACCTCTCTGGTGCTCAGCATTAGACAACTGTTTCTCTCCTGGATGCTGACATCTTAGTTCTCCGGGTCTTTGTTCTCAGTCCTAGGAAATCACCTTCACTTTTGGTGACTTCATATAAACCTGTGGCTCCAACTGTCACTTTGACTTCCCTACACTTGTCTCATTTCATCAGCGTTTGCTTTGCTTCGCTATTAGGTGTCCTGTACATATTCCTGTCCCGCAGGCCAGAGCTGAGTCTGCAGGCCCACCTCCCACAGCACGCCTCTCTTCAGCTCCCCGAGTCCTTGTGTCCTTCTAGTTCCCCAAAAGCAACACAGACAGCGCTGCTTCTCCTCAGTCACTCTTCACCATCCACCAGTTTCCAGGTTTTCTACAAAACCAGTGGTTCTCCCTTAAATACAGCTTATCTCTGTATTTAAGGTATTTTTACTGTTGGCCCCTTAATTCAGGACCTTTTTACTTCCCTCTGACTTTCATGTAGTTCTCAGGATGTTATATTTTCAAGTACAAAAGTCATCTCATTATTTTCCTGTCCAAAATGATGTAGCAATATCTGACAGATTGAGGCTAAATATGAAATATAAAAAAAATACCTAATGTCCAGGACTCTGCCTACTTTTCTAATCCTTCATTTGCTGACTGCAGGATGAAGAGTAATTGCTGACTTTAATTAATGCCATATTAAAAGGATTTTGTGATCACACATGATCTAGTATTATACAACTGAAACCATCTCCCCAATCATTTGGTTTAGATGTTCATTTACAATTTTGTTAGTATTTATCAGCAACCCCACTGAATTCTGTCAACATGTTATATCATACTCCTTAACCACATAGTGCTATAATATTCAATTTATTTGATTGCTCCATTAGAAAATAAATTATTTGAGGGCAGGGTCTATTTTACTTTGTGACCTCAGAACCCTGTGATCTGTTCAGTCTCTTGTGGCTAAGTGAAAACAAGAACTGTTAAATGCAGTCATAAACAAGTTGCAGTTCTTATTTGTCAAGAATAAGATTGACGGACATGGCCCTCCCTGGTGGCACAGCGGGTTAAAGCACAGCACTGAGAAGCTAAAGCCTCTTCCACATGAGTTGATTCCCGCCTGCCCCGGAGGTGACCACATGGAGAGGCAGACCTCTCCTGACCCACCCGCTGCTCCCCTCAGCAGTGTACTTCGTAGATCTGCCTGTTCTGCTCCCCGCTCTGTCTCTAGTGAAGCCTCTCGCTGCCCCTGAGCCTGTACCCCAGTTCTGTATGAACAAATAAATAAATCTTTTTTAAAAAAAAAAAAAGATTGAAGGACACACATTCATTTCATTAATAATTATAATACCAAGTGAGATAGCTGCTACTCACAAGGTACCAGGGGCTGGAATGGGGAAGCCAAGAGTTGAAGAAAATGAAGCCAAGACATTGTTCAGTGTTCAAATCCAGTAGAAGTTCTGGTTCACGAATGCATCCTTCCAAAAGAAGCCTTCTTTCATCGCCTGTGTCTTTGCTTTCATATAAACAGGCAGCTCTTGCACTTCCAAACAATACCTTCCAGATCTAACAGTTTGATGAAAATACTCTTCTATCTAAGAAATAGCTTGTGCCAGAGCTTGTTCCCAGCGTGAGGGCTGCTTTGTGAAATAGCAGCTGTTCCATCATGAGACATATCCCAATAGAAGCAGAATAACCTACTTTTGGGGAATGTTAAAAAAAAAGATGTCTCCATCCAGCATGGAAAGATAACTCATTTATACAGTATCAATTCCAAACGAGAAATTCTGTTTTAGTATGTATTTCTAATATTTAGTGGTGAAACTCACCTTTTTTCAGAACTCAGTGTCAGGAAACAGCTTTGATATCATCATGCTACTCTCTGATTCTAAATTTCCCTGGTTTTATAACAGACAATAAGAAAACACAGTTTCCTTTATTTGCTCACTAAGTTTCTCAAATTTTATTGACTCTTTTCTTTCCGCTTTAAGCCTTTCAATTAAAATAGTTTTAGTTCAGCTTACTGTCTGCATATGTATATTCATGAAGAGAGAGAGAGAATATGTATCTTCAGGGTTGAAGGTCAAGAGAGATTTATTTTTATTCCTTCCAAACACTTGGTCAAAAGGGTTATATTTGCAGCAGATTACAAGGGTTAACGAGGGACTTGAATCTTGAAGTGCCATTCATCTTGAAGGAGCAAGTACCCAGTCCCCTATAAATGGAATATCATATTATTTTTAGATGAGGCTTTTACCAAGAGTACCTAGGACACGGTGAACAATGTTCAGTCTGATTAGCCACCTTATTTAAACATGTGAGTGGCTGCAGTTCTTTAACATTACTTGGAATAAGTCTGTGGCAAGCCTATACCCTGATGAGGGTTCATTATTTAGCTCATAAATTTAAAAGAGGAAAAAAAAACTTTGAAAGAACATAGGCTTATTTGCTAAAACTGAATATGTACATATGAGAAGAGAGTTCTATTAGATTATAGTTCTTGTTAAGTAGGGTGCCAAGATGTATTTCCAAGCCAAGATCTCTGAAAGGGTTTCTCACTGGTAATTCTGTTGCAACATTTCCTGGATCCAGATCTGTTCATCCAGAAGTCAAAACCCAAAGCAGATTTAAGTAGATTATCCCCCAACACCAACACAAACACAAGAAGAGACTGAGGGAATAGGGAGGAGCAAAGTGAGTGGTTGCTACTTTTACTAGGTCATTGCAGTTAAGAAAATTATGTTATGAAAAACAATCTCCCAGAGAGGTGGTAGGGATGCTTATGAGTATATATGAGGAAGAATCTCTAAGTAGAAAGCCTTATGTGGCTATAATTCTCTGTCACTATGGAGGAAGATTGTGGAAGGTTTGTTCCCTACACTGAAAATATGCCCTCAGAGTGAAATAAATGTTCCATTGAATTTCCATATCTTGGTTCTCTCTTTAGAGCTTTTGCTGAGGGACCATACAATAAACAGTATGATTTTAGTAATAAGCTTCAAAAAGTAGATACTTTTTCAAGTCATAATACATTTCCTGTTACTTTTATTCTTAAATGGTCAAACTTTCTAGTAACAAAGACTTAATACAGCTTCTAAATTTAGAGAGGACTGATTCATACAAACCATTGTCCTGTGGCAGGGACAGAGGGTTTTTTTTCTTGGAATGGGTAACAGTCTACTTCCCAGGATAAAGCCCCATAAAGTCTTTCAGAGCTCAGAAAAAGAGCTTTTTTTTTTTTTTAATTTATCATACATAGAGCTTATGGTAAATTGGTGTTTATTGAATCCAAATGGTAAGCAAACTTACAAGGGAAAACCACTATATATCTAGGTTCTATCATAGGATATAAAAGGAATTGTAACACCTGAAATACAGGCCTTGATTGATGCTCAATGCTTGTCTACAGGATCATATAGAATATTGTTAAAAACTCAAATTTTTTGACCCACCTCAATCATCCCGAGTTAGAATCCAGAGGTGTCGGGGCCAAAAATATACAGGAATAACAAGTTCCTTGGATTATCTTTATACCAGAAAATGTTAAGAAACACTATCATGGTGGCCATCTCCAGCCATACTCTTCTTCCAAAACTGGGACTAGAAACCAAATGAATGAGAGTGTCATCTACTCACAAACTCTTGGGCTGTTCTTGACCCAACTACTTGGAAGATAAATTTTCTTTTGTGGCTATTTCGTAGTTCACATATAGTGGATCATGCTACACGTTTTATAAATGTGGCCTTCAGTCACATTTCAGGGTCCAGGCCTTGTTTTCATGAATATATAGCCTGCAATTTAGTGCACAGCTCTACTAAAACCATAGTAAAGCAAATTCCTTGCAAGACAAGTTACTCTAAGAGGAATTTTCGTATCACTTTTGACATATAAGCCTTAAAATGTATTTCTTCCTGAAGGAGTCTTTTCAGAGAGAAAATACATTGGAAATCCTTTGAGGTCCCCTAATATGTAATCAACATATAACACAAAAACAAATTGCATTTTGTAAGCTGGCAATCACAAGAAAAGAATAGACAGAGTTCATTTAATTTACTCATTAGATGTGCCTAAGTAAAAAAAAAAAAAAAAAAAAAAATGAAGCCAGTTCCCACCACAGAAATCCTAGAAATTATCATGAACTCTATATATTTCCTGAGCTGTTTTGCTTTGGAACTATAAATGCTTCCATGTTTTCATTCAAGTGATTCAAACACAAAACATGAGACTGTGACCCATGAACCCCAAGAGGACACTGGCCTGGAAAGTGATGCCCCTTTATTGTCAAGGCCTTTGATTGAGAGAAGTGACCAGACGGGGCAGCCATGACACAGTGTGTAACTCGTCACAATCAGTGACTTCCTGAGGTTTCTCCCCCTGGTCATGCTGGAGGCCTTTGTGACAGGAGCAGAAACTGCCATGGGGTAATTATGTGTAGTTACATAAAACAGACTAATGCCAACCAAGCAAATTGCGTGAAAGGACTGGTTGTGTTACTTGTTAAATGTTTTGTCAAGCTGACCATGCCCTTTATTTATCTCTAACACAACATGCTTATTCTGCCCCATCTACTGGGTTCACCCTGCAAATTTATGAGGCTCTATTAATCTTCTGCCCTGCTGACTATCTCTGTTGCAAAGTGTCAGCAGACTTTTGTACCTTGCTAATGTACAAAGGGCTTCCTATGAGTAATATCAGCATTTTGCCTTTTAATTGCACATATAATTTTTAGGTCTTACAGCTAATAAGGGAATTGAGACCACAGTTCATCACTGTCTCGAATGGTACTCCAGGGGTGTGGGGACTGTGGAAGCTGAGAGAAGAATATAGCTGTTCTGGTTCCAAGCAATAGTTTCTCTCATTATTACAGTACCTCCCCCACTATCGTGTTAAGGGTCTGTCACATTTCCCATTATATACCCTACTTTTCTGGGGCTTTATAACTCTGTGGTAAAAATGTACTCTTCTCTGAAAACTTTTTCTTTTGGATCTTAGCTCATGACTATTTTTTACCACCCTTCATATTATTTCTAAAAGTAACTAGCTGTGTGATTTTTAAAATCAGAGAAACCAACATTATTTATTGGCTGACTCATTGAACTTCTAAGGCTTTCAATTGGGTACACTTTTGCTAGTCCTTGAGCTGACCTTTTTTCTATTGGATTTTTTTTTTTTAATGCAGACTTAGTTTTAAGTACTTTCAGGAAAAAATGTTAAAATAAATGGGGGGTTTGTGTTTGCAATGTGAGCATCTTGCTTTTGCATTAATAGCCTCTCACAAACATTTTTACTATGCTTGAAAAATGTGCATTATTGATGAGTGTACTTCTTACTGGGCAAAGCCATTAGGGAAGAAATGAAAGATCTATGGCAAGAAGTGTTTGTCCGAGAAGGCCTGGCCAGTCAGGGTGCCCATTTGGCAGGTTGGGGCACCCATGGTCATCTTGCCTGGACAGGGCTATTCATTTGCATTTTCTTACAGCTACTTTCTTGCTT